>NC_053390.1:176490426-176863838 GCF_905171765.1 Bufo bufo | reverse complement strand
ATTATCATCACCTATTATACACTAGGAAGATCACGGATTGGCTACCTGGACTTCCTCATTTACATGTTTAGTACCAGTTTGAAAAAAACTTTCTTTTACCTGTTGTAATAGTTTTTCTTGCTGCTATGGGAGTAGTAAAGAAAGTTAATGCACAATGAGAGCCTCCTGTTGCAATAAAATGACTAGTCAGTAAGGCTTGATTTAAATCATAGTTTTCTACATAAAAACTAATTCTTGCTGGTATAACTTATAATATGCAAGTAAATGAAGATTTTTAGAATAACTTTTCATATTAGTTTGATTCTGTATTCATAGGTTTGTAGAAGTTAGGATTAAGGTATTTTTCTCAACTCTGTTCAGGTTATAACATTTTTGCTGTGAAGAGGCATGTGATCTCTGCTGAGTCAAAATTAGTTTTGAGAACTGCAAAAGTAAACCAAGCATCTGTGATAATATCTTGTAGTCAGAGAAACTGCCCAATAATCTTACAAAAACCTCTGGAAGAGCATGACATTGTGAATGGATTAATAGAATTTATTTACCAAAAAAATCAAACATAGACAGCCTTATTCTACATAATTAAAAAATGAATCTATTTCATGATGGAATAACCTTTGGATGGTAATATATTTTCCTTAAAAAGCATTTTATATAAAAAAAAATAATCTGATTTAAATAATCTGATTTTTTTAGATTTTTTGTTAAAAAAAAAAATCTTAGATTTTTTTTTATCCACCCTGTCAGCTGATCCAATAGGTTTTCAATGGCATTCAGATCTGGGGAAAGTGTAGGCCACTCTATTTGAGGTACCTCAGTCTCCAGCAGCCATTCCATAATTATGCAATCTCGATGAGCTGGTGCATGGTCATTCGTGAAGATGAAATTAGGCCTGCGTTGTTCATGCAGAGGCACAATGACTGGATTAATAATGTTATTCAAGTAGTATAGGCTAGTCACTGTACCATTCACAAAGTGTAGGGTGGTTCTGTATTGACTAGACACACCTGCCCACACTAACACCCCCACCACCAAAGACAAACAGTAGCCGATGCATAGCGCTCTCCTTGACGTCTCCAAAATAATTGGCGGCCATCATTTCTGCTCAATGTGAATCGACTTTCATCAGTGAACAGCACTGAGGCCCACTGGTCCCTCATCCAGCATAGATGCTCCCTGGCCTATGCAAGACGATGACGCCTGTGGTCAGCTACCCTCGCAGGTCGTATAGCACGGAGACTGTTTTGAATGGTCTGACGTGACACTTGAATGTCACACAACTCCAGGCACATTTAAGGGAGATGAGAGGCACCCATCATTCGGTTCTGCAGGGCATTGTTAACAATGAAGCGGTCATCAGTGTGGGATGTGGCCAAAGGACATCAACTTCCAGTCTCTGTTGCAAACTGCTGATGACACTAAGCTCAATAGCCACTTCCATTTGACATCTTGCATAACACCTCGCAATGGCGAGGTACTGTTGATCAATTGTTATGTGTCATCTTGGTCTTATGATGTCAAAATGTGAACAGCATGATGAGGAGGACTGTTTAAATGCCAATTCGAATTGAACCAGGAAATTTATTGGGCGATTGATGGATCAAACACCTGTGTGAATTTTGCTGTTAAGCACTTTGTTAGAGAACAGCAAGTTGTGCAAAAAGTACTGAAACATTGAACAGTTGGACATGTGCATTCAAGAGTTTAGAGAAGGTCACATTAACCCCTTAGGGACCCATGACGTACTGATACGGCATGTATAGTTCCGATCACCGCCGCCCGGCGGGCGGAGATCGGAACCCGGTGCCTGCTCAAATCATTGAGCAGGCACCTCGGCTAAATGCGCGGGGCGGTCCCGTGAACCCCCCGTGTCGGCGATTGCCGCAAACCGCAGGTCAATTCAGACCTGCGGTTTGCGGCTTTTACCTGGTGCTGCGGCGGTGGTGTCATCGGGTCCTTATTGGGCTGTAGGGGGGACCCGATGGCATGGAAGGCAGCGCGATGCCTTCCTTAGGCATCTACGCGGCCTTCCTGTGACGTGCCTGTGAGATCCAGCCCCCTGGATCTCACAGGCTAGAAGCTGTATGAGTAATACACACAGTATTACTCATACAGCCAATGCATTCCAATACAGAAGTATTGGAATGCATTGTAAAGGATTAGACCCCCAAAAGTTCAAGTCCCAAAGTGGGACAAAAAATAAAGTGAAAAAAAAAAGTTGAAAAAATAAAGTTTTCCCCCAAAAAATTAAAAGTTTAAAGTAAAAAATAAACAAAAACGTCATTTTCCCCAAATAAAGTTTAACCCCTTAAGGACACAGCCTTTTTACACCTTAGGACCAGGCCATTTTTTGCAAATCTGACCAGAGTCCCTTTAAGTGCTGATAACTTTAAAACGCTTTGACTTATCCAGGCCGTTTTTTCGTCACATATTGTACTTCATGACACTGGTAAAATGAAGTAAAAAAATTATTTTTTTTTGCACCAAAAAATAACTAATTTAACAAAAATTTGGAAACATTTAATAATTTCAAAGTTTCAGTTTCTCTACTTCTGTAATACATAGTAATACCCCCAAAAATTGTGATGACTTTACATTCCCCATATGTCTACTTCATGTTTGAATTGTTTTGGGAATGATATTTTATTTTTTGGGGATGTTATAAGGCTTAGAAGTTTAGAAGCAAATCTTGAAATTTTTCAGAAATTTACAAAAACTCCATTTTTAGGGACCAGTTCAGGTCTCAAGTCACTTTGCGAGGCTTACATAATAGAAACCACCCAAAAATGACCCCATCTAAGAAACTACACCCCTCAAGGTATTCAAAACTGATTTTGCATACGTTGTTAACCCTTTAGGTGTTGCACAAGAGTTATTCGCAAATGGGGAGGAAATTTGAGAATTTCATTTTTTTGTCTAATTTTTCATTTTAACCCATTTTTTCCACTAACAAAGCAAGGGTTAACAGCCAAACAAGACTGTATCTTTATTGCCCTGACTCTGCCGTTTACAGAAACACCCAATATGTGGCCGTAAACTACTGTACGGCCACACAGTGGGGCGTAGAGTGAAAAGTGCGCCGTATGGTTTTTGGAAGGCTGATTTTTATGGACTGGTTTATTTACACCATGTCCCATTTGAAGCCCCCTGATGCACCCCTAGAGGAGAAACTCCCTAAAAGTGACCCCATCTAAGAAACTACACCCCTCAAGGTATTCAAAACTGATTTTACATACGTCATTAACCCTTTAGGTGCTGCACAAGAGTTATTGGCAAATGGCGATGAAATTTGAGAATTTCATTTTTTTTGTCTAATTTTCCATTTTAACCCATTTTTTCCACTAACAAAGCAAGGGTTAACAGCCAAACAAGACTGTATCTTTATTGCCCTGACTCTGCCGTTTACAGAAACACCCAATATGTGGCCGTAAACTACTGTACGGCCACACAGCGGGGCGTAGAGTGAAAGGTGCGCCGTTTGGTTTTTGGAAGGCTGATTTTTATGGACTGGTTTATTTACACCATGTCCCATTTGAAGCCCCCTGATGCACCCCTAGAGGAGAAACTCCCTAAAAGGGACCCCATCTAAGAAACTACACCCCTCAAGGTATTCAAAACAGATTTTACATACGTCGTTAACCCTTTAGGTGTTGCACAAGCGTTATTGGCAAATGGCGATGAAATTTGAGAATTTCATTTTTTTTGTCTAATTTTCCATTTTAACCCATTTTTTCCACTAACAAAGCAAGGGTTAACAGCCAAACAAGACTGTATCTTTATTGCCCTGACTTGCCATTTACAGAAACACCCAATATGTGGCCGTAAAGTACTGTATGGCCACACAGCGTGGCGTAGAGTGAAAGGTGCGCCGTTTGGTTTTTTGGAGGGCTGATTTTTATGGACTGGTTTATTTACACCGTGTCCTGTTTCAACCCCTCTGATGCACCCCTGGAGTAGAAACTCCCTAAAAGTGACCCCATTTTGGAAACTACGGGATAAGGTGGCATTTTTTTGGGGACTATTTTTAGGGTAAATATGATTTTTGGTTGCTCTATATTACATTTTTATGAGGCAAGGTTACCAAAAATTGAAATTCTGAAATTTCATCTCCATTTGCCATTAACTGTTGAGGAACACCTAAAGGGTTAATAAAGTTTGTATAATCAGTTTTGAATACCTTGAGGGGTGTAGTTTCTTAGATGGGGTCAGTTTTGGGGAGTTTTTACTCTAGAGTGCATCAGGGGGGCTTCAAAAGGGACATGGTGTCAATAAAAAAGGCGATCAAAATCGGCCTTCCAGAAACCATGTCGGTCCTTTCCTTTTGCGGCCTCCCTTTTACTGATACAGCAGTTTACGACCACAAATGTGGTGTTTCTGTAAACTGCAGTATTAGGGTAATAAATATTAAGTTTTGTTTGGTTGTTAACCCTTGTTTTGTTCCCGTAAAAAACGGATTGAAATGGAAAAGTGCCAAAAATAGCGGTTTTGGCACCGTTTTTTTTTTTTTTTTAACCGTGTTAATCTGGGGGGGTTAGGTAATGGGATATTTTTATAGAGGAGATTCTTACGGACGCGGCAATACCTAATAAGTCTACTTTTTTTTACAATTATTTAGGTTTTAGACTATATTATCTTTTTTGATACAAATTATTTTTTGGGTATCTCTAAAGTCTAAGGGTCATTTTTAAAAAAAAATTTTTATCCAATTATCTCATGTGGGGGCTCATTTTTTGCGGGATGAGCGGACGGTTTTATTGGCACTATTTAACTTTTTGTTATGTAAGGTGACAAAAAAATTCTTTTTTTGCACCTATTTTTTTTATTTATTTTTTTGACCGTGTTAATCTGGGGGGTTGGGTAATGGGGTATTTTTATAGAGGAGATTATTACCGACGCGGCGATACCTAATATGTCTACTTTTAATTTAAAAAAAAATTTTTTTTGGGTGTCTCAAGTCTGAGAACCATTTTTTTTTATCCGATGTCAGTGCTAAATTGGGATATAAATTTAGTACTCCATGGAAGTGTGATACTCCCTGAAGCAACCGTCAATGCAGAGGCCCGGATGATCGGGGCACGTGTCGCACTGAGTAGTCGTGTCCTTCCGTATCCCCCTCCTGCGACACACTCTGCACTTTTTTTGGGTTCGTCCCTTCTTTCCAGTATGGGGGACCACACCTGGAAAGTGTTGGCCAGGGACGATCCGGGCACCTACAGTTCCCGAGGTACTCTGGCCTGCTCTTTCCCGGTCCGAAAAGATCAGGGCCTTGAGGACTGCCTCATAGAACTGGAGGAATGTCCCTGTGCTGCCAGCGCTTCGGGATAGTACAAAAGAGTTGTACATGGCAACCTGCACAAAGTAGACCGCAACTTTTTTGTACCATGCCCGGGTTTTGCGCATGGCATTATATGGCTTGAGGACTTGATCCGAGAGATCAACTCCTCCCATATACCGATTGTAGGCGACGATACAATCGGGCTTGAGGACCGTTGCCGCGGTACCTCGCACAGGGACATGGGTGATGCCGTTACCATGAATTGTGGACAGCATAAGGACATCCCTCTTGTCCTTATACCTGACCAGCAACAGGTTTCCATTGGTAAGGGCACGGGTCTCACCCCTGGGGATAGGTACCTGGAGGGAGTGGGCAGGGAGGCCGCGTTGATTTTTCCGCACGGTCCCACAAGCGGACGTGGATCTGGCGGCAAGGGACTGGAACAAGGGGATACTGGTATAAAAGTTATCCACGTAAAGGTGGTAACCCTTATCCAGCAGTGGGTACATAAGGTCCCACACAAGTTTCCCGGTAACACCCAGAGTGGGGGGACATTCTGGGGGTTGAATCCGGGAACCTCGCCCCTCGTACACACGAAATTTGTAAGTGTACCCTGAGGTACTCTCACAAATTTTGTATAGCTTCACGCCATACCTCGCCCGCTTGGAGGGCACATACTGGCGGAAAATGAGTCTCCCCTTGAACGCAATGAGAGACTCATCAACCTCGACCTCCCTTCCAGGTACATAGGCCTCCATGAATTTGGCCCCAAAGTGATCGATGACCGGCCGTATCTTATACAGACGGTCATGGGCAGGATCACCTCGGGGGGGACATGCTGCATTATCGGAATAATGCAGACATTTCCGGATGGCCTCAAACCGGGAGCGTGTCATGGCTGTACTGTAAAGTGGGGCCTGGTATAGGATGTCCCCACTCCAGTACAGCCTGACACTGGGTTTTTTGACCAGGCCCATATGCAGCACGAGGCCCCAAAATATCCTCATTTCGGCTGCACTGACCGGCGTCCAGCCACCGGGCCTGGCCAAAAAGGAGCCCGGGTGTTGAGCGACGAACTGTTGGGCGTACAGATTCGTCTGCTCCACCATCAGATTTACCAGTGGGTCACTGAAAAAATGACAAAAAAAGTCATATTCAGTGTAGCCCACTGTGGAAATCTGGATTCCTGATTGGCCTACAAAATCAGGAATCATGGGCTCGTATCGCTCTGGGCTACACCAGACAAGTTCACCGGCATGGGGCTCCGGTGGATTTAACTGGTGGGCCGGGAAACCAGTACGAGCCCCAGAGCTGCTCGTACTAGTGTGGGCCACAGGGTCCCTAACATGGCGGTCCCCTTGCTTCGCCTGGCGGCGTCTCCGCAGCCTTGGGGGCTCATCATCATCGCTAGATGATGAGGAGGATGCGGATGACAACAGGAATGTGGGGTCATCCTCATCCTCACTGGGACTCTCTGAGTCGGAGGCAAGCTGGGCGTATGCCTCCTCGGCTGAGAACGTCCGGCGGGCCATAGGGGAGTGTGTGTCTGCGTGTATATGTGCGTGTGTGTAACTATTTTGTGTGCGTGTGTGTGGGGGCACGGGTGTTCGCGGACTTAACCCTAAAACTAACAGAAAATAAATAAATAAACTAACTAAAAAAAGGGCAAAAAAAGTGGGAAAAAAAATTCAAAACCGCTGATCAACCATCCGAAGTTGATCAGCGGTGGGGTGTGCGATGCGCTAACAGTGGCCGGACACTAAGTGCCGGCCACAGTCAGCATACACAAAAAAATAAAAAAATGCACCCCAAAAAAGGTGGGGGGGCAAGTGGCAGCACCCCTGGGGGGTCTAGGGTCACACAGCTGTGCTGTGGACCCCAGACACCCTAACTTAGGGTGATGCAATCAAAGTTTAGAAAAGTTCAGAAACTAACTTTCCCTTTTTTTTCCCTGCCTAAACCAAACTTTCCCTGTGCTGTCCCTATGTACCTGATGGGGGGTCCTGGGGGCACAGATCGGGTCCTGGGGGTGCTGGCAGCAATTGCAGACACACGTCCAGGCAGCTCCTCTCTCCTCCGACTCCGGAACACAAAAGGAGGAGGAGAGGAGCGCCTGCCTCTTTTGAATCTGCCGCCGGACCGCCTACAGACCAATCAGAAAGCGATCCTGAGTGGTGATGTCACCATCACCACTCAGGATCGCTGGATGGTGATTGGTGGGGTGAAATCACACCACCATCACCATCCTGTTCCGGGTTATTGGGTCTTCAGAGACCCGAACAACCCGGAAACGCAGAAAACCGCAGGTCTGAATTGACCTGCGGTTTTCTGCGATCGCATACATGGGGGGGGGGTCACTGAACCCCCCGGCGCATTTGCCCCAAGTGCCTGCTCAATGATTTGAGCAGGCACGGGGTTCCGATCACCGCCCGCAGCGCGGCGGTGATCGAAAATACACAGGGCGTACAGGTACGCCGTGTGTCCTTAAGTACCAGGGCACAAGGGCGTACCTGTACGCCCTATGTCCTTAAGAGGTTACAAAAATTGGTAAAAAATAGGGGGGGGGGGAAACAGTATACATATTAGGTATCACCGCGTCCGTATCGAACGGCTCTATAAACATATCACATGACCTAACCCCTCAGATGAACAAAACAAAAAAAAAACTGTGCTAAATAAACCATTTTTTGTCACCTTACATCACAAAAAGTACAACAGCAAGCGATCAAAAAGGCGTTTGCCCACCAACATAGTACCAATCAAACAGTCACCTCATCCCGCAAAAAATGAGCCCCTACCTGAGACAATCGCCCAAAAAATAAAAAAAACTATGGCTCAGAATATGGAAACACTAAAACATGATTTTTTTTTGCTTAAAAAAATGAAATCATTGTGTAAAACTTACATAAATAAATAAAAAAGTATACATATTAGGTATCGCCGCATCCGTATCGACCGGCTCTATAAAAATATCACATGACCTAACCTCTCAGATAAACACCGGAAAAAATGTAAAATAAAAACTGTGCTAAATAAAAAAAATTTGTCACCCTACATCACAAAAAGTGTGATCGCAAGTGATCAAAAAGTCACATGCACCCCAAAATAGTGCCAATAAAACAGTCATCTCATCCCGCAAAAATCATACCCTACCCAAGGTAATCGCCCAAAAACTGAAAAAATTATGGCTCTCAGACTATGGAAACACTAAAACATGATTTTTTTTTTGCTTCAAAAAAAGAAATCATTGTGTAAAACTTACATAAATAAAAAAAAAAGTATACATATTAGGTATCGCCGCATCCGTGACAACCTGGTCTATAAAAATATCACATGATCTAACCTGTCAGATGAATGTTGTAAATAACAAAAAATAAAAACGGTGCCAAAACAGCTATTTCTTGTTATCTTGCCTCACAAAAAGTGTATTATAGAGCAACCAAAAACTAAAATGGGGCCATGGTGTCAGTCCAGCAAAATCTGCCTTCCAAAAACCGTATGGCATTCCTTTCGTTTTGCGCCATGCCGTGTGCCCGTACAGTAGTTTACGACCACATATGGGGTGTTTCTACAGAATCAGGGTCATAAATATTGAGTTTGGTTTGGCTGTTAACCCTTGCTTTGTAACTGGAAAAAAATTTAAATGGAAAATCTGCCAAAAAAGGGAAATTTTGAAATTGTATCTATTTTCCATTAATTCTTGTGGAACGCCGCCTAAAGGGTTAACAAAGTTTGTAAAATCAGTTTTGAATACCTTGAGGGGTGTAGTTTATAGAATGGGGTCATTTTTGGGTGGTTTCTATTATGTAAGCCTCGCAAAGTGACTTCAGACCTGAACTGGTCCATAAAAATGGGGTTTTTGAAAATTTCAAGATTTACTTCTAAACTTCTAAGCCTTGTAACATCACCAAAAAATAAAATATCATTCCCAAAATGATCCAAACATGAAGTAGACATATGGGGAATGTAAAGTAATAACTATGTTTGCAGGTATTACTATGTATTATAGAAGTAGAGAAATTTTAACTTTGAAATTTACAATTTTTTTAAAAAAATTGGTAAATTTTGTTATTTTTTTATATATAAAAATGAATTTTTTTTACTTCATTTTACCAGTGTCATGAAGTACAATATGTGACGAAAAAACAATCTCAGAATGGCCTGGATAAGTCAAAGTGTTTTAAAGTTATCAGTGTGCTGTTCCTTTCATATTGAATTTCTGCACTGTATTATTTCTTGTTTTACCTATGTTGTTTAAGTCTATTGTTCTCTGCTGCCATCTGCTGGCCGGAATTTGTATGCTGCACGCCTCGTTCGTTGTCTATAAAGTTTTATCTCTGGGCGTGGTTTTTGCAGCCTTGGGCCTGGTCACTTCCTGTAGCCTTTTTCAGTGCTGCATTCCTTTGTGACTGGAGACACACCTTGGCTTGTGAAGGCATCAGTTTTTGACCAGCAGTAGCCTCAGCAGTTAGCCTCAGAAAAGACATCCACATGACAGCATCTACTGTATTCCATCACTGTATGTCACTGCTCTGGATCAAATAAACCCACGTTTGATTGCATCCTCATGTCTACGTCTGGATCCATCTAACCTGAGCATCTGCCGGTCCGGTCTGCTCCACTGCTTGGATACGAAGGTAGGACAGTCACAAAGCCATTATCAGTTACACCTTCATTTGCCTTCATGTGGGGACAGAACAGTCAAAAACTGCCTTAAAGCCTTATACCCCAGTAAATATCCGTCTGAATGTCCAATGCCCGGCTACAGGTTCCCTCAGAGCCCAGTGCCACACTCAGGAACCTCCCCTGCCACAGGCCCACTCCCAGCAAATCTGCCCAGCAACAGTGCACGTCCCACAAGCCTAAGGGGAAGCACGGCGTGTCCGCAGTAGATATACTCTTGCCTGGAAGTCCTCCACTACTCGCCAAGCCATTTTCTACATCCTATATTAACCCTTGCTCGCATGATATAAGAACTGTTCATGCACGCGGGGCCTCCCTTAAACCAAAACCCCGCAATTCACTAAAAGGACTTTGGGAAACTCATCGGGGTGCCTCATCTGAGCCGCACTGTAATTTTCAGCCCCCAATTCAAAAGTTCGATTTCTTAAAGAGACAGCGCACCTTAAATCAAAATGTCCGAAAAGGACCTTGTACAGTTCCCCAGCGATGAAACAAAGCAAATGCAACCTGATAC
Source organism: Bufo bufo (assembly GCF_905171765.1). Lineage (NCBI taxonomy): Eukaryota > Metazoa > Chordata > Amphibia > Anura > Bufonidae > Bufo > Bufo bufo. The sequence goes on along the minus strand of NC_053390.1, from coordinate 176,853,369 downwards.
TGATCATTATGAAGAGCTGGAGGTAGAAACCACACTTCCAGCAGACCAAGTCACGCGACCAAGGCGCTCTCTTAAACCAACTATAAAGATCACAGAAAACTATCACACCAGGAAAGATGAGCTATGTGACGACCTGGAAGATCTATGGGAGCGAGTTTCCTCCCTCATATCAGGACTCAAGTCCTCCTCAGGCGATGCCACCAGCTTACAAGTTACCGTCGTGCGGCTGAACGCAGCCCATGAAAGATACAAGAGACTGTCCACAAGGTATATAACCTTTCTAAAAGACTAATATTGGAGAAGCCCCGTCAGAATTGTGCAAGGCAGAATCAATAGACAGACAAAGAGACGCCATGGTGCTGGACGCTAAAGATAAAGTGGAACTCCGCATCTCTCATTTGCAAGAAACTAGATCACACAGATCGCATTCATCCAAACATTCCTCGCGGTCCTACAGATCATCATGCTCTAGAAGCTCCGCCCTGAGCGACAGATTACTAGAGGCCCGCATAAATGCAGAGCAATCCAAAGTGAGGCGTTCCTTCACCGAAAAAGAAGTCCTTGCGAGGGCAGAGGCACAGACGGCGGCCAAGAGGGCTGAAGCGGAGGTAGAAGCCAAGAGGACAGAAGCAGAGGCGGCGGCCAAGAGGGCTGAAGCGGAGGCAGAAGCCAAGAGGGCTGAAGCAGTAGCCAAGAGGGCAGAAGCGGAGGCGGCGGCCAAGAGGGCTGAGGCGGCGGCCAAGAGGGCTGAAGCAGAGGCAGAAGCCAAGAGGGCAGAAGCAGAGGCTCGAATAAAGATCCTTAAATCAGAGAGGGAAGAGGAAATCGCATTAGCAAAAGTAAGACTACTTGAGCAAGCATTGAGCCAAGGCCTTGATTCAGTCTGCTTACCACCAGAGGAGATAGACGATCCAGCTGATCGCACCAGCGACTATGTACTGAAACAGTTACCTGCACCACCCCCAGTGTGCAGTACTGTCCAAGCCAACAACACCGAAACCTCCAAGTCAGCTCTACCCGCAGTGCCAGTGACACCCACAGCACCCGAGCAATCCAATAACAGTCGCCCAGACGCGCTCTCTCAAGGGCAGTTATTACAGCAAGATGGCTACCAGGTGTTTCCTGGCCTACGTCCACAGCTCAAGCAGCAGTCATCAGAATCGACAGAGGCTAGACCACAGCTCAACCCTGCAGCAACATCATTCTACCCGGAAGCATCTCACCCTTTCACGCCACGCAGCCTATACGCCCCAGGGGCATCACAAGTTGTCATGGCAACAAGCAGTGAGAAATCAGATATGTCTGAGTTTGCCAGGTTTATGGTGAGCAGAGAGCTAATTAACACCAGTCTCTCAAAATTTGATGACCATGCGGAGAGCTACAGAGCCTGGAAGGCAACCTTCAAAGCCGCCATCGCCAACCTCAACCTAACCGCAGAGCAGGAGCTTGACCTCTTGATCAACTGGCTGGGCCCAGGCTCCACAAATCGCATCAAGAGCCTTAGAACTGTCTATGTGGGACAAGCAGAAGCAGGTCTCGCTGCAGCCTGGCAGAGACTCGAACGCACCTTTGGCAGTGCAGAAGCAATAGAGAAGGCACTATTCAGGAGACTGCAGAACGTCCCCAAGATCAGTCTCAAGGATGTCCACAAGCTTCAGGATCTAAGTGATTTGCTCATGGAACTGGAGCTTGCCAAAAGAGACCCTCGTCTGTCTGGGCTGTGCTACCTAGATACAGCCCATGGGGTGAACCCAATTGTCGTGAAGTTACCATACAGCCTGCAAGAGAAGTGGGCGGCATCAGTCTCAAGGTACAAAAGAGTGCATGACGTCACTTTTCCCCCATTTATTCATTTCTGTAGGTTCATCGATGAACAGTCCCAGATGAGGAATGACCCCAGCCTCGACTTCCTGGAGTTCAATACTACAGCTTCAGTGACACCATCATCAAGGTATGAAAGTATTGTGCATAAACACAGAGACTTTAAGAGCAGCGTGAATGTTAGAAAGACTAACCTACCATCATCTGCAGTACCCACTGGTAGACAGTACACTACCTCATCAGGAGACAAGGCCTTCAATCGTGAATGTCCCATTCATAAAAAACCACACTCACTGAACAAATGCAGAGGATTTAGATCCAAAACCATACAGGAGCGCAAGAAAGTCCTCACCGAGCTTGGGGTATGTTTCAGGTGCTGCGCCTCATTGGAGCACATGGCTAAGGACTGTAAATCCATTATCAAGTGTGAGGAGTGTCATAGTGATAGACATGCCTCAGCTATGCACCCAACTACACTCACAAGGGACTCACCTGCTGCTGTCACCACCAGTCCTGCTCAAAGTCATGGCGGGGAGCCCCAGAACCACGCTAACACAGCCACTGCTGTTTCCTGCTCATGCTCGGACGTATGTGGGGAGGGCCAGAGTGAGAAATGTTGTGCCCGCATATGCCTAATCAAGGTCTACCCGGAGGGGCTACCAGAAAAGGCAGTAAAAATGTATGCCATCATTGACGACCAAAGCAACCGCTCCCTAGCAGGACCTAAATTCTTTGAAGCCTTTGGTATAAAGGGACCGTCAGAACCCTACATCTTAAACACCTGCTCGGGCCGCATAGAGACTAGCGGCAGGAGGGCACAAGGATTCATCGCTTGTTCCGTCAGTGGAAATACGGAAATACCTCTACCGACTCTGATCAAATGCGATCAAATACCCAACCATAGGGATGAGATTCCTACCCCGGAAGCTGCATTTCACCATCCACACCTAAGGCACCTATCCAACGTTATCCCACCTATGGACAACAACGCTGAGATTCTACTCCTGCTTGGCAGAGACAATCTAAGGGTACACAAGGTGCGTCAACAGTGTAATGGTCCCGACTATGCACCATATGCCCAGAGACTGGACTTGGGATGGGTAGTCATAGGAAATGTATGCTTGGATCAACCAAAAATCCGCTCATTCAAAACGTACGTGCGTGGAGATGGACGCACAACTTGCATTAAGCCTTGCCCTCATCACTATGAGGTGAAAGAGAAGCCTCCAGACCTCATACAACCACCTGACGACATTCCTCCCTTTGCTGACAACTTGGGAAGATTAGTCTTTCACACAAGCAAGGACGATGATAAAGTAGCTTTGTCAGTAGAGGACAGAGAATTTATCAAGATAATGGACAATGAGTTCCTTAAAGACGAAACCAATCACTGGGTTTCTCCATTACCCTTCCGAGCTACCAGGGTGAGACTCCCGAACAATAGGGAACAAGCTCTGTCTAGATTTAACTCTCTTCAGCGTACCATGAACAGTAAGCCTGAGATGAGAGAACACATCGTTGCCTTTATCGACAAAATATTCTGCAACAACCATGCAGAACCAGCTCCATCCTTAGGGAAGAACGACGAGTGCTGGTACTTGCCTTCATTTGGAGTGTATCACCCACGGAAACCTAATCAAATTAGGGTTGTTTTCGACTCAAGTGCCAAACATCAAGGTGTATCGCTTAATGATGTCCTTCTCACAGGTCCTAATCTGACGAATAACCTAGTTGGAGTGCTGATGAGGTTCAGAAAAGAGCTTGTTGCCATCACCGCCGACATTGAACAGATGTTCCACTGTTTCGTAGTCAGAGAGGACCACCGGAATTTCCTCAGGTTTCTGTGGTACAAGAATAACGACACCAACGCAGAGATGGCAGAATATCGTATGAGGGTACACGTATTTGGAAACAGCCCTTCACCTGCCGTGGCAACTTACGGCCTTCGGCGAACTGCATTAGAGGGAGAATCCGAGTACGGTAAAGACGCCAGAGACTTTGTAGAAAAGGACTTCTACGTAGACGATGGAATCAAATCACTACCGACTGAAGAAGCGGCTATCGATCTGCTCAAAAGGACTCAAAGTATGTTGTACCAAGCTAAACTTAGACTACACAAAATTGCTTCAAACAGCCTGGCCGTTATGAGGGCCTTCGAATCAGGCGATCATGCACCAGGATTCAAGGACATTAACTTGGGACTGGACAGTCCACCTGTGCAGAGGAGCTTGGGCCTCAGATGGGATCTCTCGGCTGACTCCTTCGGTTTTCAGATAAGTTGTGCAGACAAGCCATTCACAAAGCGAGGCGTCCTATCAGTGGTAAACAGCCTATTTGATCCGCTGGGATTTGTAGCGCCCATTACCATACAAGGTAAATCTCTACTGAGACAGTTTTCTGAAACAGTCAAGGATTGGGATACCCCACTTCCCTCCGAGAAAGAGCAAAAATGGGAAGCCTGGAAGCGATCTTTGTGTGCCTTGGATGAGATCCACATCCAGAGATGCTATATTAAAACTTCACTTTCCTCTAGCATAAAGAAAGAACTCCACGTGTTCTCGGACGCCTCCACGGAGGCCATCGCAGCGGTTGCCTATCTGAAAGTCACAGAACCCAACAACCAAAATCACGTTGGATTCATCTTTGGTAAGGCTAAGTTAGCCCCCAAGCCCGATCATACTATTCCCAGACTGGAACTCTGTGGGACTGTGTTGGCAGTGGAGATTGCGGATTTCATACAACAAGAACTGGGTGTCGACATAGCTGAAGTCCAGTATTACACCGACAGGTCGTTTTAGGTTACATCCACAATCGGACCAAGCGATTCTATGTGTACGTTAGTAACCGCATAGAGAGAATCAGGAGGTCCTCCAAACCTGAGCAATGGCACTATGTACCATCCAAACTTAATCCAGCAGATCACGCCACTAGGCCTATGTCTATAGGTTCCTTTATTAACTCTACTTGGCTTACAGGTCCAGAGTTTCTGCTTGAAGAGGCGGACGAATGTGTACAGGAAGTTTTCAGCATCCAGGATCCGGATAATGATCCAGAAATCCGCGCTGAAGTTAGTGCACTAGTCACTGGAACAAAGCAGACCGCCAGCTTCGGTTGTCAGCGCTTTGAACGTTTCTCCAGCTGGATGAGACTCGTCAGAACTATTGCAAGGTTAGTGCACATTGCAAGATGTTATCATAATACTCACCAAGATAAAGATTGTCATGGTTGGCATGCCTGTCATAAACCCTTCTCTGCTGAGAACATCTCTCATAGTGAGTACCTCATAATACGTCACGTCCAGCAAGAAAATTTCAACATAGAATGGAAGTGCTTGCACAACAAACAGCAGATTCCTTTAAAAAGCCCTCTTGCCAACTTAAATCCAGTTATCAACAGTTTTGGCTTGCTAAGAGTTGGTGGTCGTTTGAATCAAGCCCACCTGGGAATTGCAGAACAAAATCCTCTCATCATTCCCAGCAAACATCATATCACCGTCTTGCTAATCCGACACTACCACGAAAGGGCCGAACACCAAGGCAGGCAAATTACTGAGGGCAAAATACGGTCTGCTGGCCTTTGGATTATAGGTATGAAAAAACGTGTGGCCCAAGTACTGCATGAATGTGTGCACTGTCGTAAAGCAAGAGGAAAACAACTACACCAACAAATGGCCGACTTGCCTGCGGATAGACTATGCACAGAGCCGCCTTTCACCTATGTTGGCCTAGATGTCTTTGGGCCATGGATGGTGTCCGCACGCAGGACCCGCGGCGGTCACGCAAACAGTAAGCGTTGGGCTGTACTATTTACTTGCATGAGTGTGCGAGCAGTTCACATAGAGGTGATAGAATCTATGGACACATCCAGCCTTATCAATGCCTTAAGACGGTTCTTCGCAATCAGAGGACCAGTTAAACAATTGAGGTCTGACCAGGGAAGCAACTTCATCGGAGCTTGTAGAGAACTTAACATCGACACCAAGTCCATTCAAGATCAGTTGGCGGAAAAAGGTTGCACCTGGATTTTCAATCCTCCTCATAGTTCCCACATGGGAGGCTCCTGGGAGAGAATGATCGGCATCTCACGCAACATCTTAAATTCTATGCTGATGGATGTAAATTCGTCAAGACTCACACATGAGACTCTAGTCACCCTTCTCGCTGAAGTTTCAGCCATTATCAACTCAAGACCCCTTGTGCCAGTGTCTATGGATCCTGAAACACCAGCCATACTGACTCCGGCTATTCTGCTTACCCAAAAAACTGAGAATACGCTAATACCTAGTGGAGAATTTACTCATGCTGACATCTACCAAAAACACTGGAAGCGTGTACAATATCTAGCAGATTACTTCTGGAACAGGTGGCGAAAGGAGTACCTCAGTATTCTTCAAGGAAGAAGAAAATGGCAACACAACAAACCAAACTTGAAGGAAGGAGACCTTGTATTGATGAAAGAGCAACAAACCGAAAGGATTGACTGGCCTAGCGGACTAATTTCAAAGGTTTTCCCTAGCAAGGATGGCAAGGTCAGAAAGGTGGAGTTGAAGATCTTCAGGAAAGGCGAGCTTAAAACTCTCTCAAGACCAATCAACAAACTCATTTTAATATTGCCCATCGAGAACGTCCCTGCTGGGTGAACAGGACTGTATCAAGTTTCGCAGATCTTCTCCATTCCAAGTTGGAAAACAGGACAAAATCTATGTTTGCATTCTAACATGTTTTTCTTTTTACAGGTTGTTTATATTTCATGGACATTCGTCATAGTGAAATCCCCTAAGTGAATTTCAGACGGGGAGTGTGCTGTTCCTTTCATATTGAATTTCTGCACTGTATTATTTCTTGTTTTACCTATGTTGTTTAAGTCTATTGTTCTCTGCTGCCATCTGCTGGCCGGAATTTGTATGCTGCACGCCTCGTTCGTTGTCTATAAAGTTTTATCTCTGGGCGTGGTTTTTGCAGCCTTGGCCTGGTCACTTCCTGTAGCCTTTTTCAGTGCTGCATTCCTTTGTAACTGGAGACACACACCTTGGCTTGTGAAGGCATCAGTTTTTGACCAGCAGTAGCCTCAGCAGTTAGCCTCAGAAAAGACATCCACATGACAGCATCTACTGTATTCCATCACTGTATGTCACTGCTCTGGATCAAATAAACCCACGTTTGATTGCATCCTCATGTCTACGTCTGGATCCATCTAACCTGAGCATCTGCCGGTCCGGTCTGCTCCACTGCTTGGATACGAAGGTAGGACAGTCACAAAGCCATTATCAGTTACACCTTCATTCGCCTTCATGTGGGGACAGAACAATCAGCACTTAAAGTGACACTGGTCAGTCCAGAAGGTGAAATGGGGCCGAGTCCTTAAGGCTGAGTTCACACGGGCAAGTATTCCGCGTGGGTGCAATGCGGGAGGTGAACGCATTGCACCCGCACTGAATCTGGACCCATTCATTTCTATGGGGCTGTGCACATGAGCTGTGATTTTCACGCATCACTTATGCGTTGCGTGAAAATCGCAGCATGCTCTATATTGTGCGTTTTCCACGCAACGCAGGCCCCATAGAAGTGAATGGGGCTGCGTGAAAATTGCAAGCATCCGCAAGCAAGTGCGGATGCGGTGCAATTTTCACGCACGGTTGCTAGGAGACGATCGGGATTGAGACCCGATCATTATTATTTTCCCTTATAACATGGTTATAAGGGAAAATAATAGCATTCTGAATACAGAATGCATAGTAAAATAGGGCTGGAGGGGTTAAAAAAATAAATAAATAATTAAACTCACCTTAATCCACTTGATTGCGGAGCCGGCATCTCCTTCTGTCTTCATCTTAGCTGTGTGGAGCAACAGGACCTGTGGTGACGTCACTCCGGTCATCACATGATCCATCACATGATCTTTTACCATGGTGATGGATCATGTGATGACCGGAGTGACGTCACCACAGGTCCTTTTCCTGCAATAAGCAAAGGAGATAGAAGGAGAAGCCAGGCTCCGCGATCAAGTGGATTAAGGTGAGTTTAATTATTTTTTATTTATTTTTTAACCCCTCCAGCCCTATTTTACTATGCATTCTGTATTCAGAATGCTATTATTTGCCCTTATAACCATGTTATAAGGGAAAATAATACAATCTACAGAACACCGATCCCAAGCCCGAACTTCTGTGAAGAAGTTCGGGTTTGGGTACCAAACATGCGCGATTTTTCTCACGCGAGTGCAAAACGCATTACAATGTTTTGCACTCGCGCGGAAAAATCGCGCATGTTCCCGCAACGCCCGTGTGAACTCGGCCTAAGGGGATAAATTCCACTGTAAAGGTTATAGTACATTTTAGGTTCATCCTGAAATTGCACCCACTAGCCAAATAGGCCTAAGTTTTTGTGAATAGTGTATCTACAAAGCTGTTGACTGCCATTTGTTAATAAGAAGCCTGCTACAGCTACATGATCTGGTGCAGATTATCATTCCAATATTTCTATCCAAAAGGGGAAATACATCATACATTTATTTTTGGCATCTGCGTAATTGCATATGTGTAAAAATCTGCCCAACTCCATATATTGTGCCTGGAGGAGACACAATAAACACAGCTGCAGGATCTTCAAACAAACCACTGCAGTTTTTTCATATCTCTTTGAAAGATTTTATGAAAACCAACTCATTGGGGGTCATTTGCAATGGCCCCACACCAGATTTCTGTAGTTAAAAAATATATATAATAGTTTGCGACTTTTTAAACCGCATTGTGCCTAAATTTGGAGGCTTCACGGTGTGGGCGGGGCTATCGGCACAGGGAGATCTCAACGTCAGGTCTTGATAAATGACCTCCATTATCTAATGGCGTTAGCAGCTAAAAGTCCATTGATGTTTTTTAATTTTTGCTTCATTTTTCTTACATTTTTCAGCCTTTTCATATTGGATGTAGGTGTCTACAGGACAAGCAATGAAAAACAAAAAAAGTAAAAAACATTGAACATTACTGTCTGCCAACCATTTGGCCCATCTAGTCTGCCCAATATACTGAATACTATGGCTAGCCCCTGGCCCTATCTTATATGAAGGATGGCCTTATGCCTATCTCATGCATGCTTAAACTCCTTCACTGAATTTGCAGCTACCACTTCTGCAGGAAGGCTATTCCATGCATCCACTACTCTCCCAGTAAAGTAATACTTCCTGATATTACTTTTAAACCTTTGCCCCTCTAATTTAAAACTATGTCCGATGTCTTGTAGCAGTTTTTCTTCTTTTAAATATTCTCTCCTCTTTAACCTTGTTGATTCCCTTTATGTATTTAAAAGTTTCTATCATATCCCCTGTGTCTCGTTTTTCTTCCAAGCTATACATGTTAAGGTCCTTTAATCTTTCCTGGTAAGTTTTGTCCTGCAATCCATGTACTAGTTTAGTAGCTCTTCTCTGAACTCTCTCCAAAGTATCAAAGTGACCTTGATGTCCCTGTTTGAACTTTTCTTCATCACTGGCTGGTAAAACAGTGTATGGTAAGCAGATGACAATTACGAATTTTAATTAAAAGGACCCATTTCCTAACAAAACCAAAAAAAAATAATTGATAACAGTTGATATGGACCACTGAATCTACTAAACCAACATGTGCTTATTACTTCTTATGAAAACCTGGCCAGTATTTAAAGAGTATGACCCTGAATTTTCATTCCTTCACTTCAGAATTCTGGCTTCAAAAAGCCACATAGCCAAAATTTAGCAACTTTTTGCAATTTTACACCAGTCACTCCAGTTTTGAAATGTGGGTGGAAAATTGCATTTAGATAGATTTTTTTAATGAGTTTTACTCCATTTTTATCATTGAGAATTTTTTTTAAAAGTTGTACTCTCACTCCAGGAGGAGGGTGGAATAGGAAAACGGAAGCATTTTTTTCTAGACAGAAGTGTTAGGTTTAAGGATAAGTAACTTGAGACATTTGATAAATTTGACATAAAGTAGTCCAATACAGACTAAAGCAAAAAACGGATTTCAAAAATTCCCTTCATGATAAATTCCCTCCAGGGCTGGGTCTAATGGACTAAAAAGTGATGCAATTTGTCCTCAATGTTTCAATCGACTCAGATTCAGTTTTAATGGAAAAAATGTAAAGTGTACATAAGCCGTGTGTGGGTGGTAAAATAAAAAAAATAAAATCATTTCAACCTCTGATGGATAGATTTTTTATTTTTTTTCATAAGACAGTTTTATGAGGACATTAAGAAAGTGCAATTCTGCTGTCTACACTCACAAATGAAGAACCTTTCACAATATGGATACTGGTATCAACGATGATCTATAAAAAGCAGTGCACTCCCATGGCAGATCCGTATGAATATAGTACCTACAAAGGTTGGAGAACAGAAGCAAAAACAAAAAGAAGCTGCCTTGTCACTGATCAGGAAATAATGCATAAAGGTTCAGGGCATATGTATAATACACTGCAGGGAAACACACGTCCGCCTTTCATACTAAAGGATCTTTCTTCAAGGCCATAAATAGCAACCCCCCCCCCCCCCCCCAACTTTTCATCTGCAGAAATTCTTTGTAAAATTCCCATTTCTGTGTAATCCACCGCATACAAGGTGTTTTCCACTTACAGGTCTCTCAGGAAACTTACTGCATATAATCACTGCTTAGTAACAACTCTCCAGCAAGAACCAGCAAGCGGCACTGTATGACATGACAACCTGGTTCCAGTGTTACCCTCAGCAGATAAAATGCCATTTAATGAATGGTCTCTTACTCCTTGGTAGCCATTTGCTCCATAATTGAATGTTTTCAGCTTTTATCTTCAAACACCTCAACGTTCCATCATTAGATATTGTCATCATCTAACATTTTGTTCACACCTTCGCAAAGTCTCTGAAGATGGATTTTGTAAGGTCCAAATGGGTTGTACAGAGCTGCCAAGAACTCGCAATTTGAGAAATGATCAAACACGTTGTTGATACGTCCGTGAGACTTTGCTGTGAGATGACGCTGAGTGACTTGATGAAGAAGCTCCCGACATTCATTCAACAATTTTGAGAGCACGTTGCGGTCAAATGTATATTCCACTTGATAAAAGCTGACCACGGTCATGGCCATTTGGTGGACTTTCCTCTTCAACTTTTCCATGAGTGCAATCTCATCCTGGTTGAACTGATTATTTCTGTACAGGACAGCCAGCTTTATTACTATCTTGATGAGGTTCTTGATAATTTTCTCAGAGTCTTTTTTGCTTTGGGTGAACTCTCTAGTTGCTTGGTAGAGCTCATCCAACACTTCGCCACTGGTGTCATCAATCAAAGATGTTGCTATGTATTTAGAAGACGCCATCTTGCCAAGAATTTTCTTCTGGGCCTGGACAGCCAGATATTTGGAACTGAAAAGATCTGTCGCCACTGGAAGAGATACAGAACAAAATTGTATTATTACATCTGTCGTGTCAGTTTTAGGAAAGTATGGCATTTTCAAAACATTTAACGGGAACCTGACACCTACACTTTACTGACCTCACTGAAGGCACCATAGTGTGGTGACAGACCTGCTGATTTCAGTGGTATGTCACCTCTGTAAAGGGCAGTCAGGACTTTTATGGTACCTGCAAATGGGTGTGGGTTTCAAGACAGAAAATCCATGTGGTTTTTCACTCGGATGTCTGCATTTCGGCACCAAAAACTGCTTGTGTTACTTGCAGTTTTTGGTGTGGATTTGATGCAATTGTGTAGCAGATCTCACCCTTACATTGCAAAGGATGAAATCCAGACAGAAATAAATTGCTGCGGATTTCAAAATCTACACAGCAGGTCCATTTCCGCACAGAAGAAAAAGCAAAGTGTATATGAGATTCGTCTAACCTCATACACTTTGCTGGTAACTGTTTTATGCAGCGTTTTTTTACTGCACCAAATCCACACAAAAAATGCACATAATACGTAACATGTGCAAGCACCCTTAGAGTACCGAAATGCTGAACCCCGCAGGGTGCACCAGTGCTGTGAGGAAGAGGAGTTCAATGGGGTTTGCTGCCCTCGACCCTCCAGGTTGTTTTTTCTGGTTGTACATAGGAAAGAAACCTGTCAGTCATCATTTGGAGACAGGGGAGGGTGGGAGCAGAGTCTCATCAGGCTTTGCTTCCTCGCAGTGCTGGTGCGTGGTTTCAACATGTCGGTACACTGCTGAATGCCATCAAAGAAGTGACAGACCACTGATATCAGCGGGTTTATCACTACACTATGCTGTCTTCAGTGAGGGCAGCATGGTAGAGGTGACCGGATCCCTTTAACCTAAATACAATATTACCAAAAGGCGATTCTTAAAGAAGGCTTGTCACCACCCCCAACATATCTGTTTTAGAAAATTATATTCTACATTAAGTTAACATTTTGGAGCATCTTTCCTTACAGCACTAAGTTTTGTCATTTCTCTAGTATTCCTACTAAATGTTCCACTGGGTGTTACCTGTTAGGGGTGCGTCCCTGCACTGTCTGACACTATCCAATTAGTGCTGCCAGTGTCAGAATGCAGAAGGGGAATGCTAACATTCAGTTGGTAGTTTATAAAACTATAGTAGGAATAATAGAGGAAGTGAACATAAAGCCATAAAGTAGATGCTCCAGAATTGCTTTTACATGTTTTTTTATTTAATATTTTGTAGCCATGATGTGGTTCACCATGAGACTATGCTGCAATACTAGGCACAATATCAGACAAGAGTGGCACTGCAAAGAGTGATGTGCCTCCATGGTCGGACCCCCTGATCAGCATATCATAGCAATATTCCACTAGATGTTGATGTAACACTTGAGTCAGTGCAGAGTTCTAGATTAATCTAAAGGATCAGCTGAATATTAATAAAGGTCATCCATAAGCCACAGTTCAACAAATAATACTGTCATAGTTCATTCTAGACAGATACTGTATGTGTATGTATAGTGTATCCATCCTCCGGCCAACATCAGTTACAGTATGTCTCATAGCAGTGTAAAGGGGTTCTCTGCAGCTGTCACGTGTCATATAAATCACCAGTGCAGCCTGTGGGGACACTGGGCGAGTACGTTTTCCTATACCACGGACAACCCCTTAAGAATCATATGCAGATGAAGACTGCTGTCAGAGAAACGTGTGATAAACTTCAGGTATGTGAAGTCGTGCAGGAGCCAGCATGAAAGTCAAGGTCAATAAAAGTCTCAAGTACACTGATCACAATCCTGCAAAACTCGCGGCACTCCACGGCACTTCCCTCATTATGTTCTTGTTTCGATTTGATTCTTTTTTTAACACAAGAACTGTCCGGCCACTTCATATAACGTTGTGAATACAGTCAAGTGTCACTACAACTTCATACGATGCCATGACCTGCATTAATCACAATAGGAAGGCTGCACAAGGCCTCTAACTGTACCGCCAAGCGTGCTGCCGGTGTCTCTCCACATCCTATAGTAACACTTGTTGTCACAGGGTTGTCTGTTTTCACGATATTGATGACCTATCCTCAGGAGGGGGTCCGACCCCCAACACTCAACTGTTTGAAGGGGCAGCGGCCCTTGGGTGGGGAAAAAAAGAGACAATGCAGCAGCACCCTGCAAATCAGATAAAGTACAACAATGCCATAGTCACAAAAATAATGATTACAAATAAGTGTAGCATTAGCACCATCATTTTTGTAAAGTGAGATGCTTGGCCAATGCATTTTGTACAAAACCATCTGAGCCCGTCTTGGGTGGGGGGCGCAGCATCCTCTCCAATGTTTGCCAGGACACAGTGTAGATTGTAGCGTTGGTGCACTGGACTCACAGCTTCCATTGAACAGACGGAACAAATGTATTTACACTGCCCTGCGGATACAATCTAGACAACATGCAGGTAAACACTGAAGAGGACGCTGAGCTCACATGAGCACCACAGCCCCTTCAGACAGTGCCAGGAGTCGGACCCCAACCAATCTGATACTGATGACCTATCCTGAGGGTAGGTCATCAATATCATGGAGCCCAACAACCTTTCTAAGGCAGATTTGCTGCATTTTGTTCTCATTCACTGTGTTTTTTTTTTTCAAACCTTTTATATGTTTTGTGTCTTAATTTTAATTCATTAGAAAAAAAAGATTGCTTTTAAATGATTAACTCCAACAGTGGTGCACATGATCAACCAGCAACCAGCTGAGGCCTCCATAGACATGAAGGTTCAGTGTGGTTATGCATGTTATTGCTGTAGGAACTTGAGATAAAATGACTGCCGGACACCGATATCCCTCAGCTCCAGCGAATTCCTTCAACTCTCACATTCCCTGATGAAACCCGACTGCCCCCCCCCCCCCCCCCCCCACACACACTGACTGAGCAAAATCTGCAAATATCAATTGAATAGCCAAAGAAGACAATATGTCAATTCTTCAATATTCCCGTTGCCAACCTGCAGGTGGCAGACCAATTTTCCAAGCTGGCGTTTTGCCTGCTGTCCCTATGAAGGATGGGCGAGCAGTTCTTATTTACACATAATAGAGTAAAAGGTCATTATGGACATAAAACACAGGCATGAGCGCCTTGTGTGTGCGAGGTGCAGATCAGCATTAGTACTGTTAACCCCGGAAGTGTCATCCGGAAACAAACACAGATACTGTAAGTTAGTGATATAAGTAACTTTCTATCTTACTAATACTTCAGATTGTGCCTCCCTTTATAAACTGATCACAAAGAGGCATTTACACGACCATATGCAATTTGCCAATCCGCAAAATATGGATGTGGTCAGTGTGCATCCCGCACTTTTTGTAAAAAAAAACGCCTATTCTTGTCCGCAAAATGGACATGTTCTTTCATTTGCGGCTCGGCCACACGTGCGGACGCACACAGATGACTTCTGTGTGCTGTCCAAGGTTTCTGCAGACCCACAGAAATGAATGAGTCCGCGTGCAATATGCAAAAAAATACAGATCGCATGCGTTTGCTAAAAATCAGAGACAAGAAATTTATAGTTGCAGAAAACCGCAGAAAAACCTAGTTTGGCATAACAGTACATTGGCTTGGGGAAAAAACTGCCCCATGTGAATACAACTAAAGAGGGCTTTTTGTTTTGTTGTTGCCTTTAGAGGTAAGTGACCCTTATTATACCATACATACCGTACTATGTGGTAACCCAATGTATGAGTTACAAAGATCCCTCCAAAAGACTAAATTCCCCTGAGATCATCTTCTACCTCCCACTCCAGTATTAATGCTGTAATCCATCCTCTTTATGAAAAGTGTCCTCTGATCATAGCCCTGACCTGGGCCCTGCTTCTATTAGCACTAGAGATGCCGTTTTGGACATCTCAAAAGCAGAGATAAAAACAGGTACCTGTTGCTTGCCAGAGGTTAAAGGGGTTTTCAGTGTTTTACACTGATGACTTCTCCTCAGGATAGGTCATCAGCATCTGATCAGGGGGCTCCGACACCCAGGACCCAGCCAATCAGCCGTTTTGAGAGGCTGCGGCACTCTGGTGAGCGCCATGGCCTTCTTGCAGTTTACTAAGCACAGCGCCATCCTTTAAATAGTGGCTGTCTTTAGTATTGCAGCTCAGCCACATTCACTTGAATGGGACTAAGCTGCACATAGGACAGTGACCGATAAACATGACGCCAATGGCCTAGGAAGAGGCTGTGGCACTCACTAGAGCGTCGCGGCCTCTTCAAACAGCTGGTGGGGGTGCCAGGAGTCAGACCGTCACTGATAATGATCTATCCTGAGGACAGGTCATCCATATTAAAGACTTGGACAACCCCTTTATTGCAGCTATAACTGGGACTCGCATAAGGGGAGAAATAGAAATGAGGACAGTAAGTTCTCCAGTGCTGTAATGCAATGTCATCTGGCCAGGTCAGACTAGGTAGAAGATTGCTCTGGCTGGTGGGCAGCTTTATAAGGGCACCCTACTGAGTTGCGATATGTCACAACAATCTTACACAGTATAAAGTCTACACAAATAATTGATTTATCACATGTGGAGTGGTTGTTCAGAAAGCATTAACATCATCATGCTTGCTTTGTACTAGTGCTGACACCCAACACTTCACACCCTTGGGTGTAGTCTGGAGTCAGTAGTCAGGCCTCAGAGCTGTGGTCCATATACATGACAAACATGCTAGCGTCTTGTGAGAGTCTTTCAGTTACACAAATCCAGGTGGCAACCAGTGTGCTCAGAAATCTGCTACTGGCATCTTAAAGGGATATATTATACATAAAAAAAGCAACTTTGGGAATCATTTTCTAACACCACTCGTTAATTACATTATTTTTATTAACCCTATAGACAGGGTGGTAAATTCAGAATTCTGCGAGATTCCAGTTACTGCACAGTGGTGCATTGTGGGAGCTCCGATCACAGATATACAGTTGGTCACATGACTCACAGGGGGTGGAGCTAAACTGCTGCATGGACAAAACAAAACATGGAGTATTGAAAGCAGGGGAACACAACATGATGCGATTTATAATGGATACAGAAACCGTAAGGTCCCTTTCACACGAGCGAGTTTTCCGCGCGGGTGCAATGCGTGACGTGAACGCATAGCACCCGCACTGAATCCTGACCCATTCATTTCAATGGGTCTGTGTACATGAGCGTTGTTATTCACGCATCAGTTCTGCGTTGCGTGAAAATCGCAGCATGTTCTATATTCTATATATTGCAAGCAAGTGCGGGTGCGATGCGTTTTTCACTGATGGTTGCTAAGAGATGTTGTTTGTAAACATTCCGTTTTCTATCACGCGCGTGAAAAACGCATCAAAACACATTGCACCCGCGTGGAAAAAACTGAACAACTAAACGCAATCGCAGACAAAACTGGCTGAACTTGCTTGCAAAATAGTGCGAGTTTCAATGAACGCACTCTGAACGCATCCGGCCCCAATCCGCAACGCCCGTGTGAAACCAGCCTAAAGGTGGATTCAGACGGACAGATAATCTAGTAGATTATTGGCCACGAACATTCCTGCGAACACTCGTTCCAGATAAACTGCCCGTCTAAAGAAGCAACCGATCACACAATGAAAGAGCGAAATGCTCGTTCATCAGGTGATCCTGTTATTTGTGCAGGCCCCTAAATTATCTTTTCTTGTTAAGACAGCATGATCTGCTGCCCAGAAACAGTGCAGCTGTATGGGGACAAGTGCATGCTGTGGAGGTGATCGCTGCATGTAAATACAGTGCTTCTCCTCCACTGAGCGAGCAGTCTAGTATCAGGAAGGAACGCTTCCTTCCCAAAAATCTGCTGCCGTCGAAATGCGCCTTAAAGGGGTTGTCTCATCTTGCCGCTACTAAGACAAGATGAGACACAGTTCCGACTGGGAAACGGTAGAGCGCTCCGGCACTCTGCCGTTTCCCGGCAGGGAGGTGGTTGGAACCGTGTCTCATCTAGTCTTAGTAATGGCAAGATGAGACAACCCCTTTAAAAGGGAACCTGTCACCTCCCAAAACCATACCAAGCCGCCAGCAGTACCTGCGTGTAGCCCGCAGTGTGTTTCTGATGATGCCTTTCTTCCTGAAGGCAGATGCAGCAAAAGTACTGAAAACTTAGTTTTATCCCCTGCCCAGCGCGCTTCTCCACACATGCTTAATGTCAAGGAGGCGGCGGCCTCCTTGCTTCAAGTCACAGTAACCACGCCCCTTCCCTTGTGACGGACAGCCGGCTGTTCAGCAAAGGCAGCCGAACATTGTGCATAAGCGCTGTCAGTCCCAGCAAAGGGGCAGGGAAGGGAGTGTGGTTACCTTGACTTGAAGCAAGGAGGCCGTGGCCGCCTCCTTGACTTCAAGCATGTGTGGAGAAGCACGCCGGACAGGGGATAAAACAAAGTTTTCAGTACTTTTGCTGCATCTGCCTTCAGGAAGAAAGGCACCATCAGAAACACACTGCGAGCTACATGCAGGTACTGCTGGCAACTTGGGATGGTTTTGGGAGGTGACAGGTTCCCTTTAAGGGTGAATTCACATTTGGCAGATTTTTTGCAGAAATGTCTGCAACTGAAAATCAGCTCCGTGTGCATGGATTTCTGCAAGTTCTATTCAGATGAATAGAACAGTAGCAGGAATTCCTGCAACAAATCTGCAGCATGTGGACATATCCTAAGTTACTTATAATTCAGTTTTAAAATCTTAATAGGTAAAATGTACGATTATGATTTTACTGTTTTTGAAAGTTCTCATTTTTTGCCACAAGAAAAGTCAAATTGCCTTCCTGCGGTCTCAACGGCACTTAGGGTCCATTCACACGTCCGTTGTTTCTTTCCTGATCTGTTCCGTTTTTTGCGGAACAGATCTGGACCCATTTATTTTCAATGGGTCCTGAAAAAAATCAGACATTGAACTGTCCGTTTTTTTTCAGGACCCATTGAAAATGAATGGGTCCAGATCTGGTCCAGATCTGTTCCGCAAAAAACGGAACAGATCAGGAAAGAAACAACGGACGTGTGAATGGACCCTTAAAGTCTACCTTCCATCATTAATTCTACCACTTTTTACATGTACAGCTCATTTCACGTCTTCTTTTACAGTCTTCCCAGTGGGCACAATAGCCTTCACTGGCTAGAGCATTTGTAAGAAGCCCTAATATGAAGAGCTTGGTCTCCACAGCAAATCCTTCAAATGATACTGAAAGAAAAGAGGTACTTTACAGAATGTGGCTGTAACAGGAAAGGACATTTTCTAGCTCAAATTAAAAGCATTGCTAATACGGCTGTTATTCCAATGAATGGAAATATATTGTGTCACTTATCTTGATTTTTTTTCCTATACTACGCCCTATATTACACAACCGCCCTGACTACAGTAATACGGTAATACATTGTACACTCACAGTTTCACTTCTTTAAATTAGAAGCCTACAGGAAATTGCTCTGCTGAGTAAGAAGTACGCAGCAGCTGCAGAGCGCTCAACCATCAAGACGACCGATTGGAAGCAAAGGAATAATGAAAGAAACAGCATAAAAGTCAGGCAGGTGCCCCACAAACCATTCTCATCTAATAGGCCTAGCAGACTTTCTCCGGCACATACAGAACAGTGCTGCTAATATAATGTAGTAAGGACGTAGGGGAAATGTATTCTTCCTTCCATTCCTTTGTGACTTTTTAGACCACCACCAAGTGGCGCTTCTTCCTTACCACTTTCCAAAAGGGGGGGGGCTCTGACACATTTATCATAATTTACAGGAAGTTTTTTAGCATAAATACAGAAATCTAAGGCCGCTCCAGGCTGCTGTTCAGTTCTTTTTAGGGGCAAGGAGTGCCGAAAGATGTGCCCAATACAGGACGAGGCATAAATAAGGTGCATCCTCTGCCAGCGTAAATCCAGTGTATAATAAATTTCCCCCATGGTTGTATAATTCGTACGTCATCAGCTATTGGATGCTCATGGGCACAGAAAACACAAAGGGAACCAGTTAGCACTGTCTTGCTGGCAGCGTGCAGTACTTTCAAGCACAGCTTCATTACTGCAGAGCAATACCAGCGCTATGAGGCAGGAGATCCATGACAGGCAGCTTTTCCCATTAGTGAGCAGGTACTGTGTGGTGTTACATTGTACCCCAAGACCAAACACCTACATTTATTCAGACACCAGACGCCTATGTTATCAGAACGCAGAAAAAAATCTGGCCAGACAAAATAAAAAAAGACTAAAATACTTACTGCTCCAGGTGGATGTTGGCCAGAGTCAGGACACTATGCACCGATGTACACTGTGCCCTAACACTAGCCAAGTCCCTCCGCACAGAATGCCCGATGCTCGTGGAACCGCAGGACACCTAAAAGGCTGCTATGGGGTAGCAGAGTACCACTTCAGCTACATTGCTGTCCCTTCCTCCCAACAGATTGCCACCCTGTGTACCAACATCACATGACTGAAGAAGAGGACAAATAAAGCAGTCACTTTACTATAAAGGTACTCAAGTTGTCTTTCAAAATATATATCACCAATAATCTAGTTAGGATCCAAATGAGAAAACTACTACAGGTGAAAAATGGTTAGCTCAGAAACGGAGACGCTAAAACTACTTTGCCTGTTAGCTTAAAGGGGTATTCTAGTTATATAAAGTTAGGATAGATTATAACTATTAAATCAGGAGGAACCCCACTGATCATGAGAACCCCATGCCCCATTCAATTGTAAGAGTTCGGAAGATAGCTTGCACTGGCCACCAATGAATTTAAAACTGGGGAGGGAGGGAGGGTGGCCGCTGCTGCCTGGCAGCACCTGATCTCTTACAAAGGGCTATGATCCACACAATTAACCCCTCAGGTGCGGCACCTGAGGGGTTAATTGTGCGGATCACAGCCCCCTGTAAGAGATCAGGTGCTGCCAGGCAGCAGGGGGCCGTTATGTCCACAGTTCTTAGTATATTCTAACTTGAAGCGTCCCCATCACTATGGGAACGCCTCTGTGTTAGAATATACTGTCGGATCTGAGTTTTCACGATCTAACTCAAATCCGATGGTATATTCTAACAAAGAGGCGTTCCCATGGTGATGGGGACGCTTCAAGTTAAAATATACCATCGGATTGGAGAAAACTCCGAGCCGATGGTATATTAATAGGGACTCCTGACTTTACATTGAAAGTCAATGGGGGACGGATCCGTTTGCAATTGCACCATATTGTGTCAACGTCAAACGGATCCGTCCCCATTGACTTGCATTGTAAGTCAGGACGGATCCGTTTGGCTCCGCACGGCCAGACAGACAACAAAACGCTGCAAGCTGCGTTTTGGTGTCCGCCTCCAGAGCGGAATGGAGGCGGAACGGAGCCAAACTGAGGCAGTCTGAACGGATCCTTATCCATTCAGAATGCATTGGGGATGAACGGATCAGTTCGGGGCTGCTTGTGAGAGCCTTCAAACGGATCTCACAAGCGGAGCCCCAAACACAAGTGTGAAAGTATTAGTAGAGAGCTCTGCGATCTCTGGAACTTTCATATAACTGAATGGAGCGGCTGCGTACAGCGCGGATTTTTAAATCAGCAGCATTATTTGGGTTGGATTTTGCTGCCGCTTATTTACATCTCCTTTTTTTCAGGTCTTAACACATACGAACATTGCACTAAACCGAACTGTATTGTGCACTGCCGTTCATCAATATTGTAGGATGAGGATCAGCAACCTTTGGCACTCCAGCTGTTCTGAAACTACAACTCCCAGAGTGCTCCTAACTTCTGTGGGAGTTACAAAAACAGCCGAGTAAGTATGCATGCTGGGAGTTGTAGTTTCACTGCATTTGGAGTGCCGAAGTGTGCTGATACCTGTTGTAGGCCATCAATACTGATCATAGGCTCTAAACTCCAGGTCCCCCATCAATCATCACAGTAAAAGGAGATCCCGATTCCTGCAATTCTTGCCCCCATTTCTTGTTTACTCAGACACAATGGCTCCTCCATAAGACGGCTGTACCGAACACTGCAACTTGTGAGATACAACCATATGTACATGGAGGAAGGGGAATTAGAACTTACAAGAGAGCCATGGCCCCTTCAATGTGATGATCAGTGGGGGCACAGATAACATGCAATGATAACGCTCTGCATACAGATAATGTAGTAGAAGTCACCTGCAGTCCTATGTAACACCACAGATAACAGAATGTTAACTCTCTGCATACAGATCATGTAGTAGAAGTCATCTGCAGTCCTATGTAACACCACAGATAACAGAATGTTAACTCTCTGCATACAGATAATGTAGTAGAAGTCATCTGCAGTCCTATGTAACACCACAGATAACAGAATGTTAACTCTCTGCATACAGATCATGTAGTAGATGCTACTACATGCGCCCTCCCCCACTCATACACTTACTTGGGGGGGGGGGGCACTATTGTCTATTAGAGTGTATGTGTGAGTCCTGGAGGGGGTATGTCAGTGAAGTGCCCCATGTATATCCTTGTGCCCTCCTGAGGCTGAGCTCCTCTGATGTACTGCCCTGCTCCAGTCACATCCAGCTCTGGCCTGTGTGCCCACCGGACGGCATGACGTCCTGGAGGTGAAAGGAAGCCTAGCACTGCTCGGCTAAGGCTCAGCCAACTAGGGTTAGGTTTAGGTTACTTTCCCGGGCAGCACTGTCACACACACAGAAGCAACTTAGGCTAGGGCTACACGGAGATATGTGTCGCACGACTTCTTGTTGCTGAAAAGTCGCACAACAGTGTTGCAATGTGACATGCTGCAATATGGCTGTTGCAAGAAAGTCCATCCATATCAGATTTCTGTTAGACTGTCGCTTCGCAGTATGTCATCTGTTACATTGCGACACTACTATCATTACAAAAAATGTTGCGCGACTTTTCAGCGGCACATTCCGCCATCTACCATTTGTTGTCACTGTGTAGCCCTGTCTGATGCCGACTAGCAGGCGCTCGTGTGACAGAGGGCCCACCGGGAGATCCTCCGCTGCGCCAGGCTGACAACACGTCTACCTCTACTGAAAGTGCAAAACACTTGGACACATTTTCTAAGTGACATCTACAAGATTCTGACAATTCTATAACCCTCTCCCTACAAGCTCGATCTTTATGCATAGAAGGAAATAGAACTGCTGCTTGTATGTATGTTTAATCTCTTGCCACGTGAACACACCACCATAGCGGATGTATTGCCATGGCCGAATATACTATGTAGTAGTCTACGCTAGGACTTCAATGGACAGTAAACTCATTTGTAGCCATTTGCCATCAGCAGCTGTTCCCCGGCTGCTTCATCTCCCCATTTGTGTTCGTGGTCTCCTGAGCAGAATTTCAATAGGAAACAAAAGCATTCTGTGCTCACCCGGAGAGGACTAGAAATAAATACACGTATGTTCACACACATGCTGGCTGAAGTAACCAGAGATGGATGAACTGTTCATTGTTCAAATGCCAACACTATTCTAGGCAAAGAGGAAAAAAGAAACGTGCTACACGATCCTGAATGTGTCATACAGAGAGCGCGCCGCTTATGAAACAGTGGTCAACTGCAAAAGTTCATCTGAATAGGGATGTTTTTGCGACAAGCACATGGAGGTCTGCCAGCTCCACTCAGGTGAACGGAACGGAAATTCAGTTGCAGAAATTTTCTGCACCAAAATTTGCTGCGTGTGAAGGAACCTTATATCTTTCACTTAGGCTACATGCACACGACCGTATGTATTTTTGCAGTCCGCAAATTGCAGATTCGCAAAAAAAACGGATGACGTCCGTATGGCATCTTTTTTTGGCGGATCCATTATAACAATGCCTATCCTTGTCCGCAAAACGGACAAGAATAGGACATGTGATTTTTTTTTTTTTGCAGGGGCTATGGAACGGACATACGGATGAGGATAGCATACGGTGTGCTGTCCACATATTTTGCGGACCCATTGAAATGAATGGGTCCGCATCCTATCTGCAAAAAACGGAACGGACACGGAAACAAAATACGTTCGTGTGCATGAGGCCTTAAATGATAGCTATTGCTCTTGCTTTCATGACGGGTAGTGCTCTCCAGGATTTAGAAACGCTCATCACAGATCAGGTAAGGATGAGGCGCTTCCACCAGGCAATTACACATGATGCAAATATTTCTAAGGCTCCATTCACACGTCCGCAATTCATTTTGCGGAACGGAATTGCGGACCCATTCATTTCTAAGGGGCCGCACGATGTGCTGCCCGTCTCCGGATCCGTTCCCGAAAAAATAGAACATGTCCTATTCTTCTCTGCAATTGTGGACAAGATTAGGCATTTTCTATTATAGTGCCGGAGATGTGCGGTCCGCAAAATGCGGAACGCACATTGCCGGTGTCCGTGTTTTGCGGACGTGTGAATGGACCCTAAGGCTTAGGAGCAGTGAACAACATTTGTACCACATACACAGCTAATAGTCTACAAAGTATCATATAACCAGGCACAAAGTACATCACTGTGAATCTATCTTCGGCCTGCTTCACACTTTCGTTGTGGTTTTCCAGTATTGAGATCCACCAGAGGAAGTCCAAACTGGAGTTAAACGGATCTGTGCCATTTAATGAATGCAATCCGGTAGTAAAATCATTGTAAGTCAATGGGGTCCGGATCAGTTTTTCTTTAGCTAAAAACAAAACAAAAACGATCCGGCACCATTGATTTTTACGCTGGATCCGATTTGCTCCATTTCGCAGACAGGACACAAAACCGCAGCTTGCAGCAGCTTTGTGTCCGGTCAAAAACAGAACAGAACGCATCCTGATCAGTTTTGTCCCTATTGACAATGAATGGGGACAAAACTGATTCGTTTCGGCCTGGTTTTGAGATCCTCGTCTGGATCTCAAAACAGGAGAGCCACAAGGCAAGTGTGAAAGAAGCCATAGGCTACATGCACACGACAGTGAAAAAAAAAATCCGTTAAAAAAAACTGACATTTTCAACGGACGTTTATTTCACTGATGCCTTTCTGAGAAATGGACGTTAAAAATTGACCCCTCCAATTGTATGGGGGCAGCCTGTCAGTGAAAAACAGACAAGATAGAATATGTTCTATTTTTTGACGTCCGTTTTTCACTGACAAAAGGCAAAAAGACCATTGGTCTTAAAACAAACGTGTTAAAAAAAATGTACATCACATGTCCGTTTTTTACTGTCATGTGCATGTAGCCAAAGTTCTTTTAATAATAATAATTAAAAAAATATATAAAATCGCCATACACTGACAGTCCAGGGTGGAAACACTGGCAGGTCAGATACAAGGCTGTTTCTACTCTAATATTACTCATTCACTATGCTATAACAAACTACAAATTCCTGTGGAGCCCCACGGGACCAGCCAAAGAATCTGGCTTGCTGTCGTTTAGGCTACTTTCACACTTGCGGCAGAGTGACCTGGATGCAGATCGGACACAGACCAAAAATACAGTCATGTGCATGAGGCCTAAGGGTCCCTACACACAAATGTGCACTGGCATTTCTTTGGGTTGTAAAAACGCGATAACCAGATTTTTTTTTTAAGCTACCCAAGTCTTTCCCAGCATATTTGTGCCTTTTTTCAGACATTTGTTTCGCAATGTTTGTGCACTAGCATTTTCTTCATGGCATTTTTCCCCTATACAGAAAGTCATGTGAAAATGCCTGAAACATAAATGTCAAGAGCCGTAGAATGTGGCGTTTTTGAAAAGAATCCAGAAAGATCAAAACCAACAACTAATTAACAAAAACACCAGTATCAAGAAATATGCTTGTGTGACCTGCATTTCAGATTTCTCATAGACCTTTAGCTAACATCTAGCTGCCTTTTTTTTTTACAGCAAAAACACCACTAAAAACACAAAAATGCAGAAAAACACCATTAAAAATCCTCAGGGTGTTGGTCCCCCACTGATCATGTATTTATGACCTATCCTGAGGACAGGTCATGACTATAGGAGCACAGAAAACCCCCTTTAAGCTACAGGGGGAGCACACAAAAGAAATATCATAAATAGCAGTCCTCTGCAGATTTGAGGTCAGTTCAGTAGCAGGCAGGAGAATGAAGAATGATCTTGGAAGCTGCTGCTGGAAACAAAGACAGCAATAATCCAGCATGTAGCTAGCTAGCAAGTGTAGATGTCTGTATGACACTACTCAACCTCAGGGCATAGATAGGGCTACAGAGCAGTTGAGTACTGCAGAGAAGTTGAGGGAAGAGCTGAATTGTTTAAAGAAGTTGTCTAGTCATTCATCCTGGAAGCAGCCAAGGCCTGTATAATGGTCAGGCCTGTGACCCAGACCAGCCAAATGGACCGCACACTGGACCTCTAAATCCAAAATTAGCATAGGTTTAAATGAAAATACTGGTGTCACCCATAAAAACATATAGAGATCTACTCAGCTCATTATGTAGTCTGCTAGTGTCTGCAAAGTAGACAGCATTTTCAGCGCGGCAGGTTCCTTTTAAGCAGGTTAAATGACAGAGGTTGTCATATTGTCAAAGTACACTTATATGTAGATGAATATCTCAATCCAATGGCTATATACTTTATCTCTGCACCCTTTGGCCTACAGATCTCTGCTACTGTTATTATCTCGAACCACCTTGGTATGCAAACACTTATAAAAAGAAAATATTTCACTATTTATTTGCTTAGTTCACATGCAATTTGCAACTCATCATGGACAGTCGCTACCAGCATTGTCCCCAGTCACATGGCACGTGGAAACTATTTCAGCTATGCACCTATTACCTGCATGGCTTCAGGTGTAGCTGAAGGGTAATGGTGGGTTACATTAAAGCATACTTGTCTCGCCATGAAGTAGAATAACGGAGAGAACGAATATCGTATGTCTCTGCCTCACTAGAAAATAGCACAGATTAGAAGTAACCGTATAGAAAGCTATGTCAACAAGGCTACTTTCACACTCGCGTTTTGGGCGGATCTGTCATGGATCTGCAAAAACTGATCCGTTACAAAAATACAACCTCATGCATCCATCATGAACGGATCCGTTTGTATTATCTGTAACACAGCCAAGATGGATCCGTCATGAACTCCAGTGAAAGTCAAATGGGAGACAGATCCGTTTTCTATTGTGCCAGAGAAAACAGATCCGTCCCCATTGACTTACATTGTGTGCCAGGATGGATCAGTTTGGATCAGTTTCGTCAAGCGGACAGCAAAACGCTGCGCCTCCAGAGCGGAATGGTGACTGATCAGAGGAAAACTGATGCCTTCTGAGCGGATCCTTTCCAATTCAGAATGCATTAGGGCAAAACTGATCCGTTCTGGACCGCTTGTGAGAGCCCTGAACGGATCTCAGAAACGGAAAGCCAAAACGCGAGTGTAAAAGTAGCCTAAGATGTCTACGTATGTCAACTAATACGTTTAGTAACTTTCAGAGATATTGTGGCTTTGCACAGATTTCATTAGACAATAGGCTGAACTTTAAAAGACATAGGGAAATGAATGATAAAGAAACTATATCAACAGCATTAAAGGGAACCTGTCACTGGGATTTTGTGTATAGAGCTGAGGTCGTGGGTTGCTAGATGGCCGCTAGCACATCCGCAATACCCAGTCCCCATAGCTCTGTGTGCTTTTATTGTGTAAAAAAAACCGATTTGATCCATATGCAAATTAACCTGAGATGAGTCGTGTATGTGAGATGAATCAGGGACAGGACTCCTCTCAGGTTAATTTGCATATGTATTAAATCGTTTTTTTTTTACACCATAAAAGCACACAGAGCTATGGGGACTGGGTATTGCGGATGTGCTAGCGGCCATCTAGCAACCCATGTCCTCAGCTCTATACACAAAATCCCGGTGACAGGTTCCCTTTAAAGAGATTGTCCCATGAAAAATATTCTATAGTTTACAAACCAGTCCCTGGATTGGAATGTTTTTGTAACTGCATGTAATTAAAAACTTAGTAAAGCCACTACTGTCTAATATCTCTGTCCACCTCACTGAAGTGGACGCACATGCTCATTTCCATCCTTCAACTTCCACCAGCTCTATGCTGGAAAAGAAAAACCCAGGTGTGAAAGTAGCCTTACATATGTACATGCAGCAATCCCCTCCACTGTATGAGGTCTGATGGGGGCCTGAGCATCCGATCTGGGGGTTTGATTTGAGGTCCGATATGGGGGGTCTGATCTGAAAGGAAGGGGGTTATTTCTTGTATTGTCACACATTATAGGGGGTATTTTTGTCCTGGTGCATTTTTCTAGTAGCACACATTGTAAGGCCGAATGCACATGGCCGTGAGCGGTCCGTGGTATCCCGGCCTGGATTCCTGATCTATACGAGTGTATTACTGTAGTGCAGCGGTGGCATGAAGCGCACGGCATCATAGCAACCAATGACGCCGTGTGCTCAGGCTCTCAGCAGGATGCCAGACCGGGATACCACGGACCGTCCAGGGCCGTGGAACATGGCCGTGTGCATTCGGCCTAAGGAGAATTATTACTACTGTGGGAATACGTGGAACATGATTACTAGTTTGGGCACTATGGGGGCATTATTACAATTAGAGCACAATAGGAACATTACTACTATTGGGGGCACTGTTAACACTGAGTGCACACTGGCAGATAATCATTTATATTGGTGAGACTT
Organism: Bufo bufo; assembly: GCF_905171765.1. Classification (NCBI taxonomy): domain Eukaryota; kingdom Metazoa; phylum Chordata; class Amphibia; order Anura; family Bufonidae; genus Bufo; species Bufo bufo. The sequence goes on along the minus strand of NC_053390.1, from coordinate 176,825,514 downwards.
TGGGGAACACTATTACTGTGGGGGGCACCCTGGCACAGTAGCAACCTAGTGCAATTATTTTTGGGGGACATTCTTTGCATAGGGGCCCTCTGCTGTCTGTGTCCGCCCCTGGTCAGCTTCATGCTATTCTGCGGTGAGGAATTCAAGTGCTTGTACAATAACCATTTTATCCAAGTGGTGGAGAACTTAACAGATCTTTATAACATGGAGCAGAAATGTAATACACATGACCACTATCAGTACATGTACTGAGCAGGAGAGTGGGCACCACCTCTACTGTAAATTTTAAGACAAAAAAGGGATGCTACACATTTGCCAATGTCATAAAAAATGTGCACTTCCACAATTACACGATATGATTATACAATAAAAAGTCAAGATAAAATGAATTAGAAAAATCTACAATCGCCAACACAGACTTGAACACTGCCTAAATATGTCAAACTGTCTGAACAATGGGACATCCAGAAGAACCCCAGGGTATACAACGCAATCACAGGATCACTGTAATAGTAGAAAGAATAGGATATCCAGGTTCACAGTAACAGATACTACAGACTGTTGTCCTGCCGTTATCAAAAGCAGCTTCCTCAGTGGTGAGGAAGCTGAAAGGAAACGGCGTTTGATAGCGAGACAGCAGGCTGTAGTATCGCGCTTTAAACCTGGATATCACATGGTGGTTATCTAGGTAACCTCAAGTCACACACACTGCACGGCACAGGGAGCTGCACTTAAAGCAAGAGCCACCGGGTATTCGCTAAATCACTGTTAAAAGCAGAAGGAACGTGCCTGGTAGAGTAACACAGAGGAAGGAATATTCCATTTCCATATGGCTTCTCTTCCTGGCCCCAAGGGGAAAAGAATTCTGCTGTCAGTCATTTGCAGATAAGCGACACCTTATATCCTACACAGGAAGGTATCCAATCTCAGTGGACACTATGATATACACTCTGGGGAGAACTATCATCTCCCTTCACCAGTTTTGTGGCACAAACACCATGAGTTTGTGCGCCAACCTTGCCACTTTCTGAAAAGGGGGCATGGCAAACTGAGGGGACAGCAGGCCCAGCACATTTATCTTCATTTATGCCAGTTTTAAGGTGGAAATGAAGACTGAAATCTACGTAGGTGAAGCCAATGGCACATTTAGACGTGAGGAGCGAGTAGGCAATTATCAAGAAGGGACTGTTCTGTCCCGATATCTGCCTGCTTTTCAGTAAAGGTGAAGAGTTAGGCTATTTTCACACTTGCGGCAGTGTGATCCGGCAAGCAGTTTCGTCGTCTGAACTGCCTGCCGGATCCGCCGATCTGGATGTGACTGAAAGCATTTGTGAGACGCATCCGGATGCGGATCAGTCTCACAAATGCATTGCAAGAACGGATCAGTCTCTCCGCTTGTCATGCGGACAGACGGTTCCGTCTTGTATCTTTTTTCACATTTTTACCGGTCTGCGCATGCGCAGACCTGAAGGACGGATGCGGGATTTTGAATGCCGGATCCGGCACTAATACATTCCTATGGGGAAAAATGCCGGATACGGTATTCAGGCAAGTCTTCAGTTTTTTTTCGCCGGAGATACAACCGTAGCATGCTGCGGTTTTATCTTTTGCCTGATCAGTCAAAATGACTGAACTGAAGACATCCTGAACGGATTGCTCTCCATTCAGAATGCATGGGGATATGCCTGATCAGTTCTTTTCCAGTATAGAGCCCCTGCGACGGAACTATGCTGGAAAAGAAAAACGCTAGTGTGAAAGTAGCCTTACATATGTACATGCAGCAATCCCCTCCACTGTATGGGGACGAGCTATGACTACTGCCATGGTTTCTACCTAGGCAGCAGATTTCTGTTTACACAGCAGGATCTGCTGCTCAGAAAAGATGACTTCATGTGCTGCATAAAAGCTCATATCACCCAAAAAGTTGGCATCAAAAAGTTGGAATTTAGTTGCACAAAAGACATTTGCACAATACATTGGTGACTTTTTAGGGTTTCATGTCTCTAACGTCACTTTTTACAAAGTAGGCTGGGGGCCCTTTAAGATCCAACTGATTTAATATCATTTACACAATAAATCTGCCATGGCGTTTCTAGAGCAAGGACGGGTTGCTTCACTTCAGCAAATGGCATTTAACACATAGACAAAGTTAATACCAGGCACTTCCTAATGTATTGTGATTGTCCACATTGCCTCCTTTTCTGGCTTAATTTTTCCATCACATTATACACTGCTCGTTTCCAGGTGTTATGGCCACTGCTGCAGCGCAAAAACAAGGAGGCCGTGATGGGAGCTGCTGCGCATGCGAGCCTATGAGCACTCCCACGGTCCCGGCGACCAGAGAGGTCAGCACTCTTTCCTATAGTGTGCAAGCATGGCCACCTCTGCTGGATTGCAGGGTGGTCGTAACCCCTAGAAACGAGCAATGTATAATACTTTCAGTACAAATCTCTGTTTCTAGATACTTTACATTTGAAAAGTGGTGTTTATTACAGGCCCCATAGGAGTTGTAGCTCAGAGTTGTTATACTCTTAAAAGGCAAGTATGCAGTAATAAGGGGACATGCGTGTCATTTTACTGAAGAGTATGGGGAAAGAGCTGTGGCTGTCCCTATAGGAGATCTAGTTTACAGTACAGCAGGAATTCATGGAAAAAGAATAAAGACAATGCAGATCATACACAGCGGGAAGAAGGGAAGATATCCTCCTAATCTAATAATGCCAGGCACAGCTAGGATATTCAGCAGCGACTTATGCCAGTGTTCAGCAATAGGAATACTTCTATTGATTACGCCCACCGATCTTGGCATAAATGACAGAAACTTTTCAGTAAAATGCCTTTATTAGGGGCTCATGCACATGAACGTATTTTCTTTTCATGTCCATTCCGGTTTTTTTTTGCGGACCGTATGGGGAACCAGTCACTTCAATGGGTCCGAAAAAAAAAAAAAAAACTGAAGTTACTCCGTATTTCCGTTCCGCAAAAAAATAGAACATTAGAATAGAATATTATTGTCCGCATTATGACAAGGATAGTACTGTTCTATTAGGGGCCAGCTGTTCCGTTCCTCAAAATACGAAATGCACACGGATGTCATCCGTATTTTTTGCGGACCGCAAAATACATACGGTATTGTGCATGAGCCCTAAGGCTGAGCCAAGTGCTGCACCACATAATGTATGTACTGAATAGGCACCAATGATAAATCAAAGGCTTCCCCCAGGGTCGCAAGTATTCACTCCAGGTAGCTGGTAGACAAAGGGAGCATTATTCCAGTAAACGTGCAGCCTGAAATCATTAGCCTTGTTCACATCACTGAGTGGCCCTATGACGACAGAATCGTCTGCCCTCGTACTGCCAGCCACATCTAGAAACAGAACAATGCCGTGACTGGCCCTCGTGTGCATTTCCTCCAGGGGTTTTCTTGCACAGGACACATAATAATAATGCCAACTACTGTAAATCCATGTGTTGTAATTAGGCTACTTTCACACTTGCGGCAGAGAGATCCGGCAAGCAGTTCCGTCGCCGGAACTGCCTGCCGGATCAGGCAAAATGTATGCTAACTGATGGCATTAGTAAGACTGATCAGGATCCTGATCAGTCTTAAAAATGCCTGATCAGTCGAAAAAATGCATTGAAATGCCGGATCCGTCTTTCCGGTGTCATCCGGCAAAAACGGATCCGGCATTTATTTTTTCACCTTTTTTTCAGTCTGCGCATGCGCATACCGGAAGGACGGATCCGGCATTCCGGTATTCTGAGTGCCGGATCCGGCACTAATACATTCCTATGGGAAAAAATGCCTGATCCGGCATTCAGGCAAGTCTTCAGTTTTTTTAGCCGGAGATAAAACCGTAGCATGCTACGGTTTTCTCTTTTGCCTGATCAGTCAAAACGACTGAACTGAAGACATCCTGATGCAAACTGAACGGATTACTCTCCATTCAGAATGCATGGGGACATACCTGATCAGTTCTTTTCCGGTATAGAGCCCCTGTGACGGAACTCTATGCCGGAAAAGAACAACGCAAGTGTGAAAGTAGCCTTAGAGAGGAGAGAATTTCATATAAAAGGTGAATTGCGTTATGGATTCAGTTACCACGGACCATAACGCAATTCTATGACGGAATGCATAATGACTTCTATTATGACGGAATTAATATGGCCTGCATAACGGATCTGTCCCGTTTCCTCTCCTGCATAACGGGACGGATCTGTTATGCAGCCCATAAACTTCTATTATGACGGAATGAATAAGTGAATGTCTCCAAAGGCATTCCGTCATAGAATTGCGTTCCTGATAATACAACCGTCTGCATCCGTTATGAACAGATCCGGTTGTATTATCTTTAACATTGCCAAGACGGATCAGTCATGAACTCCATTGAAGGTCAATGGGGGACGGATCAGTTTTCCATTGTGTCAGATTATGTCACTTGCATTGGGGGTCATGCCGGATCAGTCTTGCTCCGCATCCCAGGACGGAAAGCAAAGTACAACGGTTGCGGTTTGCTCTCTGGTATGGGAACGCAACTAAACGGAACGGAGCGCATTTTGGAGCATTCCTTTCTGTTCAGTTCAGTTCAGTTGTGTTCCCATTGACAATGAATAGAGACAAAACTGAAGGTTTTTTTTTTTCCGGCATTGAGCGGAAAACTAAAACGCTAGTGTGAAAATAGCCTAGGACTAGGGGCAGTACACAGCATTTTCAAATTAGGACAGTTGCAATAATTAGCACACGTTTGTCACCTATATGAACGCATCGAGTAGCACAAAACATGCAGGCACATGCAGAAAGACATGGGTTGAAAATGAAAAAAGAATACCGTCCAAAAATAACACCACTTGCTACTGAAGCTGCCAAATGACCCCAGCCTAATAATTACGCTTCCATTTCTAAGGGCTCATTCACAATCTTAAAGAGGCTGTGCACTGGTTTAATACTGAAGACCTATTGTCAGGATAGGTCATCAATATCAGATAAACGGGGGTTTGGCACCCGGGACCTCCGCCTATCAGCTATTTGAAGAAAAAAAACGGAGCTCGTGCGAGTGCTACTTCTGCTTCAAAATTATCGGCGCGCCATCTCCTTTGCAGCTGCGGCGCAGTGTAATTACAATGAATAGCCATCTCTAATAAGGAGGCGATGTGCAGGTAATATTGAAGCTGAAATGGAGAATATGTACAGCACATATCCATATAAATAACGCAGTGTAGTGCTACTGATCAGGATGCCTTCACACGCTGCGGGTTTTGGTGCAGACAATTCCATTCATATGAATGGGGCGGCAAGCACATGGATGTCCGCAAGCCCTTTCATGTGAATGGAACAGATTTCCAGTTGCAGAAATTTCTTCAATAAAACCTGCAACGTGTGAAGGTTCCCTTATGCAGTTAGGCTTTTGTCACAAATGACAGAAAATCCAGCTGAAAAATCTGCTGAGTTTTTGCAGAAACTGCACGAAAAACTGCGACAAAACCACATTTAGTACATGCAGGTTTTGCTGCAAAAAAAGCCAGAAGATTATAGGAAAGGGTGAAATCTGCAAGAGAAGTCCACTGTATAAATTTACATTCTGCGGATTTCAAATCTGCAGCTTTTCTGCTGGGTTTTTTTTTACACAGTAGGGCTCATGCACATGAACGCGGGCTGCCCATTCCGTGCATTGGGGTCCGCAAATTGCAGTCCCCAATGCACAGGCACCGTCCTTGTGGCTTGCGCAGACAGACGCAGAACTATTTTACTCGAACAAGTTCCATTTTTGCGGTGCGGAGGCACGAACCGAAAACCCACGGAAGCACTCCACAGTGCTTCCGTCTGGTTCTGTACCGCACCTTCCAGATTGCAGACCGATTCACTTTGGGTCTGCAATCTGGAAGGTGCGGTACAGAACCAGACGGAAGCACTGCGGAGTGCTTCCGTGGGTTTTCTGTTCGTGCCTCCGCACCGCATCACGAATTTCGTGATGCGGTGCACAAATGGCCAATGCCCGTATATTGCGGACCCGTTGTTTGTGGGCTACAATACCGGCCCCACGTTTGTGTGCATGAGCCTGTATGTGGATGGGAATTCTGAAATTCTCATTAATTTTGCTGGCACTGTACAACGCTGTGGATTTGCTGCAATAAAATCCGCTGTGGCAAATCCACAGCTAATCAGTCACGCGTGACCCCAGCCTTATACAGTTAGGCCCCTTTCACACGAGCGAGTATTCCGCGCGGATGCGATGCGGGAGGTGAACGCATTGCACCCGCACTGAATACCGACCCATTCATTTCTATGGGGCTGTCCACATGAGCGGTGATTTTCACGCATCACTTGTGCGTTGCGTGAAAATCGCAGCATGCTCCTCTTTGTGCGTTTTTCACGTAACGCAGGCCCCATAGAAATGAATGGGGTTGCGTGAAAAATCGCAAGCATCCGCAAGCAAGAGCGGATGCGGTGCGATTTTCACACACGGTTGCTAGGAGACGATCGGGATGGAGACCCGATCATTATTATTTTCCCTTATAACATGGTTATAAGGGAAAATAATAGCATTCTGAATACAGAATGCATAGTAAAACATCGCTGGAGGGGTTAAAAAAAATAATAATTTTTTAACTCACCTTAGTCCACTTGTTCGCGGCCCGGCATCTCCTTCTGGCTTCATCTGATCTCTGTGCAGCAACAGGACCTTTGGTGACGTCATTCCGGTCATCACATGATCCATCATATGATGTTTTACCATGGTGATGGATCATGTGATGACCGGAATGACATCACCAAAGGTCCTGTTGCTGCACAGAGATCAGATGAAGCCAGAAGGAGATGCCGGGCCGCGAACAAGTGGACTAAGGTGAGTTAAAAAATTATTATTATTTTTTTAACCCCTCCAGCGATGTTTTACTATGCATTCTGTATTCAGAATGCTATTATTTTCCCTTATAACCATGTTATAAGGGAAAATAATACTATTTACAGAACACCGATCCCAAGCTCGAACTTCTGGAAAGAAGTTCGGGTTTGGGTATCAAACACGCGCAATTTTTCTCACGCGAGTGCAAAACGCATTACAATGTTTTGCACTCGTGCGGAAAAATCGCGGGTGTTCCCGTAACGCACCCGCACATTTTCCCGCAACGCCCGTGTGAAAGGGGCCTTAGTGTTTTTTTTCTTTTACTCAAAGTAAAGCAACTCCCTTTTGCTGCATATATTTTCGTCTGCTCTCACACACAGGTTTTGGTGGCATTTTTCTGCAGTTTTACATGGCTTATATTTTTTTTTAACCTGCAATAATTTTTTACTCCTGGTATTTTATTCATTAGGTGGCGTTTTTTAAATCTGTCTTTTCAAAATGCTTGAAGACGTAGCTCTGGGGTTTGTCTCAGGCATATGACACCTCTTTCACGGCCGAACACATCGGGATGGAAGTCAATGGGAGAACCTGAGCATTAAACCAGGCACCCTGCTCTGAAGAGGAGAGGGTGTCTGGTTTACAGAAAAAAGTTAGAAATTGATGGAAACACCACCAAAATGGTTTGGAAACAGTACTGGGAGGACATCTAGATGCATCTTGGATTCCTATTACCTACGACATACAATAGACCAGTGTTTCCCAACCAGTGTGCCTCCAGCTGTTGCAAAACTACGACTCCCAGCATGCCCGGACAGCCTTTTGCTGTGCGGGCATGCTGGGAGTTGTAGTTTTGCAACAGCTGGAGGCGCACTGGTTGGGAAACACTGCAATAGACAACCACACAAAGGCTATATGCCAAAAGCCGGGTATGTGCAAGCCAACAATCTATCCAGGAGACAGATACAGTCAACATACCTTACAATGGCAGCCTTGTGCACTATGAGACATTCAAAACCAGCTCTCATCTGACAGAGCCAGTAAGCCTCAAAGTTGCTTCATAACTGTTGGATGGCTTGGGTGGACCTGCGCACCTAGATCATTATCATTAGGGTGACAAAAAGTTGTTTGATTGTCCTAACATAATATTCAATAACCTTTCTATACAGTTTTCTCATGTAAACTCATTTGCATGAACATGGTTATATGGGAAAGACATGCAAATGAGCAGAATCTGCCTTGTTTTTTAGCTGAAAAGCCATTTGCATGGAAAACTCGTGATTACAATATTCGAGATCTACAATACTCATTAACAGCGCCATCTATTAGAGTCATAGTCTTGTCATAAGACTATGAAACCAATAGATGGCGCTGTTCATGAGTAGTGTTGATCGCGAATATTCTAATCGCTAATTTTTCATGCAAATTGTGTTTCAGCTGAAAAACAAGCAGATTCAGCAAATTTGCATATGCCCACGATTATGCAAATGAATTTACATGAGAAAACTGTATAGAACCGGGCCCTGGAAGATGGTTTTCCGGGCCACGGCGATCAGGGCAGTCTTTAACGCGGTACTAATAAAGCGCTTCATAAGTACAGAAGGACCAGGAAGCGGTCAAGGATCTGTACTCACCGCTTCCTGGTCCTCGGCTCGGCTATCGGCTGTGCAGGGCTGAGCACAGCGTGAGGTCGCTCTGTGACCTCACATTGTGCACCGCGATACACAGCTGACAGCAGAATGAAGAGGATCGCGATGGTGACCAGGAGAGGTGTTTTTTTTTTTTATTTGCACTGGGGGCTGATGGCTGACGTGGGGGGCTGATGGCTGACGTAGGGTGCATCTTATAGGGCGAAAAATACGGTACAGTGCAGCAGAGACCCTAGTCAGTTTATATAGTCGTTATATATTTTAATATGCACCTTGTGTTTTGTTATGCGCGTAAATCAGTCAGCCACACCCACCCCTAAGCCCCGCCCCAGAACCACGCCACCTCCCCAGTCCCTGGGAAAATTTTCTTGCATGAAACTGGTCCTTGGTGCAAAAAAGGTTGGGGACCATTGCTATACATTACTAAAAGATAATCTCACAGTGTGCAACCTAGAGGAGGGTATAAGACCAGATTCTCTGCAGCACAACAGTAATGGAGGCACATAGCTGTATGGGCACATAGGCATCTGGACTGCCATGTCTTTATTCAGGATGTTCTATTAGTTTCTATGCTAATATGGCTTCAGGTCATGATGTCACCTTGCAAACAGGATAGCAAAAACACCAAACTCCTCCCTGAACTGCTATTCTATGGTCAGGTTAGGTTTTTGGGGGAAATTCACTCATTCAGCCATGTGAAAGTTTTTATAAAGACTATTTCTATTATTAAGTTTTTCTTTCTCTATTGGCTGACTAGAAAATTATGAGGGACAGTTAGATTCTGACAGCTTTAAAATTGTTATAATTACTTTTATTGTACGTTAGGGAGCTAAACTGGACTGTCTAGGTAATAAACTCCAGGCCAGAGGGACTTTAAGAGGATCTGGTTGGTTGCTAATGTTTGCAGCCCTTCTTTATGAGTAGATGACTTCCATGGAGATTTACAGTAGCTCCCACCACTCCTGTTTGAGCAATGCAGGTCTGGAATTTCAGACTTCCCATCAGAATGCACTTTGTCAAAAATAGAAAAAAACTCCAGTTCATTTCAGGCCTTGGGCCAATATCCCACCTCTCATTTAATCAGTGAGCGGATTCGGCTTTGGTCTGACACAGGAACCAGGCATGAGCACATGCCAAGTGTATCATCTAGTTTATTGCCAAAGACTGTGCCACTTCGTATTCACTGGCGAAGAACAAAAACTGCAGCTTATAAATCTGGATTTCATACACTTATATGACCAGAAGAAAAATGAAACTCTGGTTGTATAAAAATAACTATTCTTATAAGTTGCTTTTACTGGACGGCTTCCAGTTTTCCGAACAGATTTGTGCAGCGTGCACTTTAGGGCACACATCCCCTCAACGGTTTATTCTCTTAGTGAAAGAAGAACTTTAAGACGAAAGAGGAAATCTAGTTTGGCAGCAGGCATGCCAAAAAATAGGGATCTTCATTGCTCAACTAAAACTTTGAAGTCTTCCTCTGTGTGCTGAAGAAATCCGGAGCCCTGCAGCCCCACAACGGAGCCTTTACAGGGAGCTTGCTGGCCTAAATCTACCAAACGCACATGAAAGCCGACACTGGAGCTCCTCATCCGGAAATCTAAAGACCAGACTTCAAATGAACAAGCCAGATCTTCACACATGAAGGCTGCACGCTATCTGTGCAGGACCTAAGCACAGGCCATGGGATAGGCAGCACGTCTGGAGCAGGCCAAAGGCAAGGGAGCAGAAATAAAGCATAAAGACATACCTTCTTTTGGTTCATCTGACTCTGAGCTCATGGTGTCAGTGGAAGGCACTGGAGACCAAGATTACAGCGGACGTGCACTCTGAGCAGCAGAAGCAGCAATGTCAACTTCTCAAAAAAAAAAAAAAAAGTCAGGATGAAAAGAGAAAAGTTCTGCAAGTCTGGCCAATCACTAAGAGGCGGAATAGAGGGCGGCCCGAGCCCTTCTCAGCCCTGTCTGGAGAGCAGCAGCACCTTTAGACAGGCATGCATTCAGCAGGACCTCACTACAATCCACACGGTCTTCCCTGCCAGTTTCTTTTGAGGGGAGGGGTGCTGCTTGTCACAACATGACTGAATTACAGGAAGTTCTACTGAGCAATGCTACATGTTCACCATGTCTGTAACCTGATTGTCATAGCTTTGCTCCCTAAGGCCAATATCTCCAGTAGCAGCAGCATTGATGTTACTGGTGCTCGGCCCTCCAAAGTGTCCCAGTCAGAGGTGTGTCATGTAACAACCAGGGCTTGGCTCCTAGGAACGGGATGGTGGGAGAAGCTGCATACTAACACATGGTTGTCAAGAGTAAAAAATAAAAAAAGGCAAAGTAATCATAAGGGGGCAGCGTTTTCAAAAAGATCTTGAGGACTGTGGCTGCAGGGCGGCATTATATTTGCTCATGTACTTTCATATAACAGGCTGCCATATGGGTGTACGGCGACAAGCACTCATTTTATATCACAAGTAATATTATTCCCATGTAGCAAGTCTGATGCAGATATTTCTTTGGACAGAAAATCAGTTACACATCCCATATCAGATTACTGTGAACCCCATCCATATGAACGTGACAGCTGTAGGGGATGAGCGAACGCGTGGAGGTTCGGGTTCGGCCAAACTTCAGGTCAAAGTTCGGGTCCCGAACTGAATCCCATTGAAGTCAATGGGGACTCTAAATTCACTTTCTTATCTTCCATTATAATATGGTTATATTGGCAAATAGCATTCTTAAGACAGAATGCAAAACAATATGGCCACGTGGGAGAGCGCGGTGACGTCATCGCGCACATCGTAGGGGAGGTTATTTTAACCCCTAAATGGCCATATTGTTTTGCATTCTGTCTTAAGAATGCTATTATTTTCCAATATAACCATGTTATAACAGAAAATAATAGAAAAACACCCAAATACCAAAGCCAGACTTTGCAGCTTGGGTTTGCTCATCCCTAGACAGCTGCAAAAATTTCTCTAAGGCCTCATGCACACGACAGTGTTTCTTCAAAGTCAGTGATTTGGCTTCAGTGGTCCGTGTCCGATTTTGCTTCAGTTGTGTTTCCTTGCGTCTTCCTTTTTTTTTTTTGGTCTGACAGGGGGAAAAAAAGGAAGGTTAATGAAAAGTGTAATTTTATTGCACCAAGGTCTTGTAGAAAAAAAACGGACACGGATGACATACCAGCTGTGCATCCGTTTTTTTACGGACCCATTGACTTGAATGGGTCCGTCCTCCGTTTTCCACTGACAAGAATAGGACCGGTTATATTTTTTTGACGGACTGGAATCACGGACGCGGAGGAAAAACGGAGGACTATCAGTTTTTTTTTTCACAGCTCCATAGAAATGAATGGGACCTCCGCTCAACTGTAAAAAAAGACGGAACGGACGCAGATGCACACAACGGTCTTGTGCATGAGGCCTAAGGGCGCCTTCACACACGGCAGATTTTGTAGCAGAAAATTTTGCAACTGAAAATCAGTTCCATTCACCTTAATGGAGCTTGCAGAAATCCATGCGCTTGCTGCCCCATTCAAAGAATGGAACCGATTTTCTGCCATGTGTGAATATACCCTTAGGCCTCTTTCACAAATGTTAGTTTCCTGTCTGGATGTGATGCAAATGGACTGAATCCGGTCCCATTCATTTTAATAGGTCTGTGCACATGAGCATTATTTATCACTGATCGTCTCTGCGTTCAGTAAAAAAAAAATCACAGCATGTTGTATATTGTGCATTTTTCACACAGCCCGAGCCTGCTGTAAATGAATGGGGCTTGCGTGAAAAACTGAAGACATTCGGATGCAATGCGTCTTTTACTGATGATTGCTAGATATTGGGTGTTAGGGTGCCCTCACGGGCGGCGGAATGTTCCACAACACAAAAACATCCTCTACGTTAGCCTATGGGGATGAAAAGTGTCAATACTTGCGTTCTGTTCTATCAATTCCTCAGCAGAACAGAACGCACATAACGTTTGGTTGCGCATTTCCAGTAGCTGAATGTCCCCATTCTTTTCAACAGTGAAGTAACCTGAACAGAAATCCACATCATTCACAAAGAAACACCCATCCTATTCCAATGTGGAAAAATACGCACACAATAACTGCAGTAAAATCTGCAACAAAATGCTAATTTGTAAAATCCGCACTAGTGGATTTTGTTGTGGAAAAAATTCCAGTGTGTGTGAGGGTACCTGCTTTTATAGACCCTTGAGACTCTATTAACACTACTATCAACATAAGGTCATCTAGAAAAACAGCAGGTTTTTTAAAAATTCTTTTTTTTCCTTCAGGTGCTTAGGTATTAGAGCAATCAAATGAAAGTTATGTTTTAACATAAGGGTCAGAAACAGGGCTTTGTTTAGTGAGCTCCCAGCAGCAGATAGAAGCCTGCAGGGCACGCTGGGACTTCTGGTGTCACATCACCTGGGTACATGGTCTTTGCTCAGCAGATGCTGTCCCTGGCACTTCATCCACAACCGGCAATGGCGCTCTCCCCGTTTTCCTAATAATTGAAAAGGAAGCTGCTGCTGTGTTCAGTGCACGGTTGAAAGGGGGTGACAGGGGCAGCCAATGGCACGGCAGCCGCTGATGCTGGCAAATCAGCAGCTTCCTCCCTAATAACAAAGCTCTGTACTGTACGGAGCTCTGTTATTGGAGCTTTCAGGCACCAGCTGTATTGTGCTGCCTGTGCCGTTCACAGCGCTCACAAATGGCAGTAAAATCATGTGTATTCACACGCATTAGACATTTTTTAGGGAGTGAAATTGCCTGTACAGGCGTCTATGACGCTTGTACAAGCGTTATTGCGACCTCTGAATACCAGGTTTCAGCCGGACAAAAACCGCTCCATGCAAAGTTTTTGTGTCCGACCGACAGCCAGCGTTTTTGTTGTTACTTGACGGAGATGTGAACTCAGCCTTAAGCCTCATTCACACATCAGTGTTCGGTCAGTGATTTCCATCAGTGACTGAGCCAAAACCAGGTGTGGCTCTAAACACAGAACTGGTGCAGATCTTTCCCTTATACCCGTGGAGGCTCCGATCCTGGTTTTGGCTGGAAATCACCGACGTGTGAATGAGGCTTTAGACCTCGTGCACACAAATGTATTTTCTTTCCGTGTCCGTTCCGTTTTTTTGCGGACCGTATACGGGACCCATTCATTTAACCCCTTAGGGACCCATGACGTACCGGTACGGCATGGATCCCGGTCCTTAAGGACCCATGATGTACCGGTACGTCATGTATAGTTCCGATCACCGCCGCCCAGCGGGCGGTGATCGGAACCTGGTGACTGCTCAAATCATTGAGCAGGCACCTAGGCTAAATGCGCCCCCCGTGTCGGCGATCTCCGCAAACCGCAGGTCAATTCAGACCTGCGGTTTGCAGCTTTTTATTGTGCGGGCGGCGGTAGTCGGCGGTGCCATCGGGTCCCAATGGGGCTGTGGGGGGGACCAGATGGCATGGAAGGCAGCGCGATGCCTAAGGAAGGCATCGCGCTGCCTTCCGGTGAAGAGCCTGTGAGATCCAGCCCCCTCGATCTCACAGGCCGGAAGCTGTATGAGTAATACACACAGTATTACTCATACAGCCAATGCATTCCAATACAGAAGTATTGAAATGCATTGTAAAGGATTAGACCCCCAAAAGTTCAAGTCCCAAAGTGGGACAAAAAATAAAGTGAAAAAAAAGTTGAAAAAAATAAAGTTTTCACTAATTTTTTTTTAAAGTTTCAAGTAAAAAAAATAAACAAAAAACGTCATTTTCCCAAAATAAAGCTAAAAAAATATTGGTAAAAAGTAGGGGGGAAAAAAAAAAAAAAGTATCGACCGGCTCTATAAACATATCACATGACCTAACCCCTCAGATGAACACCGTAAAAAATTTTAAATAAAAACTGTGCTAAATAAACAATTTTTTGTCACCTTTACATCACAAAAAGTGTAATAGCAAGCGATCAAAAAGTCACACGCACCCCAAAATAGTGGCAATAAAACAGTCATCTCATCCCGCAAAAATCATACCCTACCCAAGGTAATCGCCCAAAAACTTAAAAATATATGGCTCTCAGACTATGGAAACACTAAAACATGATTTCTTTTTTGCTTCAAAAAAGAAATCATTGTGTAAAACTTACATAAGTAAAAAAAAAAAAAAAAAAAAAAAGTATACATATTCGGTATCGCTGCATCCGTGACAACCTGGTCTATAAAAATATCACATGATCTAACCTGTCAGATGAATGTTGTAAATAACAAAAAATAAAAACCGTGCCAAAACAGCTATTTCTTACATAGAAACATAGAATGTGTCGGCAGATAAGAACCATTTGGCCCATCTAGTCTGCCCAATATACTGAATACTATGGATAGCCCCCTCACAAAAAGTGTAATAGAGCAACCAAAAATCATATGTACCCTAAACTAGTACCAACAATACTGCCACCCTATCCCGTAGTTTCTAAAATGGGGCCATTTTTTTGGAGTTTCTACTCTAGGGGTGCATCAGGGGGGCTTCAAATGGGACATGGTGTAAAAAAAAACAGTCCAGCAAAATCTGCCTTCCAAAAACCGTATGGCATTCCTTTCCTTCTGCGCCCTGCCGTGTGCCCGTACAGTAGTTTACGACCACATATGGGGTGTTTCTGTAAACTACAGAATCAGGGCCATAAATATTGAGTTTGGTTTGGCTGTTAACCCTTGCTTTGTTACTGGAAAAAATGGATTAAAATGGAAAATTTGCCAAAAAATTGAAATTCTGAAATTTCATCTCCATTTGCCAATAACTCTTGTGGAACCCCTAAAGGGTTAACGATGTTTGTAAAATCAGTTTTGAATACCTTGAGGGGTGTAGTTTATATAATGGGGTCATTTTTGGGTGGTTTCTATTATGCAAGCCTCGCAAAGTGACTTCAGACCTGAACTGGTCCCTAAAAATTGGGTTTTTGAAAATTTCTGAAAAATTTCAAGATTTGCTTCTAAACTTCTAAGCCTTGTAACATCCCCAAAAAATAAAATATCATTCCCAAAATGATCCAAACATGAAGTAGACATATGGGGAATGTAAAGTAATAACTATGTTTGCAGGTATTACTATCTATTATAAAAGTAGAGAAATTGAAACTTGGACATTTGCAATTTTTTTTTTTTTAATTCTCAGAAGTCCGTAAGGTGAACTAGGGCCGAGTCCTTAAGAGGTTAAACAGGTCCGCAAAAAAATAAACAGAGTTACTCTGTGTGCATTCAGTTTCCGTATGTCTGTATTTCCGTCCCACAAAATAATAGAACATTACGGACAAGGATAGTACTGATCTATTACGAGCCAGCTGTTCTGTTCTGCAAAATACGGAATGCACACAGACGTCATCTGTATTTTTTGTGGATCAATTTTTTGTGGACTGCAAAATACATACGGTCGTGTGCATGAGGCCTTAGGCTGCATCCACACAATAGTGAAAACGTTTTTTTTTTTTTTTTTAACAGCCGTCACACAACCGTTTTAAGAACAATGGCGATCTATAGGGTTATTCACATGGCCTTTTTTCCAACTGCCCATAAATAACGGTTGTCAAAAAAATAGAACGTCCTGATTGTTGTATGAATGTATTCGAAGGGTGGCTGCACGCAGTGCAGATTTGCACTATTTATCGCGGTTTTGGTGAATTTTTTTGGTCTTTTTATGGAGTTTTTGGTGTGGTTTATGTTAACAACTCCATTGAAGTCTAGGGGAAAACCACTCTACAGAGGATGGGGAATTGCACAAACAATTGACATGCTGTGGATTTTAAAATCCGCACAACAGGTCAATTTCTGCACCTAAGAAAAGTAAAGTGTACATGAGATTTGTCTACTCTTATTCACTTTGCTGGTACTGTATTACACTGCTGTTCTTCTGCATGAAATCTGCACCATGTACAGTCACTTTTAGGCCCCTTTCACAACATGAGCGAGTATTCCACACGTGTTGTTCTTCACTTCACTTGTGCGTTGCGTGAAAAATCGCAGCATGTTCTATATTCTGCGATTTTCATGCAATGCTGGCCCCATAGAAGTAAATGGGGTTTGTGTGAAAATCGCATCCGCAAGCAAGTGCGGATGTGATGCATTTTTCACTGATGGTTGCTAAGAGATGTTGTTTGTAAACCTTCAGTTTTTTATCACGCGCGTGCAAAACGCATTAAAATCGCATTGCACCCGCGCAAAAAAAATTGAACGTGATCGCAGACAAAACTGAATGAACTTGCTTGCGAAATAGCGCATTTTTCACTGAACGCATCAGGACCTATTCCGCTCACGCTTGTCTGCAAGGGGCCCTAGGGTTCATGCACACTTTTTTTCAGTGGCCAGGCGTTCCATTCCGTAAAACGCGGAATGCACGCGGCCCGTATCTGTGTTTTGTGAAGCCGCAATCTGCATACCGCAAAAAACTCAACAATCATCTGTATGAGCCTTTAAGCTTCTTTCACACGAGTTATACGTACTGGAGGACGTTCTGCTATAAAGGAAAACTGGCTTAGCTGCCCATAGTAATCAATTAGATTCCATCTTTCATTTTTCAGAGCTCCTTTGGAATCGGATTGGTTGCTATGAGCAACTAAGGGCTCATGCACACAAACCTGTGCGTCCCGAGCTGTGAACCGCAAATAGTGGTCAGCAATGCACAGGCACTGGCTGTGTGCCTGCCGTCTGCGGGTGTGCAAGATTCAGTCCGCAATGCAAAAAATGTTCTATTTTTTTTGCAGTGTGGAGGCACGGACCAAAATCTCACGGAAGCACTCCTTAGTGCCTCCCTGGGCATCTACTCCGTATCTTGCGCATTGTGGTTCCATTGAAATAACGGAAGAGGATTCAGTCTGGATGCGTCAGCTGGATCATATCTCAATGGAAAACTCACTTGCGCTAAATAAGCCTTAGGGCTAATGCACACGACCGATGGAGGTTTAGCGGTCTGCAA
Source organism: Bufo bufo (assembly GCF_905171765.1). Lineage (NCBI taxonomy): Eukaryota > Metazoa > Chordata > Amphibia > Anura > Bufonidae > Bufo > Bufo bufo. The sequence continues at coordinate 176,808,074 of NC_053390.1, read as the reverse complement.
ATTGCAGATCCGCAAAACACTGATACCAGCCGAGTGTGTTCCGCATTTTGCAGAACAAAAATGTCCTGCCTTCTATAGAACTGTCCTATCCTTGTTGCAAATACGGACAAGAATCGGACATGTTCAATTTTTCTGTGGAGCCGCAGAACGGACTTACGGATGCTGACAGAACGCGGTATGTGCATTGTGTTTATGTTCACATGAAGCATATAAAGGGTTAAGATGGCAGAACTAAAGCTAGCTTTATGTTATAGCTGACACCAACAGCTCATGGAACAGGCTCACCTTTTGAGCCTGTGCCACTGTGCTATACATCTACGTAGCAGAGCAAGAAAAGGTCTTACAATAAGATATATATATATACACAGTATTTTTCACTTTATAAGATGCACTTGATAAGACGCACCTAGGTTTTTGAGGAGGAAAATAAGAAAAAAAATTATATTTTTAACCAAAAGGTGTTCCGTTGGTGGGTTTTAAACTAATGGTGGTCTGTGGATGACACGGTTATGGAGGGGATCTGTGGATGACACAGTTATGGAGGGGATCTGTGGATGACACAGTTATGGAGGGGATCTGTGGATGACACAGTTATGGAGGGGATCTGTGGATGACACAGTTATGGAGGGGATCTGTGGATGACACAGTTATGGAGGGGATCTGTGGATGACACAGTTATGGAGGGGATCTGTGGATGACACAGTTATGGAGGGGATCTGTGGATGACACAGTTATGGAGGGGATCTGTGGATGACACAGTTATGGAGGGGATCTGTGGATGACACAGTTATGGAGGGGATCTGTGGATGACACAGTTATGGAGGGGATCTGTGGATGACACAGTTATGGAGGGGATCTGTGGATGACACAGTTATGGAGGGGATCTGTGGATGACACAGTTATGGAGGGGATCTGTGGATGACACAGTTATGGAGGGGATAATGTGGATGACACAGTTATGGAGGGGATAATGTGGATGACACAGTTAAGGAGGGGATCTGTGGATGACACAGTTAAGGAGGGGATCTGTGGATGACACAGTTATGGAGGGGATCTGTGGATGACACAGTTATGGAGGGGATCTGTGGATGACACAGTTATGGAGGGGATCTGTGGATGACACAGTTATGGAGGGGATCTGTGGATGACACAGTTATGGAGGGGATCTGTGGATGACACAGTTATGGAGGGGATCTGTGGATGACACAGTTATGGAGGGGATCTGTGGATGACACAGTTATGGAGGGGATCTGTGGATGACACAGTTATGGAGGGGATCTGTGGATGACACAGTTATGGAGGGGATCTGTGGATGACACAGTTATGGAGGGGATCTGTGGATGACACAGTTATGGAGGGGATCTGTGGATGACACAGTTATGGAGGGGATCTGTGGATGACACAGTTATGGAGGGGGATCTGTGGATGATGCACTGTTATGGAGGGGGATCTGTGGATGATGCACTGTTATGGAGGGGGATCTGTGGATGATGCACTGTTATGGAGAGCGATCTGTGGATGATGCATTGTTATGGAGGGCATCTGTGGATGATGCATTGTTATGGAGGGCATCTGTGGATGGTGCATTGTTATGGAGGGCATCTGTGGATGGTGCATTGTTATGGAGGGCATCTGTGGATGGTGCATTGTTATGGAGGGCATCTGTGGATGGTGCATTGTTATGGAGGGCATCTGTGGATGGTGCATTGTTATGGAGGGCATCTGTGGATGCTGCATTGTTATGGAGGGCATCTGTGGATGATGCATTGTTATGGAGGGCATCTGTGGATGATGCATTGTTATGGAGGGCATCTGTGGATGATGCATTGTTATGGAGGGCATCTGTGGATGATGCATTGTTATGGAGGGCATCTGTGGATGATGCATTGTTATGGAGGGCATCTGTGGATGATGCATTGTTATGGAGGGCATCTGTGGATGATGCATTGTTATGGAGGGGGATCTGTGGATGATGCATTGTTATCGGGGATCTGTGGATGATGCATTGTTATCGGGGATCTGTGGATGATGCATTGTTATGGAGGATCTGTGGATGATGCATTGTTATGGGGGATCTGTGGATGATGCATTGTTATGGGGGGATCTGTGGATGATGCATTGTTATGGGGGATGTGTGGGTGATGCATTGTTATGGGGGATCTGTGGGTGATGCATTGTTATGGGGGATCTGTGGGTGATGCATTGTTATGGGGGATCTGTGGGTGATCCTTATGTGATTATAACCCCCATCATCCTAAAGAATACACTGATGTACTGTAGGTACTGTATATTGGTGTATTCTGAAGGATGAGGGGAGTTATACTCAGAATATAAACACTGTCCAGGGACTGTTCTGTAATTGGCATGTGTTTATATTAAATATGACTGTAGCCCCCCTCATCTATAGGAATCCACTCATACACTGCAGTACATGGGTGGAGGCTTCGCTCCTAGGTGCGCACTGGACGGGCGGGCTGGTGGCAGCAGAGTACAATAAATGAAGCAGCCAGCCTGCCCATCCCTGCCCTGGTGCGATCTTGTTAAGGAAGCGCAGGCTGGAGGCAGAAGCCTTCAGTGTAGCCGCCAGCCCACTCAATAGTTTATCAATACAATCAATACAGTAAGTATAATTATTATAGCCTTAGTGTAAAACTTTGTAACAATCTGCAATATACAATATCTGAAGCAGATATTCAGAAAAAATGTTGTATTTTTTTACCTCTTGAAATTTTTCTATAAAATTTCTTTACAGACATTTCTTGTAAATATTCTGTCTGAATCTAGCAACAGTTTGCCTTGTTCAGGACCTTCTAATGTTCTAATATTTTCTCTTACCGCAATACTGGCTTATATGTGGCTGTAATATGCGTCACTGCCACTGACTGCTTGCTGTGGCTGAGATTGCTGGCACTGAGTGCTGGCTGTGGCTGAGACTGCTTGCACTGACTGGTGGCTGAGATTGGTGGCTGTGACTGGTGGCTGTGGCTGAGACTGCTGGCTGCCGCTTGTGGCTGAGACTGCTGGCACTGAGTGCTGGCTGTAGCTGAGAATGCTGGAACTGACTGGTGACAGACTGGTAGCCGAGACTGGTGGCTGCGGCTGAGACTGGTGGCTGCGGCTGAGACTGCAGGTACTGACTGGTGGCTGAGACTGCTAGCACTGACTGGTGGCTGAGACTGCTAGCACCGAGTGCTGGCTGTAACTGAGGATGCTGCCACTGACTGGCGGCTGAGACTGGCGGCTGTGGCTGAGACTGCTGGCAGTGGCTGAGACTGCTAGAAACGACTGGTGGCTGTGGGTGCTGGCTTGTGGCTGAGACTGCTTGCACTGACTGATGGCTGTGGCTCTGACTGCTGCGTGTGGCTGGTGGCCAAGACTGGTGTCTGTGGCTGAGACTGCTGGCACCGAGTGCTGGCTGTAGCTGAGAATGCTGGCATTGACTGGTGGCTGTGACTGCTGGCACTGACAGGTGGGTGAGACTGGAGACTGCAGCTGAGAATGCTGGCACTGACTGGTGGCTGTGGCTAGTGGCTGAGAATGCTGGCACTGACTGGCGGCTGTGGCTAGTGGCACTGACTGCTGGTAGGCAAGACTGCTGACAGGGACTCCTCTATATGGCTGATAGTGCTGTGACTGATTGAAATGGCAGCGCTCCGATGTGCTTGCCGGCGCGCTGTGGCTGATACTGTAGTGAGTTACTGAAATGGCGGTGCTCCAACTTGCTGGTGTGGGCTGTGTGTGTGTGTGGGGGAAGGGGGGGGGGCATGTGTAGCGCAGTTTGCTCATTGGTCAGTGCGCTGGTGTGAGCGGTGCGAGGGATGTGTGTAGCGCAGTTTGCTCATTGGTTGGCGCGCTGGTGTGGGCGGCATATGGATCACTGTGTGCTGATAAGTCCCCGCGCATGCCCAAACAGCGCACACACACAGGGATTTTATCATGTAGGATATATATATATATATATATATATATATATATATATATATATATATATATATATAGAGAGAGAGAAAGAAAATCCGCAGCACTCCTTGACCTTTCTCAAGTCAAGTCCTGTGAGAGGACCGAAACGTTGTCTTTGTTGACATGTGTGAATAAATTGCACATTTTTTACTTGAAGGAGTGCTGCGGATTTTCTTTCTCTACTGATTCCGTCCTGCATCGAGGGACCACCGCGGGCACCCATACAACTACAGCTGTGTTTGAAGGAGTGCTGCCTGACCTTTTCCATGAATATATTCTATATATATATATATATATATATATATATATATATATATATATATATATATATATATATACATACATACATATACACACACTCTCACCTAAAGAATTATTAGGAACACCATACTAATACGGTGTTGGACCCCCTTTAGCCCTCAGAACTGCCTTAATTCTACGTGGCATTGATTCAACAAGGTGCTGACAGCATTCTTTAGAAATGTTGGCCCATATTGATAGGATAGCATCTTGCAGTTGATGGAGATTTGAGGGATGCACATCCAGGGCACGAAGCTCCCGTTCCACCACATCCCAAAGTTGCTCTATTGGGTTGAGATCTGGTGACTGTGGGGGCCATTTTAGTACAGTGAACTCATTGTCATGTTCAAGAAACCAATTTGAAATGATTCGAGCTTTGTGACATGGTGCATTATCCTGCTGGAAGTAGCCATCAGAGGATGGATACATGTTCTCATTCTGTTTACGCCAAATTCGGACTCTACCATTTGAATGTCTCAACAGAAATTGAGACTCATCAGACCAGGCAACATTTTTCCAGTCTTCAACAGTCCAATTTTGGTGAGCTCGTGCAAATTGTAGCCTCTTTTTCCTATTTGTAGTGGAGATGAGTGGTACCCGGTGGGGTCTTCTGCTGTTGTAGCCCATCCGCCTCAAGGTTGTGCATGTTGAGCATATCTCTAAATTATTAAGAGGTCATAAATTCTTATTTAAGCCACATTCTTATCAATAAGATAATGATTGAGCTATAATGAGTGTTTATAAAAGGCATCCTCAAACTGCGGCCCTCCAGCTGTTGTAAAACTACAACTCCCACAATGCCCTGCTGTAGGCTGATACCTGTAGGCTGTTCGGGAATGCTGGGAGTTGTAGTTTTGCAACAGCTGGAGGGCCGCAGTTTGAGGATGCCTGGTTTATAAGGTCAGAGAGCAGCTCTCCAAATGAAAGAAAAGACCGGAAATCCACAGGCTACTACTACAGAATCTCAGCTATGTACACAAAAAAAGATTCAATATTTTTAATAAAGACCAATTAAAAAAGTTATTTTTTAGCTCAAAATAAGTACAATGCAATAATAAAAAATAATTGCCCCCAAAAGGTGTACAGAGCCTTTAAATGTCAATTTATGTTACGTATTTCTGCCACAAGTTTCACTGCTTGCAATGCAAAGGGTAGGTGACTAATCTGGAGGATCTTCACACTGAAATTCTGTTGTAAAATTCACATTATTTGGTGTGAATCCTAGACATTACACACGGACAATTAGTCAAAAAAGACTGCAATAGGACATGCTGTGTTTAAAGTGGACCTTTCATGGGTTTGTAGTAAGTGAGATAAATAGATCTGTACCTGCGGGGTACCCTCCACTGATGCTGCCACCCTGTCTTTTTTTTAAATAGCGCTCCTGCGTCCCATTATGGGCCCCAGCAAATTTCACGCTCAGTATTACTGAGAAAAAACCTGGCTGTGACGCTCTGCGCTGCGATTGGACAGCGCTACAGCCAGGGGAGAAGGAGATGCCCACAGAGAAACACTGCGTCTCCTCCCCATTGCTCTGATGCTCAGTAACACTGAGCGCGAAATTTGCGAGGGGCCATAACGGGACGCAGGAGCGCTATTTAAAAAAAAAAAAAAAAAAAAAAAAAAACAGACATGGTGGCAGCATCAGTGGGGGGTATTTATCTCACTTACTACAAACCCATAAAAAGTCCTCTTTAAATACAAAATGTGAAAAAAAAGATTTTTACAAACATGACAGATATCTGGATGCTGTGGTTTTCAACCCGACCGAAACCAAATCAAGAGACGCTAACATGATCTGTTTCACTACTTCCTTTTATGTTATGCTAACGTTAGAAAATTATGTTAAAGATGCCACTTATCCTACAAGTGATGCTATGGATTCCCGGAAGTATATATTGTAGTCAAATACATAAAATCAGAAGCTACAGAAATAATGCGGTTGCAAAATTTAATAAATAAGGGTCAAGTGACAGCAACGTGTAAACCGACATCCTGAACAGAGGAGGAACTATCAGTTTAGGTCATGCTGCCAAATACAGACATGTAGATGATTTTGTACATTTCAGGAATCCAATCTAGTGAGCTACTGTGTGTACTACATATATTGTACAAAGAAAACTATTTGCAGTTTAGTAAAAGGTAAATACAAAATGTATAAGAGAAACACAAACGTTATGGCCACATTCACATGCCAATGTTTTGGTCAATATTTTCTAATCAAAACCAACAGTGGGTCCAAAAGATGGAAAATTTGTGCATCTTTCATTATCTTTTTCTCTCTATTGGTTCTACCCCTGGTTTTGACTTACAAATACCAATGCAAAATACTGACCTGAAAATAAGTCTGAAAGTGCGCTAAGAAAAGGTATTGGGAGTCTGGTTTTATAATTCTTAAAGTGGCTCTGTCACCAGGATCAACCCTATTAGGGTCAATTCACACGTCCGCACTTCCGGGTCCACAATTCCGTTCCCGAAAAAAATAGAACATGTCCTATTCTTGTCCGCAATTGCAGACAAGAATAGGCATATTCTATAGTGCCGGCAATGTGCGGTCCGCGGATCGCACATTGCCGCTGTCCGTGTTTTGCGGATCCGCAAAACACGTTGCGGATGTGTGAATGGACCCTTAAACCACACATACTGGCTTGCAGGGCTGATCATGCAGATTAAAACGGTACCTTTCTTTTGTATGTACGATCAATAGCTGCAGAGATATCAGCGTTTTTATTCATATGCAAATGAGAATTTCGAGCACTCAGAGGCAGGGCTAAATCATCTGAGCACTGCTGTGTAACACCCCCTGTGCTCTGCACACGCCCCCTCCCATTGATTGACAGGGCTAGACATCAGGCTGAGGGCAGAGCCCTGTCCAAGAGCTGTGTGTTAGCAATAACATAGATTCCATACACTATAGCTTTACCACACTGAGATCTGAGCTCAGACAGCTAAATCCACATATCACCGCTTTAGGCCTCAGGCACACGTCCGTTGTTTGGGTCCGCATCCGAACCGCCGTTTTTGCGGCTCGGATGCGGACCCATTCACTTCAATGGGGCCGCAAAAGATGCGGACAGCACTCCGTGTGATGTCCGCATCCGTTGCTCCGTTCCGTGGCCCCGCAAAAAAAAAATATAACATGTCCTATTCTTGTCTGTTTTGCGGACAAGAATAGGAATGTCTACAATGCAGAAGGCACTCGGATGGCTTCCGTTTTTTGCGGATCCGCGGTTTGCGGATCGCAAAAAAAAACAACGCACGGTCGTGTGCATGTAGCCTTAAAAGACTTCAACAGGGGCCTGGATGTATTTCTGGAGTGTAATATTACAGGCTATAGCTACTAGAGATGGGTCGTTGACCCAGGGAGTTATTTATTCCGATTGCCTGATTGGAGTCGGGAAGAAATTTTTCTCCCCTAAAATAAAGAAAATTGGCTTCTACTTCAGAGGGATTTTTTGCCTTCCTCTGGATCAACTTGCAGGATACCAGGCCGAACTAGATGGACAGATGTCTTTCTTCAGCTTTACAAACGATGTAACCATACTTTGACAGTACACAGACGAGAACATTTGTCTGAATGATACGTCAACATTCATGGTTTTTATTCAGTTTTTGAAACCAAAGCCAGGGGTGGGTCACGAATGGAGGACAGTGAATCTTCTCCTCCACTCCTGACATGGACAATGAAACCCAGGCTAAGGCTATTTTCACACTTGCGGCAGAATGATCCGGCAAGCAGTTACGTCGCCGGAACTACCTGGGGGATCCGGCAATCTGCATGCAAACGGACAGCATTTGTAGACGGATCCGGATCAGTCTTACAAATGCATTGCAAGAACGGATCTGTCTCTCCGGATGTCATCCGGAGAAACGGATCAGTTATATATTTTTTTTTTCACATTTTTCACAGATCTGGCATTGCAGTATTTTTAATGACGGACCAGGCACGAATACATTTCAATGTAAATTAATGCCGGATCCGGCAACTAATCCGGAATTTTGGACGGAGATAATACCACAGCATGCTGCGGTATTTCCTCCATCCAAAACGCAGTTCAGTGACTGAACTGAGGACATCCTGATGCATCCTGAACGGAATGCTCTCCATTCAGAATGCATGGGGATGAAACTGATCAGTTCTTTTCCAGTATTGAGTCCCTAGGACGGAACTCGGTGCCAGAAAAGAAAAACGCTAGTGTGAAAGTACCCCAAGTCTCAACCCTACCACCTGCAGGTCTTTGTGTGATTGCTGCTTCCTCTGTTTTATTCCTGGTCTGTTTTTAGGCTTTAGGAGAGCTTCACATACAACAGTTTTTGTTGGCCTTTTTTGGGCCACGTTATAGTCTACAGCAAATTGTGGAAAAATCTACATATGCACATATGGTATTTTTTCCTAGCATTTTTTCCAGTCTTCTCTACAGGATTGAAAACTGATAAAATACTGCACATTCCAAATGTAACAAAATAAACGCCTTCAAAAGAATTTGAAGTTCATGGCATTTGGAGACCTTATAGCCTACGAGATAGTGTTGTCTGTAAAAATAGAAAAATCATCAAAAGTCTCAAAATGGCCAATTATGAGAAAATTGAGAAATTAATGCAGCCACCAACATTTGATCATTTAAATTATATTTACATTTTCTGACAGAATGTTGCAGCCACTTGAATGAACAAATTCACGGAGGAGGTGGGGCGTGCAACTATCAGATTTTTATGAATATGTCATAATGTTGAATAGTCAGGAGAATGCCTTTAAGACCAACTGAAGGAAGGGAGGGATGGCTAGATAGATATATTGTTACTCTATACCCCTATCCTCCGCTGTTCCTTTTTTAAACAAACCAGAGAAGGCAGAAAATTCCATCAAAAAGTATGCTGCACAACCAGATCTGCTTTACACGACTTACTGTGTATGTGGCGCTTCTAAACCAGCAAGTCTGCCAACCAAGACTGGCACCACTGAGATGCTTTCAGTACAACACCAGTGGGGCCTGTAGCCGCCTTCTGCTGGTTTTGTAATGTACTGGGGTTTTACTAAAGATACAAGTTTGCACAATTTACATGGCTTCTTTACCCTGTAGTCATTTCCATTGAGAAAACTAGAAGCAGTCTGACACTGATACACTATTTGTCGAGGAAATGTTTGTGCTCAATAAATCTAAAATAATTGTGTTCATTTACCAGCAGTACTAGCAAACAAGGCAGTCATTGAGCTTCTTTCAGAATATCATCAATGTAATCTTTGGTGATCTGGTATAGAATTACTGTATACAGTTTACAGTAGGGTGTAGCCTCTGGAGCTACTTTGCTGTAAATGACTGAATTGTTCTCCTTCCTTTGCAGTGAGAGCAGCAAAACTCCATCAGGGGGTAAACCAAAGCTCAGCAAGGTTCCCTTTTTGTGCCATCAGCAGGCTAAAAGTAGTGATTGGCTCTTATGACATGTTGGGAGGTGTAGTCTGGAGGACCACAATAGAATACAGTCTGCAGCAAGGATCTGGAATACAAGAACTTCCATGGCTAAATAAAGCAATCTAGTTAATTACAGTACAGCAGTGAATTGCGATTTGAGCCGTTTCCTCGTGTTCCCAGAACTTTTAAAATGTTTAAGAAAATTTAATTTTGTATTCTTATACCTAAACTTCTAAATAAAGTTTATTAAAACCTACTGTGAATGCCCTAAAATGATTTTTTTTCCCCCAGGCGATATAGGCACATGAAGTTTTTGTGCTTGTAGCAGTTTGCAATCCGTTCTGCTGCACACTGCTGTATATGGAAGTACGAATTCCCCTTGGACAGCATCGGTCGCTATATGGGCAGGAGCCCCATAGCACATTGCTGCTCCTGTCTGTACCAGTGCTTCTCCCCTACAGCCTGTCACACATATGCTATGCCAGGTGTTAGCAGAGCGGGCACAGGCAGAGAGTCAATGTGCTATGCTGAGCTCCTGCCCGGCATCCTCTCATTCTGTTCTGCTAAAGCCTTCCATAGGGACCCTGCTATGCTATGGAGCTCCTACTCGTACAATGCTTAGTGCAACCGCAGGGGAATCCGTACTCTCGTACAACCCAGCTGCATAAATCGCATGGGAAACATAAAAAATAAAAATATTAGTAAAAAAAAAATGTAAAAGGTATTTTAGGTTATAATTAACCTTGGGGGTCATTTGCTATGCTGAAATACGCTTAAGTCAGGTGTATTTCAAGTGCATATAGCGGCACAGCAGTTAGTTATCTGCTACCTCGCCCCACTCACGCCAGGTCTAAAATTGTAGGTATGGCGTGGGTAGGGAATGGCCAAGAGGCCCGTCTCATTCATAATTTTCTACGTCTGTTTTAGGCATAGAAAAAGGTCTAAATGAAAGCTGTTTTATGCTTAGAACTGGCAATGGATGCGCCAAAGTTAAAGGGAACCTGTCTCCTGGATTTTGGGTATAGAGCTGAGGACATGGGTTGCTAGATGGCAGCTAGCACATCCGCAATATCCAGTCCCCATAGCTCTGTGTGCTTTTATTCTGTAAAAAAAAAAAACAACGATTTGGTACATATGCAAATTAACCCGAGATGAGTCCTGACCCTGACTCATCTCACATACAGGACTCATCTCAGGTTAATTTGCATATGTACCAAATCGTTGTTTTTTTTTTTTACAGAATAAAAGCACACAGAGCTATGGGGACTGGATATTGCGGATGTGCTAGCGGCAATCTAGCAACCCACGTCCTCAGCTCTATACACAAAATCCTGGGGACAGGTTCCCTTTAAGGAGAGGCCCACGCCTCTTCATAGCTTCGACGGAACCACCGTCAGTTTAGGGCTTTTTTAAGACCAGCGTCTTAGGCCTCTTTCACACTTGCGTTGTCCGGATCCGGCGTGTACTCCACTTGCCGGAATTACACTCCGGATCCGGAAAAACGCAAGTGTACTGAAAGCATTTGAAGACGGAACCGTCTTCCAAATGCGTTCAGTGTTACTATGGCACCCAGGACGCTATTAAAGTCCTGGTTGCCATAGTAGGAGCGGGGAGCGGTATACTTACAGTCCGTGCGGCTCCCGGGGCGCTCCAGAATGACGTCAGAGCGCCCCATGCGCATGGATGACGTGATCCATGTGATCACATGATCCATGCGCTTGGGGCGCCCTGACGTCACTCTGGAGCGCCCGGGGAGCCGCACGGACGGTAAGTATACTGCTCCCCCGCTCCCCACTACACTTACCATGGCTGCCAGGACTTTAGCGTCCCGGCAGCCATGGTAACCACTCTGAAAAAGCTAAATGTCGGCTCCGGCAATGCGCCGAAACGACGTTTAGCTTAAGGCCGGATCCGGATCAATGCCTTTCAATGGGCATTAATTCCGGATCCGGCCTTGCGGCAAGTGTTCCGGATTTTTGGCCGGAGCAAAAAGCGCAGCATGCTGCGGTATTTCCTCCAGCCAAAAAACGTTCCGTTCCGGAACTGAAGACATCCTGATGCATCCTGAACAGATTTCTCTCCATTCAGAATGCATGGGGATAATCCTGATCAGGATTCTTCCGGCATAGAGCCCCGACGACGGAACTCTATGCCGGAAGACAAGAACGCAAGTGTGAAAGAGCCCTAAAACTCCGGTCTTTATAAATGTGCCCCTTTATTTGTAAGTTTAGGTATACTTTAACCCTTGATGACTTCCACCGTACATGCATGGCGAAAGTTATCACTTTAAAGTATGCGCCCACTCATGAGCGCCATGGCTGCCGGGTTTCTGCTGTTTCAAACAGCAGAGGACCAGGGCTAATATCACACGCTCCGCTCCGGTAACAGCCTCCCCAAGCTGAGATCAGGGAAGCTGTTACATTGCAATGATAGGCTTCATAGCCTCAAGCAGGCTCCAGCCTATCACTGGTATATTCAAATACAGGCCTGCAGGTGGCAGCACTGGAATACTGTATACTGAATTCTGTGATGGATAAATATCCATTACAGAATACATGTGACAGTCTAATGATTGCTTTTTATAACCACCTAGGGTGACTTAAAAAAAATGAAGAAAAAAATTTAAAAAAGATTTTAAAAAATATAAAAATTACAATCCTAATTTACTATTAAAATATAAAAATATTTATCCCATACAGTGAACAGTGAGATGGAAAAAAAAGATCCAAAACTGCCAATTTGCCTTTTTTTTATCACTTCGCCTCCCAAGGAAATTTAATAATAACTGAAAATGTTATTGAAAAGTACATATCAGCAAAACATGAGCACTCACACAGCTCCACAGATGTAAATATAAAAAAGTTATGGAGATCAAAATACAGCAATGAAAAGAAAAAAAAAAAAAAACACTATATTTCAGTATTAACCCCTTAGGGACCGGGCTCATTTTCACCTTAAGGACCAGGCCATTTTTTGCAAAACTGACCAATGTCACTAAGTGGTGATAACTTTAAAACGCTTTGACTTATCCAGGCCATTCTGAGATTGTTTTTTCATCACATATTGTACTTCATGACCCTGGTAAAATGAAGTAAAAAAAAAAAAATTTTATTCATAAAAAAAAAAAAAAAGAAAAATTACCCAAAAGAAAATTTGAAGTCTGAAGTCACTTTGTGAGGCTTACATTTTTCAGTTTTTGGGCGATTATCTTAGGTAGTGTCTCATTTTTGGCGGGATGAGATGACGGTTTGATTGGCACTATTTTGGGGTGCATATGACTTTTTAATCACTTGCTATTACACTTTTTGTGATGTAAGGTGACAAATAAAATGGTTTATTTAGCACAGTTTTTATTTTTTACGGTGTTCATCTGAGGGGTTAGGTCATGTGATATGTTTATTAGAGCCGGTCGATACCCAATATGTCTTCCCCCCCCCCCCCCTATTTTTTTACCAATTTTCTTTTTTAACTTTATTTGGGGAAAATGACATTTTTGTTTATTTTTACTTGAAACTTTTCATTTTTGGGGGGAAAACTTTATTTTTTGTCCCACTTTGGGACTTCAACTTTTGGGGGTCTAATCCTTTACAATGCATTCCAATACTTCTGTATTGGAATGCATTGGCTGTATGAGTAATACTGTGTGTATTACTTATACAGCTTCCGGCCTGTGAGATCCAGGGGGCTGGATCTCACAGGCTCGTCACAGGAAGGCAGCGGCGATGCCTCAGGAAGGCATTGCGCTGCCTTACATGCCATCAGGTCCCCCCTACAGCCCCATGGGGACCCGATGGCATCACCACCCGCTGCACCATAAAAAGCCGCAAACCGCAGGTCTGACGTGCCAACGAATTGAGCAGGCACCTTGTTCTGATCACCGCCCGCCGGTACGTCATGTGTCCTAAAGAGGTTAAAAGACAAAATAAAAACTATACAAATGTAGTATTGTTGTAATTGAAACGACCCAGAGAATGAAGGTAACAGGTCAGTTTAACCGTAAAAACAAAACCCAAAACCCATAAAAAAATTCCACAATTTAGATTTTTTTTTTCTCCAGTTTTAGAAAGTACAAATTGTCCAGCAAGAAACAAGCTCTCATATGGCTAGATTAATGGAAAAATAAAAAAGTTATGGCTCGGGAAAGGCAGAGAAAAAACAAAAATGCAAAAACAGAAAATCGCCCGGTCCTCTAAGGTTAAGCATGCTACTGATTGTCAGAATAAAAAAAAATAAAAAAACATACAGAAATTAGTCAAAGGAAAGAAGGACTGCAACATAACATACATATATTTAGCCCATTGATCTCTAAACAATTTCTAAGCCATATGGCTAATACATGAGAAATTTCTGTGTTAAGTCGCAGGTATTCTAGTTAGTCACCAGTTATCACATACAATCACCTACCAAACCTTACAAAGAAGCCGGAGCAATTAGGAAGACATATTGTACTTACATGACTTGAACATTTCTCCCAGTGATGTGCTGGCCTATAGAAGGAGGTCTACCTGGGACAGAAATGCAGTTAATACTCCTTAGCTATTAGTAATTCTTCCTAATAGCTCATTGGTTTCCAACAGACACAATCCTTGTTCACACCAGTTATAAGAAAGCAGTACACCAGTCCGAATAGGCGCCCACTGTTTGCTAAACAAAGAATCGAGAGGCCCGGCTTGTTATTATGGGTGTTAGATTTCATTAGAAGTAGGAAGAATGTCATTTTCAAAGCTACTGTGCCAAAAAAGCCATATAAATGTGACTAAAGTTCCCATTGTACAATTAGACCTTTATAATATTTGTATCAGTGCTCTACATCACACACAGGTCAAAGCAGGATGGTTGGTGCCTTCGAACAATAAACTCTAATGAAAGGTCACAACTTGTAAGTACCTATAATTGTGTGTAGACAGACAATATACAATCAAAGGAACGGATAGTGGATACATTATAACGTCACAGATCAATGCAGAGATTACAGGCAACCTGGCAAGAAAAAGGAGGCACCAATAGTAGTAGATCGTTGTTACAAGTTTCAATTTCATTGTACTTCTAAAGCATAGAAGACCACAGATAACAGTACTAATACACTCCACTGTCCACCCGCTCACAGACAGGAGAGCCCCACGCTTTACCTCTACAATGCCATCACGCTGATCGTCTGCTGTCTGTGTGCCATGTTCCTGCAGTCTGTGAATGGAGGAGGCTGGCTGTGATGCACTGATGAGCAGAGGCACGGGGAACTGCTGATAATGCAAGACCAAGATAAACTTTTACACTCACTAACGCCTCATGCACATGACAACTGTTTGGGTCAACATCCGTTTACTTCATTGGGGCTGCAAAAGATGCGGACAGTACACGGAGTTGCTCCATTCTGTGGCCCCGGAAAAAAAAAAAAAAAAAAAGAACATGTCCTATTTTTGACCGCTTTGCGGACATGAATAGGTATTTATTATTGGCGAACTATACCGTTCCGCAAACTGCAGAAAACAGCGGGAGGCATCCGTGTTCTGCGGACTGCAAACAATGGCGCAGTCATGTGCACGAGGCCATAGACACAGAAGAGCCTTTCCTTATATTGGGATATTTTCCACTACCTTCAAATTACACCTAAAACAGCATTGTTATCGGGTGGCAATACATATATAAGCAGTAGGCAGAGTTTTCAAGAATGTCACAAGGCAGGAATTCTTCAGAAGGCTCAGTATTATGGGTTGGCAGTATGATGGTGGAAGGTGTGGTGCAAACGCAGTAACTACAGACCAGAACTTGCACTGCGGGACCTGCTGAAGTATCTGGGACTTACAGCTGAAGTCACTGATCAGTGTAGGAGGGACTGGAACTCTGCAGTAAAGACCAGAAGGGGTGTTGAAGAAAAGATGGATTCAATGCAAGAGAAATGCTGGAAGTTCTCTACTCTTATACCCCCTCCTTGCCTGCAGGGAGGGAGGAATGTAATTTACATGGGATTGTATATTGGAGATTGCTGGGAGAGGGAGTGATGCTATTTACATGGGACTGTAAGCAGGGGCATCACATATTAATTAAAGGGCATTGCATTAAGTAAAGGGCATCACACCACCATTTTTACAACCAATTAAAGTTTATGGGGCTCTTCACATGCCAGTTTTCTCATTTTGTTCAGGGGTTAAAAACAATTCTCACCTCAACAACTTGCACGCATGGGTCACTTGCTCCTGACTTGATGCAGCAGGACTTGCTCTTCCAGTTTGATGTCACATGATCATGCTGGAAGCACAGGTCCGGCTGCCTACAGTGAAGGGTGAGTATCCCCCATTATTGCAAGTGATTGAGGTAACTATTGTTTTTTTGGGGGGCCTGCAGTAACACTGATGGGGGCCACTATGGGGATCATTTATGCTGGGGGCCACTGGGGGAGGAAGCTAAAGGGAGGTTGCAATGTTATTTACATGGCACTGTATGTTGGAGAGGGCTGGCAAGAGGGTGTGATGTTCTTTACATGGGACTGTATGCTGGAGGGAGGGGAATGATGTTATTTACAATGGCCTGTATTATAATTTCTGGGTGCACTACTTGAAGGATTATAACTATAGGGAACACTGCAGGGAGCATAATAAATACTGGGGAACTACAGTAGGAGCATTATAACGGTAGGGGAAATTATAAATACTGGGGGCCCTGCAGGGGGAGCATTATAATGGCAACACTATAAGGGGTCTTATTACTACCGGGGGCTCTATAGGAGTGCTTTTAGATTGTCCTTATTTTCTACTGGTGGCTATAAAGTGGTGCCTCACAGAAGGGCTTTATTACTACTGAGGGCACCATAGAGGGCCTTATTGCTACTGAGGGCGCTATAGGGGGGCCTTATTTCTCCTGGGAGCATTACTACTACTGGCCTACTGTGGGGGCATTATGGTTATTGAGGACAATATGGAGGGCAATACTACTACTAAAAAACACTCTTGGGGAGGATTATCATTATTAGGGGCACTAATAATAATGAGGGCAATCTGGGAGAGAATTACTATTGGTGGGACTTTGAGGAGCACTATTACAATGGGTGGAACTGTCTGTATGGCACTATTATTCCTTCAATATAGTATTTGGGGACATTGTGGAGCACAGTGGGCACAGTATTGGGGGTAGCAGCAGGATTGGGGAGAATAATAGAAAAGCGAGGAATCTAAGATGTCTCTGCAGAGACTAGACTGAAATAAGTTGTTATGGCAGCCTGGGCAAACGGAGAAGATGATGAAACAGCACGTCTACATCAGAGGAGGAGACATCACTGGGAGAGCACACCTCAGGCAGCAGAAAAGCTAGAATTGGCACAGACTGCAGCGTCAACAAGACAGAGGTGTAAACCTCTTAATAAATCAGGTGTACAGAACTCTAATGGGCTTCTTAGTAACACTGGCGTAGGAAACATCAACCGTAGTAGGACCTTCAACAATTGGCGTTTCTTTCAGTTACAGGGAACCGGTCCCATTGAACACAATGTCAGAGCTGCAGGCAGCATGTTGTATAGCAAGAGGAGCTGAGCAGACTGATAGAGTTTTATGGGAAAAGATTCTGTAAAACTTGCAATTTACACCTTTATATTCCTGCTCATTCTGGGCTTTGAAGTCCAGGAGATGATTCTATCAGTGACCGACAGCCTTCCCTCTGACTATATACAGAGATAGCTGTCAATAGGAGGAGGGGGCGTGCTAAAGTGCCTAGGGCAGCATAAACGCTAAATATGGCCCTGGACACCAGTGCTATAAGAAATAAAAAGTAGTGCATATCAAAGTTTTTGCCTGTATCCCAATATCTGGACATTTTTTCAATATCATAACTTCTCATATTGTGGGAAATGTTTGTGCCAGAGGACAGCAGTAAGTGGCCAAAAAAGATTTTTTTACTCCTAAACTCTTAGGGCTGTTACAAACAGGATTTCGTTCTGATAGATATATATACACTCACCTAAAGAATTATTAGGAACACCTGTTCTATTTCTCATTAATGCAATTATCTAGTCAACCAATCACATGGCAGTTGCTTCAATGCATTTAGGGTTGTGGTCCTGGTCAAGACAATCTCCTGAACTCCAAACTGAATGTCAGAATGGAAAAGAAAGGTGATTTAAGCAATTTTGAGCGTGGCATGGTTGTTGGTGCCAGACGGGTCTGAGTATTTCACAATCTGCTCAGTTACTGGGATTTTCACGCACAACCATTTCTAGAGTTTACAAAGAATGGTGTGAAAAGGGAAAAACATCCAGTATGCGGCAGTCCTGTGGGCAAAAATGCCTTGTGGATGCTAGAGGTCAGAGGAGAATGGGCCGACTGATTCAAGCTGATAGAAGAGCAACGTTGACTGAAATAACCACTTGTTACAACCGAGGTATGCAGCAAAGCATTTGTGAAGCCACAACATGCACAACCTTGAGGCGGATGGGCTACAACAGCAGAAGACCCCACCGGGTACCACTCATCTCCACTACAAATAGGAAAAAGAGGCTACAATTTGCACGAGCTCACCAAAATTGGACTGTTGAAGACTGGAAAAATGTTGCCTGGTCTGATGAGTCTCGATTTCTGTTGAGACATTCAAATGGTAGAGTCCGAATTTGGCGTAAACAGAATGAGAACATGTATCCATCCTCTGATGGCTACTTCTAGCAGGATAATGCACCATGTCACAAAGCTCGAATCTTTTCAAATTGGTTTCTTGAACATGACAATGAGTTCACTGTACTAAAATGGCCCCCACAGTCACCAGATCTCAACCCAATAGAGCATCTTTGGGATGTGGTGGAACGGGAGCTTCGTGCCCTGGATGTGCATCCCTCAAATCTCCATCAACTGCAAGATGCTATCCTATCAATATGGGCCAACATTTCTAAAGAATGCTATCAGCACCTTGTTGAATCAATGCCACGTAGAATTAAGGCAGTTCTGAAGGCAAAAGGGGGTCCAACACGTATTAGTATGGTGTTCCTAATAATTCTTTAGGTGAGTGTATAAAAATGGGGCGATACACCTAAAAGCTCTGTTCTCTCTGCAAATGCCACGCCCTCTACAGAGGTAGTGTCAGTTGCAGAGAGAGAAGAGCCTTTAGGTTAAATGGCAACGCCCCCGTTGCTCCTAGAGGCTGATTTACATATATTAAAACATCATTTTTCTCAGCACTGCGGGGAAATATGAACACAGGGCCAACACAGATGCCTTCATTTGCCAAGTGCATAATCAACAGATCAGCCAGTTTCATAGGTACAAATCCGCTGGCAGATGCCCTTTAAATGCCTTGATTACAGTTCATAGAAAGCTTGAGGTCACAAAATTGTATTGTAGTGTATTCCCATTTCATCAGTTAAACTACTGTAAGGTTCCTATATGTTTCACATTTAGAGATAAATACATATAATAGTACAGTAAAGATATAACAGCTTGAAAAAAAAACACTTGGAAAACCTACATAAACAATAATATAGATAATCTTGTTAATGGGAATCCAATTCCTTACGCAAATATAAATGACCGGCAACAGATAAACAAGTCGTGCTGTTTTGAAAACACAGAGACCTAAGAGCCTGATGCAACCAAAAACTTTTCTGATCTTTTGGGTTCTCTGTTTAGCGATAAACTCCATTGCTTTGTGTTTGACAAGCAAACAGTCTTCTAAGCATATCTTTCAGACAGCACAGACATTGCTGTTGATTTTTTGAAACATTTTGACCTTGATCCGCCTTTTAATAGTGACATGTCTTATTGCTTTTCTTGCAGAATAATATCCAAATTATACAGTTCAATGGACAACTTCCTGTTACATTAAAAAGGTTGTCTGAGATCACAGTATTGATGGTTTAGCTGTAGGATAGGCCATCAATATCAGTTTGGATGGGGTCAGATTCTCAGCACTGCCGCTAATCAGCTGCTTAAAGGGGCCGCAGCGCTCGTATGAAGCCTCTTCAATGTCTACTGTGGTCCGTATTGCAGCACTGTCCAATTGTAGTGGCAGTCTTTAGAACTTTACGCTATCTAAATCTTAAACACGATTACTAAATCTGCCCTAGAATGTTTTTTGTTTTTTATTTTAACCCCTTAAGGACCGGGCTCATTTTCACCTTCAGGACCAGGCCATTATTTGCGAATCTGACCAGTGTCACTTTATGTGGTGATAACTTTAAACGCTTTGACTTATCCAGGCCATTCTGAGATTATTTTTTCGTCACATATTGTACTTCATGACACTGGTAAAATGGAGTCAAAAAAATTAATTTTTATTTATAAAAAAAAATACCAAATTTACCAAAATTTTTGAAAAATTAGCAAATTTCCAAGTTTCTATTTCTCTACTTCTATAATACATATTAATACCTATAAAAATAGTTATTACTTTACATTCCCCATATGTCTTCTTCATGTTAGGATCATTTTGGGAATGACATTTTATTTTTGGGGGACGTTACAAAGCTTCGAAGTTTAGAAGTAAATCTTGAAATTTCTCAGAAATTTTCAAAAACCAACTTTATAAGGACCAGTTCAGTTCTGAAGTCACTTTGTGAAGTTTACATGATAGAAACCACCCAAAAATTACACCATTCTAGAAACTACACCCCTCAAGGTATTCAAAACTGATTTTACAAACGTTGTTAACCCTTTAGGTGTTCCAAAAGAATTAATGGAAAATAGAGATACAATTTCAAAATTTTACTTTTTTGGCAGATTTTCCATTTTAATATTTTTTTTCCAGTTACAAAGAAAGGGTTAACAGCCAAACAAAACTCATTATTTATGGCCCTGATTTTGTAGTTTACAGAAACACCCCATATGTGGTCGTAAACTGCTGTATGGGCACACGGCAGGGGGCAGAAGGAAAGGAATGCCATACGGTTTTTAGAAGGCAGATTTTGCTAGACTGTTTTTTTGGACACCATGTCCCATTTGAAGCCCCCTGATGCACCCCTAGAGTAGAAACTCCAAAAAAGTGACCCCATTTTAGAAACTACGGAATAGAGTGGAAGTTTTGTTGTTACTAGTTTAGGGTACATCTGATTTTTGGTTGCTCTATATGACACTTTTTGTGAGGCAAGGTAACAAGAAATAGCTGTTTTGGCACTTTTTTTTGTTATTTACAACATTCATCTGACAGGTTAGATCCTGTGGTATTTTTATAGAGCAGGTTGTCACGGACGCGGTGATACCTAATACGTATACAATTATTTTTATTTATGTAAGTTTTACACAATGATTTCATTTTTGAAACAGACAAAAAAATAAATAAATCATGTTTTAGTGTCTCCATAGTCTGAGAGCCCAAGTTTTTGCAGTTTTTGGGCGATTATCTTAGGTAGGGTCTCATTTTTTGTGGGATGAGATGACGGTTTGAGCACTATTTTGGGGTGCATATGACTTTTTGATCACTTGCCATTACACTTTGTGATGTAAGATGACAAAAAATGGCTTTTTTTACATAGCTGTTTTGCCACTTTTTTTATTTTTTTTATTTACAACAATCATCTGACAGGTTAGAGTTAGGTCATGTGATATTTTTATAGAGCCGGTCAATACGGACGCGGCGATACCCAATATGTATACTTTTTTTTATTTATGTAAGTTTTACACAATAACAGCTTTTTTAAAACAAAAAGATGTTTTAGTGTCTCTATATTCTGAGCCATAGTTTTTTTATTTTTTGGGCGATTGTCTCAGGTAGGGGGTCATTGTTTGTGATGTAAGGTGACAAAAAAATGTTTATTTAGCACAGCTTTTATTTTTTACGGTGTTCATCTGAGGGGTTAGGTCATGTGATATGTTTATAGAGCTGGTCGATACGGACGCGACGATACCCAATATGTCTATGTCTTTTCCCTATTTTTATTTTTTTTACTTTATTTTTGGAAAAGGACGCTTTTTTTTTTACACTTGAAACT
Source organism: Bufo bufo (assembly GCF_905171765.1). Taxonomy (NCBI): domain Eukaryota; kingdom Metazoa; phylum Chordata; class Amphibia; order Anura; family Bufonidae; genus Bufo; species Bufo bufo. Next base: position 176,786,504 of record NC_053390.1, on the reverse strand, counting down.
TAAATTTTTTTTGTAAAACTTTAATTTAAAACTTTTTTTTTTTCACTTTATTTTTTGTCCCACTATGGGACAGGGTCTGATCCTTGTTTCAATACAGTACAATACATCTGTATTGTGCTGTATTGAACTGTTAGTGTCTTACACTGTAAGACGCTAACAGTTGCCTGGGGGCTGGGTCTCTTAGGCTTCCGTACATGACAGGCCCCAAGCCTTGAATGGCTTGGGGCTGCCCTGGCAACCATCGCTGACCGCGGCATATGAGGGGTTAATCCACCGGCATCGGCGTTATCGCCGATGCTGGTGGATGCAGCAGGGATCCAGGTGTCAGTAACGCCGGATCTCTGCTGCTGATCGGTGGGACCGCACGCGGGGGAAGGAACGACTGCAGGACGAGAGCGCTCGTCCTCGAGCGCTAAATGCCGGCGATTGAGGACGAGCATTCTCGTCCCGGGTCGTTAAGGGGTTAAAGAGGACCTGTTACCACCCCTTGACATGCCTGTTTTAATAGCTTTAAGCATTCCCCGTGTAACAATAATTCTGGAGCATCAATTCTTATGGCTCTAGGTTTTGCCATTCCTTTATTATATCTACTAGAAGTTATGAATGAATTGCTAGCAGTCTGCAATAAGGGTACAGAGGGGTGGTAGTTGGGGGCGGGCGGTGTCCCTACACAGTCTGACACTATCCAATCAGTGCTGCCATTGTAAGACTGGACTATGCAGGTACACACACCCAACATTATACCATTTTGGGACACATTAACTTTATATGTCCTGATAGAAATTTATTTACCCATGCCGTGATTAGTTTATCACAAATTAACTTTTATGACTTTTTTTTGCGTTGTCACGGGAAATAAGCACCATCTCCACGTTTTTTTGCATTTAAATTTACGATGTTCACCATACACCATAACTATCATATTTATTTTTTATTGGTCAGTATGATTCCCGTGATACCAAGTATTTTTTTTACTACTTTTACACAATGACATATGTCATGCAAAAATAATTTTTTTCATATCGCTGCATTTCTAGAACGCATTCATTTTTGCGCTGAAGCAGCCGTATATGGGCTTGTTTTTAGTGGGAGAAGACTTATCAATAAACTGCAGTCATTGAGCATGGACTCCCATATTGTTGAGTGGATTAGGCAGTGGCTGAGTGACAGACAACAGAGGGTTGTAGTCAATGGAGAACATTCAAAACAAGGTCATGTTACCAGTGGGGTTCCACAGGGATCTGTACTGGGGCCAATTTTGTTTAATATCTTCATAAGTGATATTGCAGAAGGCCTCGATGGTAAGGTTTGTCTTTTTGCTGATGACACAAAGATATGTAACAGGGTTGATGTTCCTGGAGGGAAACGCCAAATGGAAAAGGATTTAGGAAAACTAGAAGAATGGTCAGAACTCAAAAACTGAACTGGCAACTGAAATTTAATGTGGATAAGTGCAAGATAATGCACCTGGGGCGTAAAAACCCAAGGGCAAAATATTGAATATTTGACATAGTCCTGACCTCAGTATCTGAGGAAAGGGATTTAGGAGTAATTATTTCAGAAGACTTAAAGGTGGGAAGACAATGTAATAGAGCAGCACGAAATGCCAGCAGAATGCTTGGATGTATAGGGAGAGGTATAAGCAGTAGAAAGAGTGAAGTGCTTATGCCGCTGTACAGAACACTGGTGAGACCTCACTTGGAGTATTGTGCGCAGTACTGGAGGCCATATCTCCAGAAGGATATAGATACTCTAGAGAGAGTTCAGAAAAGAGCTACTAAACTAGTACATGGATTGCAGGATAAAACTTACCAGGAAAGGTTAAAGGACCTTAATATGTATAGCTTGGAAGAAAGAAGAGACAGAGGGGATATGATAGAAACTTTTAAATACATGAAGGGAATCAACTCTGTAAAGGAAGAGAGCATATTTAAAAGAAGAAAAACTACCACAAGAGGACACAGTTTTAAATTAGAGGGGCAAAGGTTTAAAAGTAATATAAGGAAGTATTACTTTACTGAGAGAGTAGTGGATGCATGGAATAGCCTTTCTGCAGAAGTGGTAGCTGCAAATACAGTGAAGGAGTTTAAACATGCATGGGATAGGCATAAGGCCATCCTTCATATAAGATAGGGCCAGGGACTATTCATAGGATTCAGATATATTGGGCAGACTGGATGGGCCAAATGGTTCTTATCTATCGACACATTCTATGTTTCTATATTAAATTGATTACCATCAGGCCTTATGCACGTGAACGTATTTTGTTTCCGTGTTTTTTGCGGAAAGGATGCGGACCCATTCATTTAATTTGGGTCTGCAAAAAATATCCGCATACGTATATCCATTCCATAGCCCCGTAAAGAAGATACAACATGTCCTATTCTTGTCCGTTATGTGGATAAGGATAGGAATTGTTACAATGGATCCGCAAAAAAAAATAAAAAATAAACAGATGCCATACGGACATCATCCTTTTTTTTTTTTTGCAGACTGCAAGACACATACGGTCGTGTGCATGTAGGCTTGTTTTCTGAGCGGTGAATAGGAAAAAATGCCATTGTTTTTTTTTCCCATCGTTTATGAGGAAGTTTAAACCTTTCTACCCCAGGCCAGTTTTCACCTTCCTGAAGAGGCCATTTTTTTGCAAATTTCACGTGTCACTTTATGTTGTAATAACTTTGGAACACTTTTACGTATCCAAGCTATTCTGAGATTGTTTTCTCGTGACACATTGTACTTGACTAAATTGGAGTCAATTTATTTCACCTTCATTTATGGAAAAAAACCAAATTTACAAAAAAAAATTGCAATTTTCAAAATTTAAATTTCTCGCTTTTAAAAACAAAAATTCATACCTCATAAGATATTACTTAACATTCTCCATATGTCTACTTTATGTTGGCATTATTTTGTAAATGTCATTTTATTTTTTTTAGGACGTTAGAAGGCTTAGAATTTTAGAAGAAACTAGTTCTGAAGTCACTTTGTGGGGGCTTACATAGTAAAAAACCACCCATAACCCATGACCCCATTTTAGAAACTACACCCGTCAAGTTATTCAAAACTGATTTTACAAACAGAGATGAAATTTCTAAATTTCACTTTTGTGGCAGATTTTCCAATTTAATCCATTTTTTTCCTGTAACACATCAAGGGTTAATAGCCAAACAAAACTCAATATCTAGTACCCTGATGCTGCAGTTTACAGAAACACCCAATATGTGGTGGTAAACTGCTGTAAGGGCACACGGAAGGGCGCGGGAAAAAAGGAGCACGCTAGGGCTAGGAGATATGGCCTAAAATCTATATCGCAATATAATTTGAACTATGTGCGATAACTATATATCGCAATATATTATTTTCTTCTGTATGTATACAAATTACAAAACTTTGCAAGAAATTTTTAAGACTACTTTCACACTGGCATTTTGGTTTCCGTTCGTGAGATCCGTTTCAGAGCTCTCACAAGCGGTCCAAAACGGATCAGTTTTGCTCGAATGCATTATGAATGGATAAGGATCCACTCAGAATGTATCAGTTTGCCTCCGTTCCGCTCTGGCGACGGACACCAAAACACTGCTTGCAGTGTTTTGGTGTCCGCCTGACTATGCGGAGGCAAACGGATCAGTCCTGACACACAATTGAAGTCAATGGGGACGGATCAGTCTGTGATCGCTCAGTCTGAGGCGGATCAGTTTCCATTCATTTTCCTCATCTGAGCATGCTCTAACTATATGTCACCTCCCCCTGCATGTCACCTCCCACTGCAAACACAGCGGCCATCTTGGAAGATATCATTAGAGGGGGCAGATTTCTGAGCAGTGTGGCTGATGGCAGGGGGGGATATTTGGGCGCTCATGGAATACGGGCCGATTATTGCAAGGGGAGGGGGTGCGTGGGCAGATAGCTCAGAGGTCGGGCTGATGGCAAGTTGGGGTGGGAACAACGCATTTTGGTTTGGTCATTGAATAGGGGTTGGATTATTGCACGTGGGGGGGCAAATATGGCACTGATTGGGGGAAAATTGACGAGAGGTGTGGCTGATCGCAGGGGGGTGGAAGAGGCACAGATTGGGTGCTCAAGTCATGTGGACAGATTATGGAAGGGGGGTTGAGTTTACGGTAATGGAGGGGCAGATGGCAATGGTGGGTCTGTTGGCATTTGGGCAGATTATGGTATGGGGCACTGGGAGGGGGCAGATGGTACCGGTGGAGGCAGATGGCAATGCAAGGCAGCAGATGGCACTGAAGGTGGGCAGATTGCACTGAGGTGGGGAATCAAAAACAATTTCATATGAATAATGTTTTTAATATTTTTTTTTCTTTTTTTCTTTTCTTTTTTAGCATCTACAATCAAAAACAATTGTTTGTGAATAGAAAACATTATCCAAAATTTATATTAAAAAAAAATGATATCTATGTCAATTACGTTGTATAGCATGTTTAAATATAATTTTGTATTAGGTCTCGACAGATGTCTAAAACCTTAGCACACGATCGTAGTCCGCCCAGAAGGCACAGTCATATCCAACAACCGGTAAGTACATGCAACAATAGTTTTTTTAAATCCTCTAATAATATTTGTATTAGGCCTCATGCACACGAACATATATGGTTTCCGTGTCCATTACGTTTTTTTTGTGGATAGGATGCAGACCCATTTAAATGTGCTGTCTGCATCAGTATGTCCGTTCAATAGCCCCGCAAAAAAAATAGAACATGTCCTATTCTTGTCCATCTCTTCTGTCCCTCATAAACCGGTTCGGGTCAATCCTGGTCCCCTACCGGGTCCCTCTTTTCAGCATACGTCCTCACATGGGAGACAAAATGTGAGAGCTATGTTGAATAGCAGGAGATCCGGTAGGAGCCGTAGGGAGGACTATGGGGACCTTGTAGAGATTGTTTCCGATGCTCTAGTAGGTTTTGCAGATGAAATGCGCCGAGCGTTCGATGACTTGGCACACCGATTGGAGGGGGCAGAGTCAGTGCGTCAACTCACACCTCACGAACAATACCTGCAAACTTTAGCCCCCCGAATGGACCAAATTACTCCCGAGCAGGTGCACGAGTTTACAAATTTGATGGAGAACGGGTCGTGGGAAATTTTGCACCGCCCCCGTCCCACACCTACCCCCCCCATCCCACTCTTTTCACCCAGCCCCCTTCCACCAACCTTCCCTTTCCCACCCCCCTGAGCATGTGTACAATCTGCCATCTTTTTTTTCTACACCTTCTCCTCCTCAATATACTGCTCAAACTTCTTTTCCAACTCCTTCTACGCATGCTCGGGAACATTCCAGTTCCGACCCTTCAACTTTCCACACCCCTCAAATCCCTCCTGCATCTTTTCCTGCGGCCCGTCGTTTTCATTCTTCAACAGAAGACAGGGGTCTACTGCTGCCGGTTCTAGAACGTCCACCCCTCAACACTCCACCTCCCCTAGTCGTTTTCAAAATTTATAGTTTATTTTTTGTTTTTTTATTGTTTATATAAAATTTCTGAAAATTATTTTGTAAAATAAATTTACTTTACTTGACTGTAATTTTTTTATTTTAAGATTCTCAACTGTGGCCACTCCAGTTGTGGGGAAAGTAAAACTCCCATGAAAAAAAAATAGAGTTTATGAAATAAAAAATAAATAGTTTTCTAGGAGTTTTATTTTCCCCTCACCTGTAGTCCCAAAGGTAGGAAAATACTGGATGTAGCACGATCAATAACGGGCTTTCTTAAAGCTCCTTACTGATCATATTCTGGCTGATTGGCACATGAACAAGCAAAAGCTTGTTCATCAGCCAATCTGGTGCAAATCCACATGAACCCTTGTGGGAGTCATGGTACATGTGAATCAGCCTCATCAACAATTAAATTTACTAGAGAGAACTTTTTTTTATATATTGCTCTTTAGCAAAGATGAAGCCGTCACAGAAAGTAGCGTTATTACCACAAGAGACAGGAAAGGAACATAAGGGTCCATTCACACGTCTGTATGTGTTTTGCGGACCGCACATCGTCGGCACTCTCATAGAAAATGCCTTTTCTTGTCTGCAATTGCGGACAAGAATAGAACATGTTCTATTTTTTGGGCGGAACTGAAGTGCGGATCCGCAAATGCGGGTGCGGACAGCACATTCAAGCCCCATTGAAAATGAATGGGTCCGCACATGTACCACAAAATTGCGGAACTAATGCAGACCCATTTTGCAGACCTGTAAATGGACCCTAAGGGCTCATGCACACGACCGTATTCCCTCCGAGACATACGGCCCGTGAGCGGGCCATATGTCCCGGAGTGGCATAAATTGTGCGCACGGGTACGCACAGCATCATAGGTTACTATGATACTGTGCGCATCGGGCCGCCCGCGGGACTATTGTCCTGCACTTATATGATCATATGAGTGCAGGATAGTAGTCCCTCAGGCGGCCCGATGCGCACAGTATCATAGCTATGATGCTGTGCACTCCCGTGTGCACGATGTATGCCACCCCGGGACATATGGCCCGCTCACGGACCGCATGAGCCCTAATGCTTTAAGTTTTTGTCGGGGTTCAGAGCCGAATACGGACCGGCACCCAGCGAAAGAACTGCCACACCTGCCATGCGTAGGATCACGCAAAGAAAGGGCTGACAATAGCACACTGCCAGGCGGAGGATTCCGCCAGTGTGTTTATTTCACAGTCTGTAAAGGCCTGGCTTTAGCAATCTCATAGCAGTTTGACAGGCTATGGCAGGGCTACATCTGTCCCAATAGTACAGGTGATGCCACGGCAGTCACTGACGGACGAAGGCCTACGCCTGGCAGCACCATGGAGAACACAGTACGTGTTTCTCCATAAAATGCCAATACCCTGCAATATTCGGTGTTGAAATTAGGTTACAAATATAGATCTGTCCGTGTTCAGCAACGCAGATTATGAGTTGTCGTAAAACAATAAATATCACAAGTTTAGAATAACCATTTGTGAGGAATATGGATTAATATCTACTATCAGCCATGTCCTCACACCCACCATTTGCTGAAAGATGGCAAAGGAAATCAAGCTCTACATGGGGGCCCCACTTTAAAGCCGCAACCAGATAGCAGAAAACTCCTAGCAGGCCACATGTGGTTACATTTCACACCTCCAGTCAGACAACATGGATCCTGCAAGAAAACCCCCCAGCAGGAGGTATCAGCCCTTGGCAGAATCAATGATACCTCCCAGACATGTTGGCACCTAAATTTCATAAGGAATTATGAATCGCCAAGCCATCGCAGGCGCAAACTGGATACATATTTGTGTCCCGGTGGCCACAAGGACCGTGCCCATGTTCTTGGTTTGATGGTGGGATGCCAGGGAAGGGAGATATACATATCTCCCGACAGAAACCAACAAACGGTACCATATTTGGACTCTACTTTTAGCCAGAACCCAGGAGGATCATTTGGTCCCCAAACCATCTCCCTGTGACCTTCTGGCCTGGAGCTATGAACCCTAAAGGGTTTTGTGGGTCATTTGCAGCCAGTCCAGCAGAGGGGGGGGTGGACCCCTCCCAAAGGCCGGGAGGGGAGGGTCCGGCTACAGGTTAAAAGGCTTGTGCCAACAAGCAGGCGTGTCTTTCTCTGAAAAAGGGTCACATTGTGTAATGTGTTTAGGGGGACCCAGGAACTAGCTGAGATCACTGCCCTTCATGGGACTACAGCAAATAACACACCACAACCGAAAGGAACTTTCATCTTACCTGGTAACTGACTTTTTACTCTGCTTAACCCTGTTGTACCTACATAACGCGTATCTGTAACCTCAGACCACTGTATATATTCTCTGTGTATATTGTGTTATATCTATTGTGATGAGAAAAGAAAAAATTCTGGCACTGTAGATGCTTTGCAGTACAAATCTTCCATTTATTACAGCAACATAAATCCACGTACAGACAATGCAGACACAAGTGGTACTTTGTTGACGCGTTTCGGACGAAGTCCTTAGTCGTAAGTTGGTTGGTTACGACCAAGGACTTCATCTAAAACGTGTCAAAGTACAGCTTGTGTCTGCATTGTCTGTATGTGGATTTATGTTGCTGTAATAAATGGAAGATTTCTACTGCAAAGCATCTACAGTGCCGGAATTTTTTCTTTTCTCATCACGTTCTGGATTCCCTGGTCCTTCCATGCACGTGGAGTACTCATGCACAGGTGAGCTGGAATTGTAACTTATCGCACTTATATCTAGTGTGCCCTTAAGGCAATTAAATATATAATCTAATCTTGTGCCATCTTGTATCTCGATCACGAATCCCCACGTCCGTGTTTCGTTCTAGTTATAAGCTACCGCGGGTTGGTTTCTCACCCTATATAATCCCGTTAGCAGACCAGACTTATATCAAACGAGAAGCTGGTGGCAGATACCCAGGCTGAGACAGCACTGTTTCACTTCGGCAGTGAAAAGGTTATCTCAGCTTGTTGCCTGTCTGTGCCCGCGTGGACAGGAGGTGTATGTGTAAACTATACCAAGCTGACCTTACCTGTTCCTCTGGAAGGCATAACGTCACGCTTTGGTAACCCGTGACCATACCGCGTCTCCCGAGCTCAACGTAGGTGAAGTCAAGCGGGCACGAGGTGTGGTATTCGTCACACCATTCTGGTTGGTTAATTATAAAAAGTTGAAGACAGGTGAAATAAAAAACAAATTTTTATTTAGTATAAGAGAAAACATTAAAACAATTACAAAAAAATAAAATAAAACCACTTTTTATGGGAAGAAATGATTTTACTTTAGCTCCAGTATAGAATATGGCTTTTTATAATGCACTGGTATACCTTGCATACCAATGCATTATAGCCTATAACAGTGACAGGCTGCCTATTAGGCCAAGCCTGTGACGCAGCCTAAGGGCTCGTTCCCACTCGCATTTGCGGATCCGCAATACACCGGCACCGTTCCGTGGCCATTCTGCATCACGGATGCGGACCCATTCATATTAATAGGTCCGCAAATCCGGAGATGCGGAACGGAAGAATGGAAGACCACGGACGGAAGCACTACGAAGTGCTTTCTGGGGTTCCGTTACGTGCTTCCGCACAGCGAAAAGATACAACTTGCTCTATCTTTTTGCGGAACGGAGGGATCGCGGACCCATTCAAGTTAGTCTGCGATCCCCATGCGCCTGCCCCACAGACGGTGCTCGTGCATTGCAGACCGCAATTTGTGGTCCACATCACAGGCACGGCCTTTACACGTTCGTGTGAACGAGCCCTAATACAGCCCTAGATACAGTAACGGCAGTCCTGGGGGCATTTGTTAGTGCATTGCCCTGCAACAAGAGGCCTAACACCCCAGAATTGCGTTCATGGGGGGGGGGGGGGAGATGGCAACTTACTAGGTGCTGTGGTCGCTATGGACCATGGCATGTAGGGAGGTAAGCAGATGGAATTGGAGAACTCTCATCCAAGCTGTTACAGCAGGAGCCTGTCTTCATTCAGTACTGGGTGATCTGCTGGACTGCATCAGTGCAGCTTGTGTGAGATCTGCTCAGTTCCTGCCGCCTGCTCCAGGATTAATGATACAGCACTCAGGACTAAAGCAAGTTTCTTTTGTAGAAGTATGCATGAAACTTTTTTGTAAATGCAAAATTGCTTGTAATACAGGCATTATTGCATCCTCTGCCAGGTGCCATGTCTTACACGGCTAGCTCAGCTGACTGTATTAATACCTTAACAATCTGTGGTTTCATTCTAGAGAAATAGTGCTTTTAATCCATATGCAAGTGAGCAGTTAAGTACATCAAGGACGGGCACAAGCCAACCCTGTGCACCCTTGCTTCTCCTGCTTCCTCTGCCAGCCCACCCATTCTTGATTGATGGGGGTCACGTGAGATGACTATGCCGGAACCTGGCCCTGTCAATCAGGAAGGAAAAAAGGTTCTGGAAGAAGAAGCAGGAGGAGCGAAAGTGCACTTAACTGCTCATCTGCACATATATTAAAAGTACCTTTTCTCCAGAATGAAGCAATGGATCACTAAGTGAAAGGTATCCATCACCAACAAAGCCCAAGAAGTGATATCAGCAGAGCATGTGGAGTGCCCTGGAAAACGTTTTATGCTAAGCCACACCTCTAACGCCACCCAACACCCAATTCTGCCCAGTCCTCTTGGTACCCCACACTGTACTTATGCCCCCTTAGTGCCCCACACTGTAGAATGTCTTGTAAGTGCCCCATAGAGTAGTTATGCCTCCTTAGTTCCTGCTACCATTAGTAATGCCCCCTCACAGAAATGACCCCTTAGTGCTCTCCTCATAATAATGGTGCCCCCTTAGTGTCCTACTTACAATAGTGTTGTCCCCTTAGTGAAGCCCCTGCAGTATTAATAAAAGTAAAAAGTATTACTCACCTAACCCAATGCCCTGATGAATAGAGCACACCATCCCTTGGCCTGTGCTCTCTCCTGATCAGCTCAGGAGGTGAGAAGATTTCCCGGTACTGTATCTCTCCTGCTTGTTGGGGAGTGCACAGGCTGGTAAATGGAAGAGCAGGGAGCTGACCACTTACAATCGACGGAGCTAGCCCCACAAGGCATTGTGCCTGAATTTCCTGGTGACAGATTCTCTTTAGGCCTCATGCACACAGCCGTAGCCGTTTCAGCGGTCTGCAAATTGCGTATCCACAAAACACATGGTCATGTACATGAGGCCTAAAATATATGCATATTTTGGTCACAAATTATCACTGCACATGCACACCAGTTATAAGGAAGTGTGTCAACACATGGCATAAGGAAGTGTGTCAGCATTTCTGTAAACTTGGTAACTTATACCATTTTTACCAGGTACAGAATTCCTGCCTCTTGTGACACTATTATGAAATCTACCCTCCAGTTTTATCACAAGTATCGAGTTGAAAATAGTGCATGCATGGGCAACCCATTTGTTTGGACGATTTCTTCATACAGTCCTTAGTATGGCGGTGTGGTCTAATTCATCACCACATTAGAGAGTGTGGAAAATTTTAGAAGTACCTTTCTAAGGCCTCTTGCACACGACCGTATGGCTTTTTCAGTATTTTGCGGTCCGTTTTTCATGGATCCGTTGTTCACTTTTTGTTCCCGTTGTGTTTCCGTTCCCTAGTTGCGCAAAAAATCTCTGTATGGTTTTCGTATGCGATCCGTTGTTTGCGGATCGCAAACAGAAACATTACATTTTTAATCATTAATGTAATGTACAGTAATGTGTTTTAACAGTTGTGACACCAATGCAGGATTGGAGGTGGAAGGGAAGGTATACTTCCCCAAGATTCCTGTGAGGTAAGGAATGAAGCAGCACTGAGGGGAGGGGGGATATAACAGAGCCAGGGGGTCAGTCTCTCTGCCTGGGGGGACAAAGTCTGTGTGAATGAGCCAAACGGGAGTAAAAGGTTGCTGAAAGCCTTGTGAGCCGACAGGGAGAAGCCCTCCAGCAAGGAGACAGGGATGTCTTATGTATAGTAAGGGCCGGACAGGGAGGTTTTCTTTTGCCGTTTTGTTATTAATAACCCTGGCTACAAGTCAGCTTAAAACGTATACCCCAGTGTTTGATCTGAATTGGATGGAACAGACAAGTGTCCTTTGACCCGAGCAAAGGCGATCCCGAGCATAACCCCTCACATATTATACGCATGGGCAAAGTGGGCATAGATCTGCAAAAAACGGATTACATACGGATGTGTTCCGTATGCATTCCGTATTTTTTGCGGACCCATTGACTTGAATAGAGCCACAGATCATTATTTGCGGGCAATAATAGGACAAGTTCTATCTTTCAGTGGAACATTCCACTTTTTTTTTGAAGACCCATTGAAATGAATGGTTCCGCATACGGACCGCAAACTGAATCCGCAAAAACAGAACGCAAAAAAACAAAAACCTGTTCATGTGCAAGAGGCCTAAAGGAGTAAAAAGATTTGAAAGGGTCATTATGTTCCAGGTTTAAAGGGGTTGTACAATTATGAAAATATCCCCGGGCCCCCTAAAATATGAAACAATAAAACAGATACTCAGCACCTACACACCCGTTTCCCATGTTGCCGCTCCAGTCCTTACTTCCGGCTTCTGTTGAAGGCTGCAGTGATGACATCGCTTTATACAGCACATGACCACTACAGCCAATCACTGGCCTCAGTAGTCTTATACTGTACACAGGCACATCACTGCTGCAGCCTGTAAACAGAAAATGTAGATGAGGAGTGAGTGGCAATGCTGGAAACGGCAGGAGGACTCACACGGGCGAGATTTCCGCGCGGGTGCAATGCGTGAGGTGAACGCATTGCACCCGCACTGAATCCGGACCCATTCATTTCTATGGGGCTGTGCACATGAGCAGCGATTTTCACGCATCACTTGTGCGTTGCATGCTGCGATTTTCACGCTCTATATTGTGTGTTTTACACGCAACGCAGGCCCCATAGAAGTGAATGGGGCTGCGTGAAAATTGCAAGCAAGTGCGGATGCGGTGCGATTTTCACGCACGGTTGCTAGAAGACAATCGGGATGGAGACCCGATCATTATTATTTTCCCTTATAACATGGTTATAAGGGAAAATAATAGCATTCTTAATACAGAATGCTGAGTAAAATAGGGCTGGAGGGGTTAAAAAAATAATAATAATTTAACTCACCTTAATCCACTTGTTTGCGCAGCCGGCATCTCTTCTGTCTTCATCTGTGAGGTAAAGGACCTGTGATGACGTCACTGCAATCTACACAACACCTAACCCAAACCTGAACTAATGTGACGTAGTTCGGGTCTGGGTACCACATTCATTTTTTTATCACGCGCGTGCAAAACACATTGCACCCGCGCGATAAAAACTGAACGGAACGCAATCGCAGTCGAAACTGACTGCAATTGTGTACCTACTCGCGCGGGTTTGTCACAATACACCCAGGACGAATCCTGAACAAATCCGTCACGCCCGTGTGAACCCAGCCTTAACACTCCTGTTTTCTGAGTTGTGTTATCTAATCTAAGCAAACACCTTCAATTGCTTTTCAATGGCTTTTGTCTCAAGATAACGCGATGAGTTAGGAAATTTGAGTTAAGAGCTGGAGTGCTAGCCCTGCTACATCTGTATTATTTTTTTATCACATTTAGGGGCTGCCCTTTTAAATAAACGTTCCAGCATGCTGCTTTTTTCCACACTTGTCTATGCACTAACCAAATTAAAGTTTGACTTTTAAGGAACTGATTGACATTCCTACAATCAACTAGGCCGATGCTTCTTAACTCTTCATTTGTTTCTCAAACTCTCATTTTGCGTACTCCATTCCCCTGATGAACTGCTCTCGGGTCCTATTTCTTAAAGGGGTTCTACAGTTTGCTTTAACTGATGATCTATCCTCTGGATAGATCAGCATCTGACCAGCGGGGGTCCGACACCCGGGACCCCCGCCGATCAGCTGTTTGAGAAGGCAGCGGCGGCGCGGCCTCCTCACCGTTTACCGCTGGCCCAGTGACGTCACGACTAGTATCAACTGGCCTGAGTGGGGCTAAGCTCCGTAAACAGTGAGAAGGCCACGCCGCTGCCTTCTCAAACAGCTGATCAGCGGAGGTCCCAGGTGTCGCACCCCCGCCGGTCAGATGCTTATGATCTATCCAGAGGATAGAGCAGTTAAAACAAACTGCAGAACCCCTTTAATATCCTATGCCTCATGCCATGCACCTCTCTCCAACCATACAAATGCACCCAGAAAAACTTTACAACGTTTACAGCAAACATATGCTAAAGCGTCACCTGACTTGCTGCCATTTCACCGCTATCTCATCATGTAAACAATAGTTATACTTTCTCTTTTGCAATGCATTTATTTTACACTGTATATATTTGTGAGAGCATTATATTTGCATGCTATATTATATGTATGTGCTAGTTTTACATCTGCGCTCGGCTGTTCCGGAAGAGAATGTCGAGAACTGGTCGGACAAACGTTCTGCAAGACTCTATTATAGTCAAAGGGGTCCGGCGGGCAGTATCTGGCAATGCCAGATCCAGAGATCTCCAGCAGGCTGTTTTCTGGTGGAATGGCTGGAGAACTCTATCGCAGATGTGAAACAGTCCTTACCCGTAAGGTAACCTCCAATATGATGCCACTAGATTTACAATAATAATGAAAAGGAAATCAGTGCAGTTTGCAAAGCACCCTCAAGATGGCAGTATGAACTAGACGATAAAAATTATTTTTGCTAACAGTTGGTAAGATTGCAACGTTTCAGAAAGCAAAACTCAAGATAAGAAATGTTTGGTTGTAAGTCATTTGTGAAAGGTACAGCCTTCATGTGTTTGTACACTAGAGATAAATGGGCCAATTTTAATTTCTTTGATTTCCCCTCTGTCTTCCAAGAGCAATAATATTTTTACTTTTCCATTCACATAGCTGTATAAATGCAAGTCTTTCTTTTACGGCTTTTATCGTATGGGCTGAACTACAGGTCCAGGTTGAAAGAGCTTGGAATGACATACCACAGGAGGATATCCAATATCTGCATAACCTTTACCACTCCAGAGTGTCAGCCTGTATCGCACAAAGGGGAGATGCCACCAGGGTGGATAAAAATCAATGATTAAAATAAATATCTCTCTCTCTCGTATCTTTTTGATTTAAATCAGATTTTTTTTATATAAAATGCTTTTTGGAGGAAAATATATTACCATCCAAAAGGTTATTCCATCATGAAATAAAGATTTGTTTTTTAATTATGTAGAATAAGGCTGTATACGTTTAATTTTTTGGGTAAATAAATTCCATTAATCCATTCACAATGTCATGCTCTTCCAGAGGTTTTTGTAAGATTATTGGGCAGTTTCTCTGCCTACAAGATATTATCACAGATGCTTGGTTTACTTTTGCAGTTCTCAAAACTGAATTTGACTCAGCAGAGATCACATGCCTCTTCTTCACAGCAAAAATGTTATAACATGAACAGAGTTGAGAAAAAGACCTCAATCCTAACTTCTACAAACCTATGAATACAGGATCAACCTAATCAAACTAATATGAAAAGTTGTTATTCTAAAAATCTTCATCTACTTGCATATTATAAGTTATACAAGCAAGAATTTGTCTTTATGTAGAAAACTATGATCAAGCCTTACTGAATAGTGATTTAAATAGTGATTTAAATCAAATCCACCCTGGATGCCAACCAAAATTAGTGTGACCCTGCCTTAACATATAGCCTGCTGCAGAACCCAAAATAAAGGGTGTACCACCTTAGCAGCGTTTATGTTAATTTTCTGTGGGGACTTATTGTATGGAGATTGTCATTTTTGCCCCTCATGTAAAATGCTATGCGCTGAAAACCCAACACTTCCCATCACCCCAAAAACATCATTCCCACTGTGAAGAAAGATTGTGTCCACATCATGCTGTCGGAAGGCTTTTCATTGGTAGGAACTGGAAAACTGGTCATGCTTGAAGGATAGATATATGGCAATTCTTGATGAAAAGCTGCTTAGCAGGATAATGACTCTAAACATACTGCTAAAGCTAGACTGGAGTGATTTAAAGAGGAGCAGTCAACTCTCCTAACAGGACTGTTTTAGCAACTACCGTATTTTTCACCTACATAGACACATTTACCCCACCCCCACCCCAAAAGTGGGAGGAAAATGCCCCAGCATCTTATGGGACGAATAGCATTATGGAAGCGATCATTAGTACACGCACTCTCGGATCCTCACAGTACCTCCTTCTCTCCTCTTATCACCTCTTCCCACAATCGCCTCCAAGATTTATCTTGGGGGCATCTGTGGATGACACCGCCATGGGGGGCATCTGTGGATGACACCGCCATGGGGGGCATCTGTGGATGACACGGCCATGGGGGGCATCTGTGGATGACACGGCCATGGGGGGCATCTGTGGATGACACCGCCATGGGGGGCATCTGTGGATGACACCGCCATGGGGGGCATCTGTGGATGACACCGCCATGGGGGGCATCTGTGGATGACACCGCCATGGGGGGCATCTGTGGATGACACATATATAGCATCTTATGCTATGTGCCATCCACAGATTCCCTCCCCCCCATAACAGTTTCCCTGCAGTGTGAATGACTCTCAATACAGGGGCTGGGGGCCGGCATCTGGCTTAGGAATGACAGCGGGAACCGGTGCAGTCCCTGTATTCTAATGCACCGGCCCCGCTCACTGTTGTATAATCTTCTCTAACCTGTAGGCATTGTTAAAACATAATAATCATGTGTAATCCAGCTGTATTACTTACAACTAAATTCCGTAGCAGGGAGGAGGGAGGCCGGCGCGTCACTCACTACGTCACGCACCCGCACTGCCTGCTCCATTCATAAAGTGGGCGGCGCAGGTGGATGACTTAGTGAGTGACGCGATGCCCGCCTGCCCTGCCTCCTCCCTCCTCCTCCTCTCTGCTACGGAACTTGTTTAAAGTAAAACTGGATTACACATGATTATTATATTTTAACAATGCCTACAGGTTAGATAAGATTATACAACAGTGAGCGGGGCCGGTGCATTAGAATACAGGGACTGCACCAGTCCCCGCTGTCATTCCTAATCCAGATGCCGGCCCCCAGCCCCTCCTCCCTCTGTTGATACACCCGCCGACCGCGCTGGTCGGTGGCCGTGTATCATTGTAGTTAATCGCAGCATTTTTGGGTCGGCCAAATCGCCATATCGCAATCGTCGATCATCGCAATACGATTGCTTTGGCGATATATTGTGCAGGCCTAATACCTATGCACATTAAATGTCATTTTACAGTTTGTTTCACAGAAGGAGGAAAAAAAAAAAAAAAAAAGGGGGGGGGGGTGAATACTTTTACACAGACCTCAGGAGTCTCAAATCATGGTCATGACACAACTACTATTGGCAAGTGAATGGGTCCGCAACCGTAATACTGCTACACCACCGCTGTAATACTGCAACACAATTCAATGTCTTGCGCAAGGTTTACATTGACTTACAAGAAAAACCCCAACACACGGGAAAATCTGATTTTGGTCAAGCAATTAAAGAGGACCTTTCACCAGAATAAAACCAGCCAGGCTATGAGCTGAGCGATGTGATTGGCCAGCGCTACAGCATAGGAGAAAGATGCCGTCAGGTTCCCCTGGGTGGAGCCTAACTATGAAGATACTGGAGGCTATACCGGGCGAACGGAGAGGCGCCCGGGGATAACAGTAAGTGCAGGGGGATCCCTGGGCCCTACACGTCTGTATAGTCAGTTTAGAGGTTTTATTCTGGTGAAAGGTCTTCTTTAAGTAAAAAAAGAAGACATTAGCAGCCACTTCCTACAACAAAGTTTGGTTCTAAAAAAAAAAAAAAGACAGATCAATGACGCTGAAAACCAGTTTGAAAGCATCTGGAAACACTTGAATGACCTAAAGACTCTTAGATTCCCTAAAGACATCTGACACACTGTACAAAAAAAATCTTCCCACAAGACAACACAACCTCATTCTTTGCATAGTACAATATGACATTATGGAAATAATTGCCCTAAAACTGCTTGGAAAAAAAAATTGAAAAAATAAATAAATAGAAAAAAAAAAAAACACATGAAAATAGAATTTATTAGATAGCATTTATTATAATAGTTGGGAAAATAATTAAAATGTACCAGAGGCTTTAAAAGCGGAATGTGTCCAAATATGCAAGTACCTCTCGCATCTACTGGCCGGCTAGTTACGTGGCACCATTACAACTAATGTGGGGAAGAAGACGTCCCATTACACGGCTGTGACGACACTTTGTTCACACCTTATGAAGCAGTGTCTTGGTAAGAACATGCACTATTTATTTTATTTTTTACTTTGCAATTGCTATTCAAATGTATTTATTCGACCTTGGACAACCTTGGGAATTGTGCCTGCATTCTCCCATAAGAACATGTATTATTTGCAGAGGTCCAGAAGGCAGAAGTTCTCTTTTGACAACACAAATGCACCACAACTCCCCAAGCTCCTCAATTCTGGCTGAATGAAGTACATATGGGCACGGCTTGAGGGACAACCCTTTTAATATAACCTACGGATCCCTACCATATTGATAACTCTAAGGTCCCTTTCACACGAGCGAGTTTGCCGCGCGGGTGCAATGCGTGAAGTGAACGCATAGTACCTGCACTGAATCCTGACCCATTCATTTCAATGGGTCTGTGTACATGAGCGTTGTTTTTCACGCATCAGTTCTGCGTTGCGTGAAAATCGCAGCAAGTTCTATATTCTGCGTTTTTCACGCAGCCCTGGCCCCATAGAAGTGAATGGGACTGCGTGAAAAACGCATTGCATCCGCAAGCAAGTGCGGGTGAGATGCGTTTTTCACTGATGGTTGCTAAGAAATGTTGTTTGTAAACATTCCGTTTTTTATCACGCGCGTGAAAAACGCATCAAAACGCATTGCACCCGCGCTGAAAAAACTGACAACTAAACTCAACCACAGACAAAACTGACTGAACTTGCTTGCAAAATAGTGCGAGTTTAACTGAACGCACTCTGAACGCACTCTGAACGCATCCGGCCCCAATACGCAACGCCCGTGTGAAACCAGCCTAAAAGATCGCCTAACAATTATAATGGCAAAGGACTTCATTTCGATTGTCTGTGACAAATACAGTAACTGACAGCACGTATGTGGCCACTTGTGCCCCAGAAAGTAGACGTCTGTGGCATCCCTGTCCTCCAGACATACAAGTCTACAGTGGCAAACCCCCTTTACGTGATTCTTACACTTGATGTCCATCATTCAGGACTATACTTTGTGCAATGACAGAAGATGTGACGCCTCCTCAGTAAATAGCTGAAATCTTAGTTGATGAGAGTTGCAGGAGTGTGTCAGACTGATGAAAGCGCTTGATGCGAGGAAGGAAACTGTGGTTATGGGAGGTTGTTAGAAGCCTAACAGATCGACATCATTACACTCACTAATCAAGTCCTGCAAAAGCAGACTTCACATGCAGCCCCTCACACAGCGAAACATACATATACCGGCCAACAGCTCTATAATGACCCCCCAATGCCTGGGCCCCTGGCACCCGCATCACTCCTGATCCCCGCGCAGCCACCGCTGCATCTCCCGCAATGTTAGGGAGGCTCGTCCTTGTCCCTGCCTGCTATTTGCTGCTTCCCCCATCGCTGGATGTTTTCTTCCTCACGACGGGGATATGCAGCGGCGGCCGTGCAGGGATCAGGTGCGTAGTAACATCAACAAGCAACACCATCGGACTCAGGCGCCAAACCTACACAGCTCCATCCACCCTGCACTGGACCAAGCTAGTTACTGTGGCACTGTTTCCACTGAAGTGAATGGGAGCAGCGCTGCAATAACCGGCTCCATTCGCTACACAATGGACAGAGATGTGTAGTTCTGGGGCCAATGTTCCTCTCCAGTGAGATATTGATAACCTATCCTGAGGATAGACCTTCAATATAAATGTTCTGGAAAACCACTTTTTTAGATTTTTTTTTTTAATTTTATTTTTATTGTAAAAAAAATTTCTTCATATAAACAAAATTATAACATCTTTAAAATACAGTCATACATCAATATTATAACAATCTTTAAGGTACATAACATATTACCCTCTCCCCCCCCTCGTCTGCTCAAAAAAAAAAAGGGAAAAAATCCTCCTGTCTCTGTCCCCTCTATCACACCCTCTGGAAAACTACTTTAAAAGGCGTTGCACCATCTGTATAAACTTTTTTCTTAAAAGGGTTGTCCCACAAAAAAATGTATCTGGATTCTTTTGTAATTGTATGTAATTAAACATTTTGCATAGCCACTGAGCTATTCAATGAAATGTATCTGTATAGCGCCACCTGTTCTTTGTTCTGCTCACTGAGATGGCCGCACATGCTCAGTTTCATCCTTAAACTGCCTCCTAAGCTGTGATAGGGAGAACATGGACACACACCCCTGAGCTGTGATAGGAAGAGCATGGACACGCCTCCTGAGCTGTGATAGGGAAAGCATGGACACTGCCCTTGAGCTGTCAGCTTAATATAAATCTAGCAGAGCAATGAATGGGGATCTCTGGATCCATGAGAGGTATAGGGCTGGTTCTAGCTTTGTTACAAAGAGACTGTCATGTACTATATGATGTCTGATTTTCCTTTTTTTTCCCAATTATCATGGGATAAGCCCTTTAATATGGACCTGTGGCAATCACCTGGTCACTCTTGAGCCCAGATGCTGAAGGTTGTAGTACAGTTACTATATGCAGGAAAAACAAATGCATTATAGGAGCTCTTTTCAGATCACAACAAATATCTACAGTGCATTTGGAAAGTCCTCATACTCTCTCACATTTTGTTATGTTGTGGCCATCAATCTGCAGTTAATACTTCATTCTGATAAAGTTGAAACAGAATTTTAGAAATTTTTGCTAATTTATTAGAACGGAAAAACAAAAATTTTACACGTACATAAGTATTTAGACCCTTTACTATGACACTAGAAATTTAGCTCAGGGGCCTCCCATTTCCCTTAGTCATCTCTGAGGTGTTTCTTCAGCTTGACTGGAGTCCACCCATGGTAAATTTAGTTGATCGGCCAGTATTTGGAAAGACACACCGCTGTCTATACAAGGTCTCCCAGATGATAATGCATACCAATGCAAAAACCTAGCCACAAGGAGCTCAGAAAGAGACAGAATTGTGTGGAGGCACGGATCTAGAGAAGGGTATGAAACATTTCTGCAGCACTGGAAGTCCCTAAGAGCACAATGGCCTCCAGAATTCTTAAATGGAAGAAGTTTGGTACAACCAGAACTCTTCCTAGAGTTGGTCACCCCACCAAACTAAGTATTCAGGGGAAAAGAGCCTTGGTAAGAGAGGTGACCAATAACCCAATGGTCTCTCTGGCTGAGCTCCAAAGATCCTGTGAGCAGATGGGAGAAACTTCCACAACAGTAGAGATGCAGAGCAGGGCAAGGGGGAGCATTAGATCATGAAATGCTCAGATGCTCAACTCAGAGGGGCCGAATGAGGAAAGAAGGGGTTATGTTCAGGTTCACCTCTGAACCCAGACAACCCCTTTAAATACTAAGAAAATATAGTACCAATGAGAAAAAAATAATAATAAAAAATAAAAAAAATGTATATAATCTGAAGCATGCTAACAAAATGTCATGGTAGTATACAAAACAAAAGGATGTTTTGCAAAACTTAAAGGGAACCTGTCACCGGGATTTTGGGTATAGAGCTGAGGACATGGGTTGCTAATTGGCCAATAGCACATCTGCAATATCTAGTCCCCATAGCTCTGTGTGCTTTTATTGTGTATAAAAACCGATTTGATACATATGCAAATTAGAGGAGAGAAAGTGGGTTATTGGTGGCTCACCTGATCAATACAATGTATAGGGGCTCTGGTTCTGAACTGATTCACCCAATCAGAAAAGCGGTTTGTGACAATAAAGGTATATGGTGGAAAACCGGCACTCTACATCTATCAGTAATACTAAGGAGGCAATATACACAGATGATAGTAAAAAATATGTATTTATTTTTATGAGAATACGTTTAGGAATGGAGAGTAAAGGGTAGAAGTTCTAAAAATGTAGAAGTTCTAAAAAATGAGGTTCTCAAAAGTAAAAAATGATGATTTGCAATATGCGGCAGTGGAGGTGCACAGTGACAAAAATGTGCAAGGTGGGGATGTGACAATGCGGTGATTGTCTAGTGGTGATTTCAACCTTCAGTAGGTACAGTAAATGACTGTGTCCATTTTTTGTGCAGTCCATAAAAATTGTCTTTATGTATCACCATAAAAAATGTCTTTATGTATCACCAATGTTGGTCACATAGAAAAATGTATATAATATATGGATAGAACGGTAAAAAGATAAAAAAGATAAAAAGATATATATAAGTGGTATATCAGTCGGGTGCTTTACTTAGTGTGGCGTCCCACACATTTAGAAAAAACTGCACCCTGACTGTTTACCTTCTTTGTGAGGTGTGGATGTCCTGGCTGTTGGAGCGGCCTTGCTGCGCTCAGCGGTGTCTGTTTCCCGGTCTTCTCGGCGTGCCGCGTGGGTATGACGTCACTTCTCTGGCGTCTCACGTGTCTTTGCCGGACTCTGTTTTAAGATTTTCGCTGGTGGTCTTTTTCAATCCAGAGGACTCGGGTGAAGTCAGTTGTGTGGAAGTGCTTCTAGAATAAGGTTCTTAGCAGGATTTTAGAGGGAGGTCACCAGACGCGTTTCGAAGGACTTAGCTGCCTTCTTCATCAGTGGTAGCCCTCTGACTGCCGTTGTACTGCCTTTTATGCTGCTGGTGGATCTTTCAAAGACCTGGACTGGATCTCATTTTATATGGTCCAGACTTTTGGGTGTGATGGTTCCATCGAAAATCTGGATAAGTGCTGGTTAGGTGTCTTCTTTTATTTTCTTTTTATTATGTATATATGTTTGCTGCTGTGGGCAGTGTAATGTGTATGCTGGTTATTGCTTTGTTTTTTTGTTATGGTTTCTAATTTGATTCTACGGTTTTTGCAGTGTCTATGTTTACTGCGGTACCGCTGCGTTATCTGCTAGTTGTGCGTTATAGTGTTGGGGCCTGTTTGGAGACCCTAGTATGGGTTGGGGCCTGTTTGGAGACCCTAGTATTTTCTTTTGCTATCACTGTGTTTTTTTCTGTGATAAAGAAAAAATCACAGAAAAAAACACAGTGATAGCAAAATAAAATACTAGGGTCTCCAAACAGGCCCCAACCCATACTAGGGTCTCCAAACAGGCCCCAACACTAACGCACAACTAGCAGATAACGCAGCGGTACCGCAGTAAACATAGACACTGCAAAAACCGTAGAATCAAATTAGAAACCATAACAAAAAAACAAAGCAATAACCAGCATACACATTACACTGCCCACAGCAGCAAACATATATACATAATAAAAAGAAAATAAAAGAAGACACCTAACCAGCACTTATCCAGATTTTCGATGGAACCATCACACCCAAAAGTCTGGACCATATAAAATGAGATCCAGTCCAGGTCTTTGAAAGATCCACCAGCAGCATAAAAAGGCAGTACAACGGCAGTCAGAGGGCTACCACTGATGAAGAAGGCAGCTAAGTCCTTCGAAACGCGTCTGGTGACCTCCCTCTAAAAATCTGCTAAGAACCTCATTCTGGAAGCACTTCCACACAACTGACTTCACCCGAGTCCTCTGGATCGAAAAAGACCACCAGCGAAAATCTTAAAACAGAGTCCGGCAAAGACACGTGAGACGCCAGAGAAGTGACGTCATACCCACGCGGCACGCCGAGAAGACCGGGAAACAGACACCGCTGAGCGCAGCAAGGCCGCTCCAACAGCCAGGACATCCACACCTCACAAAGAAGGTAAACAGTCAGGGTGCAGTATTTTCTAAATGTGTGGGACGCCACACTAAGTAAAGCACCCGACTGATATACCACTTATATATATCTTTTTATCTTTTTTATCTTTTTACCGTTCTATCCATATATTATATACATTTTTCTATGTGACCAACATTGGTGATACATAAAGACATTTTTTATGGTGATACATAAAGACAATTTTTATGGACTGCACAAAAAATGGACACAGTCATTTACTGTACCTACTGAAGGTTGAAATCACCACTAGACAATCACCGCATTGTCACATCCCCACCTTGCACATTTTTGTCACTGTGCACCTCCACTGCCGCATATTGCAAATCATCATTTTTTACTTTTGAGAACCTCATTTTTTAGAACTTCTACATTTTTAGAACTTCTACCCTTTACTCTCCATTCCTAAACGTATTCTCATAAAAATAAATACATATTTTTTACTATCATCTGTGTATATTGCCTCCTTAGTATTACTGATAAATGTAGAGTGCCGGTTTTCCACTATATACATATGCAAATTAACCTGAGATGAGTCAGAGCTTGAAAATATGACTCTTCTCTGGTCACACAAGATATGACTCTTATGTTAATTTGCATATGTATCAAATTGTTTTTTATACACAATAAAAGCACAGAGCTATGGGGACTGGGTATTGCGGATGTGCTAGTGGCGATCTAGCAACCCATGTCCTCAGCTCTATACCCAAAATCCTGGTGACAGGTTCCCTTTAAGACTTTCATTACTCAATGGCTGCTACCCATAACTGTTCTGTACTCTGAAGATGCTCAGCTTGATGCTTCTTCATTTCCGTAATCAGCCTTTCTTGTCCCTCATCAACACACAGCTATTGCAAAATATTTCAGTCTTACAAATTAAATTGGAACCACTTGCACAGGTAGAGGGAAGCATATTACACCCAACACTATGCTGTAATGCAGAGTTCCCCAAAATGTGGCTGACCTCTTGTTCTATTATTCAATAATATCATCTTCTCTGCTTCTCTAAAGATGCATTTTCCTCCTTTTACAAGCAGGACAGCCAGCTCACTAGCAAAGATTCCTCCGTGACTCAGAAGATAAGGCCAAGCAGAGGAATCAGAGAAATGGTGCATGCATGTCCACTTCTGAACCCTTAGGCTACTTTCACACTAGCGTTTTAGTTTTCTGTTATTGAGATCCGTCATAGGGGCTCAATACCGAGAAAAAAACTGAACAGAACGGAATGCTCCAAAATGCATTCCGTTACGTTCCCATACCGGAGAGAAAACTGCAACTTGGAGTTTGCTTTCCGTCCTCGGATGTGGAGAAAGATTGATCCGGCATGACCCCCAATGCAAGTCAATGGGGACGGATCCATTTTCTCTGACATAATCTAACACAATAGAAAAAGATCCGTCCCCCATTGACTTTCAATAGAGTTCATGTCGGATCCGTCTTGGCTATGTTAAAGATAATATGAAAGGATCCGTTCATAAGGGATGCAGATGATTGTATTATCAGTAACGGAAGCATTTTTTCTGAATCCTGCCGAATCCAGCGAAAAGACTAGTGTGAAAGTAGCCTTAGAAAGGTGGACGCACTATTAGGGGGAACTTGACTGAAAACTGTTTTGTGGAAAAGATTCAGCAGATCTTATGATTTATTCATTTAAATCCCTGCTCTTTCTGGGCTTAGGAGTCACATGGGCAGCCCCATCAGTGATTGAATGCACGAGTTAGTGACCTAGGCTGCCAATCACTATCAGGGCCTCTCACCGCCCTCCTGTCTGAAATTTATACAAGGTTCATCGTTTTAAGGGTCAATTCTAATAGGTTCTGAAGGCAAAAGAGCAGTGTGACATATACTGCATATAAATAAAGTTTTGTCATTTTGACCTGTGCTGACCTGTATTGTAGCAACACGAAATAACAAAAGTAATTAGGTAAGAAAACAGCAGAATAAATAGTACTAAATATCTAGAAGGCACAAGCAAGGTCACAGGAAGGAAAGCAGAAACTAAATATGGATCTTGGCTAATAGGTTACATCATTTATGGACTATTGGCTTCTAGCGTCCTTAGGGTGATTTTTAACATCCTTCAGAAATCTATAAAACATGGTTGGGAACACTCCAAGACACATTTCATCCTTTCAAGAGTTCTAAAAACAGAGCAGGTTATGTTTCAGTTGCATAATCGCTGTTCTAATATTTGAACCCAGAAAAAGAGAAACAAACCAATCTTTGATTCTGAAGATATATGTAAATGATTCACAAGAATTTAAAAATATGATATTCTTAAAAGACAAAAATGCTAAAAAGGGAACCTGTTAGCAGAAAAGCCCTCCCACACCGCCAGCAGTACCTTCAAGTATCAAGTAGCCGGCAGTGAGTTTCTAATAAGGATTTTCCTACTGCATTCAGATGAGGCAGAAGTATGAAAAACGCTCTTTTATCCCCCCTCCGCTCTGAAGTCAAGGTAACCGCGCCCCCTTCTCCTGTGACTGACAGCCGGCTGTCGGGGATGAGCGCTGTCAGTCACAGCGAAGGGTACGCAGTTACCTAGACTTCAAGCCTGACTGGAAAATAGCGCGGACGGGGTATATAAGATAGTTTTTCATACTTCTGCCTCATCTGAATGCAGTAGGAAAATTATTAGAAACTCGCTGCCGGCTACTTGAAGGTACTGCTGGCGCTGTGGGATCACTTTTGCCGCTGACAGGCTCCCTTTAAAAACAAACACAATGATATCGTACTAGTATACATGTGAGTCGCTTCATGGTACCCTTAAAGGCACTATGTCATCAGATAATGACCTATTGTGCAAATCAAGCTTTTATGTTAAATTACATAATTTTTGGCGATCACTGTCAATATTAAAATAAATAAATTAAATCCTGCTGTTTTTGAACTGGGCCCTAAGCATTATAATAGTGAACGTGAAAACAGAATTTTCAAATTTTTTACTAATTTATTAAAAAGGAAAAACTTTACATAGACATAAGAATTCAGACCCTTTGCTTGGAGTCCACCTGTGGTAAATTCAGTTGACTGGACATGTCCCATCTATATAAGCCCTTACATCTGACAATGCTTATCAGAGCAAAAACCAAGCCGTATGGATGTAAGAACTGCCTGCAGAGCTCAGGTACAGGAGTGTGTGGCGGCACAGATCTGGAGAATGGAACAAAAACATTTCTGCAGCACTGAAAACACAATGGCCGACATGATTCTTAAAGGGAGTCTGTCATCAACATTTCACCTTTGTAACCCTTCCCATAGCTTTCTAGCAGACTTACAGTTAATAAAAACTTTACCTTTATGAGCAATCCTGGACTTATAAAACCGGCAAAAAACATCTTTGTAGCATATGCAAATGAGGGCTCGCAAGTGCCCAGGGGCGGCGTTACCCTCGTAGGTGCCCAGCTAGCTCAGCCTTATCGTCGCTTCCACCCGCCCCTTCCTTCCCTCTGCCCGTCCATCTACTTACTTCTTGTTTCGCCGATATCCCGTGCCTGCGCACTCAGTCCATCGGCCGGCGCATGCGCCGATGGACCGCCTCCTTTGTTGTGTTTTCGCGCCGTTAGCCGGCGCGTGCACATTAATTACTGTGATGCCGTACAAGGAATGGGCATCGCAGTGCGCATGCGCCGGACTGAGTGCGAAACAAGAAGTTAGTAGATGGGCGGTCAGAGGGAAAGGATGGGCAGGCAGAGGAAAGGAAGGGGAGGGGGAAGCGATGATAAGGCTGAGCTAGCTGGGCCCCTACGAGGGTAACGCCGCCCCTGGGCACTTGCGAGCCCTCATTTGCATATGCATCAAAGATGTTTTTTGCCGGTTTTATAAGTCCAGGATTGCTCATAAAGGTAACGTTTTTATTAACTGTAAGGCTGCTAGAAGGCTATGGGAAGGGTTACAAAGGTGAAATGTTGATGACAGACTCCCTTTAAATAGAAGTTTGGAACAACCAGGACTCTTCCTAGAGCTGTCCACTCAACTAATGTAAGTGATCAGGGGAGAAGGGCCTTGGTAACAGGGGTGACTAAGAAGCCATTGGTCACTCTGGCTAAGCTTCAAAGATCCTGTGTGCAGATGGGAGAAACTTCCAAAAGTCTGACCATCACTGCAGTACTTCACCAACTCGGGCTTATGGCATAGGGGAAAGAAATACTCCTCCTCAGTAAAAAGACACATGGAAGACCACCTGGAGTTAACAAAAAACACCTAAAGGACTTCTAGACTGAGAAACCAGATTCTCTGGTCTGATGAAACCAAGTTTGAACTTATTGGCCTCAGTTCTAAGCCTAATGTCTGGAGGAAACCACGCACTGCTCATCATCTGCCCAATGCCATTCCTACACTGAAGCATGGTGGTGGCAGTGTTGTGCTGTGGAGGCGATTTTCAACAGCTGGGACAGGGAGACTGGTCAGGGTTGAGGGAAAGCTGAATGGAACAAAGTACAGAGATATTCCTAATAAACACCTGGGGCAAGGTAATGGAACTGGGGAAGGAATGGAAGGAGGGACAAGAACAGTTCAGAAGGAAAGGTGTAGGGTAAAAAATATACATAAACCTCTTAATTGTATGTATACTAATGCCAGAAGGCATTGGTGCCAATATTCAAAAAGGCTCCAAAAACAGAGCCCGGAAACTATAGGTCAGTAAGTTTAACATCTGTTGTGGGTAAACGGTTTGAAGGTTTTCTAAGAGATGCTATCTTGGAGCACCTCATTGAAAACAAGCAAATAACGCCATATCAGCATGGCTTCATGAGGTATCGGTCATGTCAAACTAATTTAATCAGTTTCTATGAGGAGGTAAGTTCTAGACTTGACAGCGGCGAATCAATGGATGTCGTATATCTGGACTTCTCCAAAGCATTTGACACTGTACCACATAAAAGTTTAATATATAAAATGAGAATGCTCGGACTGGGAGAAAACGTCTGTAAGTGGGTAAGTAACTGGCTCAATGATAGAAAACAGAGGATGGTTATTAACGGTACATACTCAGATTGGGTCACTGTCACTAGTGGGGTACCTCAGGGGTCAGTATTAGGCCCTATTCTCTTCAATATATTTATTAATGATCTTGTAAAAGGCTTGCATAGTAAAGTATCAATTTTCGCAGATGACACTAAACTGTGTAAAGTAATTTACACTGAAGAGGACAGTATACTGCTACAGAGGGATCTGGATAGATTTAGAGGCTTGGGCAGATAAGTGGCAGATGAGGTTTAACACTGACAAATGTAAAGTTATGCACATGGGTAGGAATAATGCAAGTCACCCGTACATACTAAATGATAAAACACTCGGTAACACTGACATGGAAAAGGATCTAGGAATTTTAGTGAACAGCAAACTAAGCTGTAAAAACCAGTGTCAGGCAGCTGCTGCCAAGGCCAATAAGATAATGGGTTGCATCAAAAAGGGGCATAGATGCCCGTGATAAGAACATAGTCCTACCACTTTACAAATCTAGTCAGACCACACATGGAGTACTGTGTACAGTTCTGGGCTCCTGTGAACAAGGCAGACATAGCAGAGCTGGAGAGGGTTCAGAGGATGGCAACTAAAGTAATATCTGGAATGGGGCAACTACAGTACCCTGAAAGATTATCAACATTAGGGTTATTCACTTTAGAAAAAAAGACGACTGAGGGGAGATCTAATTACTATGTATAAATATATCAGGGGTCAGTACAGAGATCTATCCCATCATCTATTTATCCCCAGGACTGTGAGTGTGACGAGGGGACATCCTCTGCGTCTGGAGGAAAGAAGGTTTGTACACAAACATAGAAGAGGATTCTTTACGGTAAGAGAAGTGAGACTATGGAACTCTCTGCCTGAGGAGGTGGTGATGGTGAGTAGAATAAAAGGGAATTCAAGAGGGGCCTGGATGTATTTTTGCAGTGTAATATTACAGGCTATAGCTACTAGAGAGGGGTCGTTGATCCAGAGAGTTATCTGATTGCCTGAATGGATTCGGTTCGAATTTTCTTTCCCCTTAAAAATTGGCTTCTACCTCACAGTTTTTTTTTGCCTTCCTCTGGATCAACTTGCAGGATAAAAGGCCAAACTGGATGGACACAAGTCTTTTTTCGGCCTTATATACTATGTTACCTGATCCAGAGTGCTCTAGACCTCAGAATAGGTTGAAGGTTCACCTTCCAACAAGACAATGACCCTAAGCCCACAGCCAAGACAACACAGGAGTGGCTTAAGGACAACTCTGTTAATGTCCTCCAGTGACCCATCTAGAGCCCTGACTTGAACTCAATCGCACATCTCTGGATAGCCCTGAAAATGGCTGTCCACCAATGGTCCCCATCAAGCTTGACAGAGCTTGTGAGGATCTGCAGAGAAGAATGGCATAAAATCCTCAAATCCAGGTGTGCAAACCTTGCGGCATCAGACCCAAGAAGACTGGAGGCTGTAATTGCTGCCAAAGGTTCTTCAACTAAGTACTGATTTAAGAGTCTGGGTACATGAGAATGCAAGATTTTTGGCTTATCCCTATCTGGCTTGTTTGACAGGTCTTGCCCTATTTACGTTCAATGAACACTTCTCCCTGTGCTAGGTTCATTTTAAAATGACAGTATGTTTTCTCTACAATGAAGCCGAATTTGAGAAAAGGAAAAAAAAAAAAACACCACCATTTCTTTGTAAATAGGGAGTCTGTTACAATGTCATGTTGCCCATGGTTAGGGTAGCCTGATTGATGACCAGTTCCCTTTAAGGTTTTAATGATCAGCAAAAAAATAAATAAAGGAAAACCTCTCTATCCAAAAGGTGAAAGTCTTACAATGCTGACACTTAACAGTAAACTTATCCTTAGGGTCCTTATAGTTCAAAATGATATACTGTCCTTTCCATGCACAGTCTGGCGAGTACAGCTGCAGCCTGCCCAAAACACTAGAGTAATTCAACACTAACTAAACGGCATTGGAAAGCCCTCCAGAAGCAGCCTGGCTGCCATGCTCCACACACTACCTTCTTTTAATAAGTCTACGTTAAAAGGAGGTTCCTGAACAGCATAGACCCATTAGTCACATTTTGAAATGCTTGCATGAATAGTTAACTTGTTCTAACCATTTTTGTCAGCTCTATAGTGCAAATATGTTAAGTTATAGCTGAAGCTCCAAATAATAATGTTTGACCTCACTCAAGCCTAACAATAACACCCCCCCCCCCCTGCCCTTATAATGTGCGTTATTCGCCGCTGTTCTCTTCTGCCCTATGAATGGAATACTATAGTCACTGCTGAAGTGATTTCCCAGACCAGTTTAGTTTCTGTTGACTTTGATTTTAAGCCATTTGGTGCCACTATTCTGCCAGGCAAAGAAATCCCTGAGTTTAAAATAAAAATAATAATAATAAAAAAAGAAGAAGGAGAGATTTTAAAAAAAAAAGCATCAATAACAGAAGCCTATGAAAAAAGTGGGTCCCTGGGAAGACAAAATAAAAACCAAAGTTCTTGCTATTATGTACGAACATATCTTATTATGTGATATCACTGTTCAAATCTATGTCTTAACAAAGAGTAATACTAGCAAAATGGCAATAGGCATAGCAGAGAACTGCTCTCCAAGAGTCCTAGAAATGAAACACAAGTGTTGTCGGCCGTCAACATCTGGCAGGGGGAGCAGCGCTGCAGTAAACAGCTCCGTCCTCTAAGAAATGGACGGGGCTGTGAAGTTCCGGCTCTGGAACTACTACGAAACAGCTGATCAGCTGGGCG
Organism: Bufo bufo; assembly: GCF_905171765.1. Lineage (NCBI taxonomy): Eukaryota > Metazoa > Chordata > Amphibia > Anura > Bufonidae > Bufo > Bufo bufo. Next base: position 176,755,422 of record NC_053390.1, on the reverse strand, counting down.
GGGGGTTGGACCTCCTCCAATTTGATACTGTTGGCCTATCCCAAGGACAGGGCATAAACAAAGATCCTAGAAAACTCATTTAGGGAATATTTGTTCATAATCAGTAGACCGACAACTATACATACTCCAATTTAGTAGGTGTCATGAAAACTCATTATTGGTAAGGCCCCCTTCACTCATGTATTTAGATTGTAGCTTGCCGCAAAAAAAAAAAAAAAAAAAAAAAAATGCATGCTCAATCTGCGGCCCTCTAGCTGTTGTAAAACTATAACTCCCACCATTCCCTGCTGATAGCTGTAGGCTGTCCGGGAATGCTGGGAGTTGGCTATAAAGGTGAAAAATACCTTTTTGGGAACTTTCTTATAGGTGTTAATAATTGGTCTAATGGGTTGCATTTTTGAATGACTATTCACAGATCAATTTCTTGCTTTGTGAATGGTTTATGAACAAACGTCATATCTTGTACACCAGAAGTCAGCAACCTTTGGCATTCCAGCTGTTGTGAAACTACAATTCCCAGCATGCTCCATTCACTTCTATAGAGATCAAATCAAATATGCATTCTGGGAGTTGTAGTTTCACAACAGCTGGAGTGCCGGATGTTGTTTACCCCTGATGTAAATTATTGAGGGGGCCCACTGGGTCTGGTCTGTTTTTTGCGAGCAACATTGCAGTCATGCCATGGAGTGCACCTGACAACAACTAACAGGGGCAGACTGGGAAAAGTGGCCCTGGAAAAAAACTTAAAAGTGGACCCATGCTGCAGGTGGGTCCAAATTTAAAGAAGGCAACATAATTAGGCAGGGACAACCGAAGATCATAATGTACCCACCTTGCAGCCGTGAGGTGGGCTTATGTGGTCCTCCAAGGCATCGGCCCACCGGGAAATTTCCCTGTAGGGTCTATGGCCAATCCGCCCCTGACAACAAACAAAAAACAGCTTCTCCACACACAACTGTCTTTAGTTAAAGGGGTTATCCTGGATAAAGATAATGATGACTTATAGTCAGAATAGGTCATCATTATCCCGGGCGTCGCACCCCACACAGATCTGATACTGATAACCTATCCTGAGGATAAGTCATTAATATAGTTTCCTGGATAACCCTTCAAATTTACTAAGGCCAGCTTTATACACCAGTCTTAGATCCCCCCCCCCCGCGCGCTGTTGTAAGAGTCGACTAATTTATGACGAAGCACGTGCCTCATCATAAATTAGGCACATCTATGGCAGCTGTGCACCCTGCATGTATGCCAGGAAATAGGCGTAAAGGTTAGTGAATTTGCCAGGATCCATGTCCCAGCCCTGTCCACCAACCACTCATGTGTGGAATGCGGTGCAAAAATGATTTAAAAAAAACAGGAGTAGGTCGCCCAATGTATTTAGTCATGCTCTTTCAAATCATAAAAAGGTGCCAACATGCAGCAAGACAGTCTAAGGGATCTTGAATTTCAGCGGTGTATGGGCAGCATAAATGGGCACTGTTTCATCAAACTTTGCATAAATAGTGCAAGTGAAGGGTTGTCTCACTTCAGTAACTGGCATGAATCATGTAGAGAAATACAAGCCACTTACTAATGTATTGCCATTATCCATATTGCTTCCTTTGCTGGCTTCATTCATTTTTCTATTACACTATACACTGCTTGTTTCCATGGTTACGACCACCCTGCAATCCATCAGCGGTGGTTGTGCTTGCACACTATAGGAAAAAGCACTGGCTTCTCTGGTTGACGGCACCATGGGCGCTCACAAAGGCCACTGCTGCTGGACTGCCGGGTGGTCATAACCATGGAAACGAGCAGTGTATGATGTGATGGAAAAATGAATCAAGCCAGCAAAGGAAGCAACTTGGTCGGTCACAAAACATTAGTAAATGCCTTGTATTAACTTTGTCTACATGATATGCTATTAGCAGAAGTGTGACAACCCCTTTAAGAAACTTTCTAATATATCTTAATACAGAAAAGGGCTTCTTTTCTACTTATGGAACACTACTTTGCACCCTTTTCCTGCACTGATCATTCACTCAATTTATTTTACTCACTTAAACAGAGCTGGCATATTCTGGAGCACTGTCCCTAGCGGAGCGCACAATCTAAGTTCACGGTCGGTAGGTCTTTGGAGTATGAGAGGAAACCAGAGAACCCGGAGGAAACCCCCCACACAGGGAGAACATACAAACTCCATGCAGATGTGGTCCTTGGTCGGATTCAAACCTAGGACCCCAGTGCTGCAAGGCACTAGTGCCAACTACTGAGCCCGTGCTGCACGGTTTACTCATATTGACCTATTCCCTGGCATGTATAAAATTACATATTTCACATCCATCCCCCAAACAATCCTTCAATTCATTCATACCTCTTTAAAATGCGTTTCCAGAAGCAGCGCCACTCTTGTCTGCAGGCTGTATGTAATACTGCAGCTGTACCACATTTGAGTGAATGGGACTGAGCTGGAATACTAGACACAGCATACGGACTGCTTCTGGAAACTCACTTTGGTAAATCAGACAACCCCTTTAAGAGTTGTCCTTGGAATGGTGTTGTTGGGAATATTTCTTTCTTTAATACAAACCAGCTGTAAAACATTTTAATGCTATATGCAATAATTGGTAACAGTTTCTCCCTCTGTAAACTGAATACGTGGGGTTTCACATTTGTGCCAACATTCCTAATGGGGCACTGGAAGCAAAGGAGGATCTAAGATACACCGTGTGTGGGTTTTAGGTTCAGACATAAAGAAGAGTAAACACAGTTCTGCCCGCAGCTGAAACCAGACAAGCCCAGAGAGAAACTGCACAATCAAGCTATGCAGAGAAGTATCCTGGATATGTCCTCATTATAATGTTTTCTATAAGGCTACTTTCACACTTGCGGCAGAGTGATCCAGCAAGCAGTTCCGTCGCCGAAACTGCCTGCAGGATTAGTGAAAACGTATGCCGACTGATGGCATTTGTAAGACTGATCAGGATCCTGATCAGTCTTACAAATGCATTGAAATGCCGGATCAGTCTTTTCGGTGTCATCCGGAAAAACGGATCCGTCTTTTTTTTTTTTTTACCTTTTTTTCGGTCTGCGCAAGGACGGATCCGGCATTTTGAATGGATCCGGGGCTAATACATTTCTATGGGGGGAAAAAAAGCCGGATTCGGCATTCAGGCAAGTGTTCAGTTTTGTTTTTGGCCGGAGATAAAACTGCAGCATGCTGCGGTATGATCTCCGTCCTGAACAGTCAAAAAGACTGAACTGAAGACATCCTGATGCATCCTGAACGGATTGCTCTCCATTCAGAATGCATTAGGGTAAAACTGATCAGTTCCCGGTATTGAGCCCCAAGAACGGAACTCTGTGCCGGAAAAGAATAACGCTAGTGTGAAAGTACCCGAAGATATGTCCATCATGTCATATACAAATCCCATCCTCAGATTGAAAAGGCATACAGCAGCTCATTAAAATAAAAAGAATATGGCACAGTTATGAATCTGCCGAAAGTCCCCATACACATTACAATACTGACTGTTGAACCCTGCAGATTTCAGCAGGGCCAGCCCCTACCTAAAGTGCAGGAGGCCTCCTGAAAGACTGGGCATCTTTCCTGTTCTGGCAGCAGATAAAACCGCCAGCAGGTCTCTCCTCTCTTGCCACTGAAAACACAAGCACACCTAAGCAAACCAAGCATGCATGTGTACGGGGGAGCAGGGAGGAATAATTGTCAGCTAATCAAGCCTTCACCCACCAGCTACTAAAAGCTGTATGGGCACCTTAAGGGTCCATTTACAGTCCGCAAGTGTTTTGCGGTCTGTGAATTGAGGATAGTGTGCATTCTGCCTTTTGCGGAGCGTACGTGGCCGGCCCTGTGCGGGCAAGAATTGCTGAAATGAATGGGTAAAATTACAGAACGGATGCGGACCCTGAACTACGTACGTCTGAATGGACCCTACGTCCTCTTTCACACAGGCGTCCTGGATTTCCTCCGGATGCGTCGCGTGTGCATTGCAGGAAACCCGCACAAGTTTTGACTGCGATTGCGTTCCGATGTTCAGTTTTTTCCGCGCGAGAGCAATGCGTTTTGCACGTACGTGAGAAAAAACTGAATGTGGTACCCAGACCCGAACCAGTTTGTCAGAGAAAACAGATCCGTCCCCATTGACTTACATTGTGTGCCAGGAGGGATCCGTTTGGCTCCGCTTCGTCAGGCAGGCAGCGTTTTGGTGTCCGGCTCCAAAGCGGAATGGAGACTAAACTGATGCATTCTGAGCGGATCCCTTTCCATTCAGAATGCAAACGGATCTCACAAACGGAAAGCCAAAACGCCAGTGTGAAAGTAGACTTAGCAATGCTCAGTTAGAGCTTTGAAAACCTGTTAAACCTTTATTTCTAGTAGAAAGAAACCTCTTTCTCTAATAAAGTATATTACACAAAAGTTATACTATATTAAAGGTAAACTAAAACTGCAGTTTCCCTCTGACAGAGCTGAACCTTTGCATTCAGCCACAATAGATGATGACAGTCTGATTATATAGAAATAAATTAAAGCAACTTTCTAATTCAAGAAAAATAAAAATAAAATAATCAAACAAACTGGGGAACACATAAAACACTTACATGATGTCCTCCCTTTCATCTGCAGATCCGTCGAATCCCGGGCTCCTCTTCTGTTATCCAAGATGGCCGCACCGCTTCTCAGAATACCTGATGCCTTCTGCGCATTTGGTAGCCCAAGACACTTTCTGCTGATTTCAGATTGGCCAGCACTGGTCACATGACAAGCAGGGGTGTCTTGGGATACCAAATACACAGTATACATCAGGTATTCCACAAAGCGGTATGGCCATATTAGTTGTCAGAAGAGCTCGAAACATGGCGGATCTGCAGCGGAAAAGATGTGCACCAGGTAAGTGTTCAGTTCGTACCCCAATTTATGTTAAAGGGGTGTTCTGAGTTTTTTTTTGTTCTTTGTATGTTTCTAACAAGGCAAATGAAAGGACTTTACAATTCACTTACTTTATCTCCAGTGACTCCTTAGATTTCACTGAGGGTCACATGACCTGTGATGTCAGCTTCCCTCCTTGCTCTGATGATGTTTCGTGCACAAGCCTGAGAGAGCAGATATGTGCCTGTACACCAGATGACACTGGCCACGCCCCGCTGCTGCTTATTGCTCTCTCCTTGGATTCTTAAGGAAAAACATTAACCCCTTCCGCTGCACAGACTCCAGGCTGAAGGCTTTACTTAGTAGCTGCAGGCAGTGAGGAGACAAATGCTGGGCACAGGAGCTGACAGACTAGAGGAGTTCTGCAGAGCATTGTACAAGAACGTATCAGCAGTGTCATTGTACAGCTGGGACTTGTAGTCCTACAGATTCAGCAGCATGTTGTGTCTCCCAGCAGGCAGACATATCACTCAGGGCAGTACTTGTAGTCACTCCCTTTGCAGAGCAGGGGGAGGGGCAGAGATTGTTGTTATTGCAGGTATACAAAGGGCCAGAAGAGAACCAGGGAAATTAGGAAACCGAAACTTGCTTAGTTATATATTGCTGTGCATCAGATTTACAGTGCTATATATTTCTTTTTCATAACTCAGACAACCCCTTTATTTTTCTCGCAAGCTTCAGAGATGCATATAACTACAGGCACACTGTGAAACAGGAAGTGTAACCTACAGTGATGGATTTCACTATGATAAGAGCTTTGTTTCCTGCCAAATTCAGAGTTAGAAAAAAACCACCAACTGATGTATTGCTGTGGTGGTAGCAGGTGGAGTACTCTGACTATATGGGGTACAAAGGTTTGACTCATCAGCCCTTGAACTTACAAATGTGACCATGAGTGAAACGGACAAATGCAGAGGAAAGTTTCTCTACATAATGCAATAAAAAACAATAAAAAGCTACAATAACAAAAGAACGTAAAAATAACTTGTGTGCCAAATGTTTGACATGCAAGTGGCTATTTGTGTGGCTGAGGTTGATGGGAAAGGTTTCTCGACACACTTCTCACATTGTGTGGTCACACTGAACACATTTCCTGAACAGAAGTGCAAACTCATTTTGGTTGAAATCATAGTGACAACATTTATGCCCATGTTAAAGAGGACCTTTCATGGTTTTTATTTATTCTAGATAAATACCTTTACTTGCAGGGTACCACCTGCTGATGCTGCCACCCTGCCAGTTTTTTTAAAAAAATATCGCTCCTGCGCCCCGCTGTGGCCCCCTGTAGTTTTCCCGCTCAGTATGTTAATACGGAGCATCGGTACAGGGAGGAGGAGACACCGGGGTTTCTCAATGGGCGTCTCCTTCTCCCTGGCTGTAGCGCTGTCCAATCACAGCGGAGAGTGTCACAGCCAGAAAAAAAAAAAAAACTCACCTTCTCCCTGGCTGTGACACACCCCACTGTGATTGGACAGCGCTACAGCTAGGGAGAAGGAGACGCCCATTGAGAAACCCTGGCGTTTTCCCCTCCCTGTAGCGATGCTTAGTATTAACATACTGAGCGGGAAAACTACAGGGGGCCACAGCGGGGCAGAGGAGCGATTTAAAAAAAAAAACATGAAACAGGCAGGGTGGCAGCATCAGCAAGTAAAATGTATTTATCTAGAATAAAAAACCATGAAAGGACCTCCTCTTTGAGGCCACAATCCACGACATGTGAATCCATATTTCCTCTTCAGTAACCTCTGTAGGGTCTTATGAGTCACTTTACATACATAATTATGAGCAAAAGTTGGAAAATCTACAGCAAATTCTATATTATACTAATTATAAACCATTACAAAAGCTAAGATATAACATATCCAAAGGTACAACCTGATGGTGCATGGTAAACTAGTGCACAGACTCTGTAGTACGGCTCCGTCATGTGCATAGGCTCTGCACATGGCACAACAGGAGGTTCAGAGAGTATTTCTTGTAGATTGTGACCCCTTTTGTATGCACACTGTTTCGGTTTCATTATTTTGGGGCATAGAGGGGCCTCTCAATTTGTGAACTTGATGTAGGTTGAAGTCCAGAATACTGTAACAAGTACTATTACACTATTATAACAACTTACAAAGAGCAGGGAAATTCTGCCTCCTGCTTTTTTTGTGAAAATTGCCATTGTACCAATAACTACTTTTAAATGGGCAGGCAATCAACTAGGCAGAACCAAAATTATAAGGGTATTCCAGTTACATTCTCATCCCAGCGGTAAGACCCTCATTAATCTAATAGTTATCCTCTATCCTGTGGATGGGGATAACAATGCAACAGGAATACCCCTTTAAGAGACTGTAAAAGACTTCCTCAATTGAAGCTTTTTTAAAAAGGTAAGACATGGTGAATCTTTGTGGTTGCACTGTACCCTTTTCCTATAGATAACAAGTTAGGCGAGACACAGATATAGCGGTGTACGGACACTTATTTTTCAGGCAATGCTACTTTGATATTCAGTATGTGTGGAACCACTGCATCTACCAACCTATTTGAGTTTCCTAATCCTAAAGGTGTTATCCTGGCAGTCCCCTGGTATTCACCCTTTAAACCCTATACAGGGATTTGGACTTCGCTGCAGGGGAACCACTAGACCACTTCCTCCTGGAGTAGTACCGGTGTGGTTGACAGCCGAGCCACAGAGGTCGGAGACACCAGTGCAAAGCACTGAGGGATCAGGTAGAACTCAGTAACAGGCCAAGGTCAGGGCAGGCAGCATAGGGTCAGTATGGTGATCAGGCACAAGTCAAGTCAGGTGGCAGAGGGTCAGATTATAGCACCTTTGCAGGATCTAGCAAGCTAGTAAACCCATTGCTCAGGCTGAATGCGAGACAAACAGCAGGGTGTGTGTGTGGGTGGGTGTGTGGGTGGGTGTGTGTGAGTGTGTGAGTGTGTGAGTGTGTGAGTGTGTGTGTGAGTGAGTGAGTGAGTGAGTGTGTGTGTGTGTTATATAAAGCTGATTAGCTCATTAGAAACAGCCTAGCAGCTGCACACCGTGCCAAAGGAAGGTTTAACCCTTGCAGTACTGCAGAATAATTGAGGATCAATACATATCCCAAAAAGACACACAGGACACTGGTACCCAGGCCTGCGACTGAAGCACTGAAACTGAGAGAGACATAGGGTCAGTGGAGTGGTGTCCACGTCCGCCCCAGGTAGAGGGGCAGCGGCAGGCACAAGCCCCCAACGTAACAGCTACATGGTAAATGGGTATGCAAATTTGTTTATACTAGCCCAACCAAATCATGTGTAGACAACACTGATGAGGTTCTGGCCACTCAGTACAAATACAGGATAAGAACTGCTAAACAGTGCAGTCTACAGATGGGTTTCCATACAGATGGGTGTCCATACTATGTTTAACATACAATGCTAAGAGCAGGTCTGAATGTCCTAGTGGTAAGGAACTGCTAAAATAAATTTTCCCCAAATTTTTTTCGAGAGCTTTTACTATATTAACATTATACAATCACTTATACAATGACAAGGCAAAGCTGAAAGAGCGCAGCTCAGCAGTCCCATTTACATGCCAGTATTTCACGGTCAGTGCTGCCATTGTCAAGCCTAATCCCAGGTCTTTATACACTTTCTAGTGGCAAACAAACATGTACTCTCAGATTAAAGGCTGCGGACACTACGAGACGGTATTTTATTATATGCTAACAAATTTATAGAATTGAGTGAAAATGTGATCCAGATCCAAACATTTTATAAAAGGGTTATCCCGTGAGCATCATACATTACTTATCCACAGGAGAAGTAATAAATATACACTTATTGGTGGCTCCAACCACTGGGACCAGCGATCCTGAGAAAGGGGGTCCCCAAGCCCCATGTCCACCACTCCAGTAAGTTCTATGGGACAGATACAGACAGCACTACATCAGTCCCTTAGAAATGAATAGCACACTAGACCAACATGAGCACTACCGTTCAATGTGAACAGGGGACTCGAGGACCCCCAGCTATGCTGTAGGTATATGACAAATGATACCCCCTTTTTTTTTTGCATGGCTGTATTCATGGTCTTTCAAAAAGAAGAAACAGATCTGGGGGAGGAAAGTAAACCATCCCCAAGGCTATGCTAAGTCGCTGCAGGTGTAAAGAAGTTTTGCTGCAATTGCCACAAAAACACCACAGTTTTGCCAACAGACGTGCCCATTCGGTCTTCCCCCTTCTACCTGTTCCCAGGCTCTCTGCCCAGTGCCAGCTCAGCCCTGAAAAGAAGACCTGTAGTCTGAGAAAGATTGATGGCTTGGTATGCACTTGGGGTTTACAAGTCCTGACAATCAGTTTAGCCCAAATAAAACACAAAGAGCAGACCTAAGGCTACTTTCACACTTGCGGCAGTGGGATCCGGCAAGCAGTTCCGTCATCGGAACTGCCTGCCGGATCCGCCGATCTGGATGTGACTGAAAGCATTTGTGAGACGCATCCGGATGCAAATCCGTCTCACAAATGCATTGCGAGAACGGATCCGTCTCTCCGCTTGCAAGCAGACAAAGGATCCGTTTTGTATCTTTTTCCACATTTTTACCGGAAGGACGGATCCGGCATTTTGAATGCCGGATCTGGTACTAATACATTCCTATGGGGAAAAATGCCGGATCCGGCATTCAGGCAAGTCTTCAGTTTTTTCGCCAGAGATAAAACCGTAGCATGCTGCTGTTTTCTCTTTTGCCTGATCAGTCAAAAAGACTGAACTGAAGACATCCTGATGCATCCTGAACGGTTTACTCTCCATTCAGAATGCATGGGGATATACCTGATCAGTTCTTTTCTGGTATTGAGCCCCTGTGACGGAACTCTATGCCGGAAATGAAAAACGCTAGTGTGAAAGTATCCTAAAGTGGATATAAGCAGGATATTCCACCTAAAATAGTCAGCAGCTTGGTGAATTCATAAAGGGGAGTGCTCTCCGCGCCACTGAGGAAAGTGATCGACAAGCTTCTGTGTATGCAAATATGGATCGGTAACTGTAATATGCTCATCTTACATAGGACTGCATATGAAGCAGACACCTCCACTTTAAACTGGCCATACACAGAGCACATACAAGAAGTGAAGGTGGGACAACATGTGAATGTGGGGGATTAAAGATTACAAAATCGAATAAACCTGATATTTTGATCCATGAGATTCAGGAGCTGCCAGATGAGTCTGTAAGCAGCTTACTGCCAGTGGTAACCACAAATGCTGTGCCAGTCCAAGCGTGTATGGTTATTAGGGCATCAAATGGCTGTCTGCGAAAGGCTACACATAGCGGAACTACTGCAGACTTTCCATTGTGAAAATTCACGAACAAAATCTGCAACATTTATAGTAGCGGTGAAGTGAAAGATGGAAAAAAAAAAATCCCATCCACACACTGAGGACATTTTCGGGAACAATAACTGCACATAACTTGACACACAGTGAGGGTTTTAAATTTGCAGCATGTCAAATTTTGTTGCAGATATCTGCCACAGATTTGCAATGGAGGCGGTGATTCTGCAGCAAACCGACCGTATTTCCACCTGCGCTCCTGTGAGCACCGTGTCCTTTTTCCGTGTTTACCAAGCATAGTGCCGTACATTGAATAGCGGCTGTGCTTGGTATTGCGCTCAGCTCCATTGAAGTGAATGGGGCTGAGCGCGATACCGAGCACAGCCACTATACAATGTATGGCACTGTGCCTGGTAAGCACGGAGAAGGCCGTGGCGCTCACAGGTGTGCTGGTGCCTTCTCTAAACAACTGATCAGTGGAGGTCCCGAGTATAGGTCATTAGTATCAAAACCCTGGAAAACCCCCTTTTAAAAAAAAGGCCCAAGTGATTAGCCCCATAGCCTGCAAAGGTTCTGAAAATGGTCGTGGCACGACCGTGGTTTTTTTTGTCCGTGCCTCTGCACCGCAAACAAAGTATTGCATGCGCTACTTTTTTGCGGTGCGGACTGTCTGATGCGGATCGCAGAGCCAATTCAAGTAAATGTGTCCGCAATCAACACTTGAATTGGCTCTGCGATCCGCATCAGACAGTCCGCACCACAAAAAAGTAGCGCATGCACTACTTTTTTTGCGGTGCAGAGGCACGGACAAAAAACCCACGGAAGCAGTCCGTAGTGCTTCCGTGGGTTTCAGATCCGTGCCTCTGTTCCGCACCCCATCTCACAGATTGCGGACCCATTCAAGTGTATTGCAGACCCGCTGTATGCCGTGTGCATGAGCCCTTAGTTGCAGGTTATATTTGATGTGAGTGATAGCATGAGGAGACATTTTTAATGCAAGTCATAAATGGATAAAAAAAAAGAGAATAAATGATTGGGAAGAATGAGAAAATTCTGACGATGCGTGACAATGAATGAACGTTTGCAATTAGATCACAAAAAGGAAATGACTTTGCCAAAAACAGAAGTAGATGTTCTAAGACATACACAGCAAACACATGGATCATAGACCCTCTACTGTCAGCATATTTACAGATTTCAGGGGGGTTTTGTTAGAAGAAAAATTGATTATAAAAGTCATAGGTGACATCCCATACGTTTCCATGAGCCTGTTATAAATATTGAAAATTGTTCATGTCAATGTCATTCCTTAAAGGGTTTCTATCACTTCGTTTCACCTATTTAGCTTTCAGACACTAGCGATCCGCTAGTGTCTGCTTTATCTAACCATCCTAATATAAGAGCTTATTGTCCTGCCGTTTAGCTAAAAAAATAACTTATATAGATATGCAAATGAGCCTCTAGGTGCTATGGGGGCGTGATTAGCACCTAGAGGCTCCGTCTACCTTAACAAACTGCCGCCGCCCAGCGCGTCCCTCCAGCCCGCCCATCTCCAGCTGAAGCGATCCTCTCCGTGCGCGTCTCTGTTCTGCGCATGCGCAGTGAATGTCTGATCGCTTCCCTGCTCAGACATCTCCACTGCGCCTGTTCCTCGGAGCACTATGACGTCATCGGCGCAGGCGCAGTGGAGATGTCTGAGCAGGGAAGCGATCAGACATTCACTGCGCATGCGCCGAATACGAGGAGCATCGCATTCCGGAGGAGATGGGCGGGCTGGAGGGACGCGCTGGGCGGCGGCAGTTTGTTAAGGTAGACGGAGCCTCTAGGTGCTAATCACGCCCCCATAGCACCTAGAGGCTCATTTGCATATCTATATAAGTTATTTTTTTAGCTAAACGGCAGGACAATAAGCTCTTATATTAGGATGGTTAGATAAAGCAGACACTAGCGGATCGCTAGTGTCTGAAAGCTAAATAGGTGAAACGAAGTGATAGAAACCCTTTAAGTCCAGTTCACACTTCAATTATGGCCAGTTATTTCCATCAGTTTTTGTGAGCCAAAACCAGTAGTGAAGCCTCCTCAGATAAAGGTATAATGGAAAGATATTCGCCTGTTCTGTGATTTTGACCTGCACCTGATTTTGGCTCTCAATAACTGATGGAAATAACTAACCAAATAACTGAAGTGTGTGCAAAAAAAAATTCTAATCTAATAAATGTGTTTTATTACACTGAGTCAATGGCAGGACCCTTGTAGTGAGTACAAGCATTTGAACTGAGCAGATGATCAACACTTCCATATGTGTGTATTTCCATACTGAGACGGGAGTTACAGTTTCGCAGTGATTTTCCGCAAAACTGAAATGTCTGCCAAGGTTTTACAAAAACTGTGGAAAAATGGCAACAGGTGAATATACACTGTGTAGTATTCTGCTGTGCATGTGAACATATTAAGCACGCATGTACAGTATTTAATGCATTTGCAGGTCAAAGAGGTCAGAGAAAAGCGTTAAAATAAAATATATCCACATTTTATCTGCAATGCTTCTGTATTTCAAAGAAATGTTCTTATTAGATTTCTACACCTCCCTAGGAGATATCCCTTCAGTTATCATGGATCCAATACTGACGATATACAGACTTATTACATAACCGAATGCATCTTGCAGATCCATAAACAGGATTTCTATGTATCAAAACTGGTCTTACAAGGCAAATTCCAAGCTGCATTCAAGGAGTGTAAAACGTTTAATTTTCTAAATAGTCCTCCATGAAAATGTTCTAAGTCCTTCACATACAGTGGATATAAAAAGTCTACACACCCCTGTTAAAATGTCAGGTTTCTGTGATGTAAAAAAATGAGACAAAGATGAATCATTTCAGAACTTTTTCCACCTTTAATGTGACCTATAAACTGTACCACTCAATTGAAAAACAAATTGAAATCTTTTCAGATCACCCCACAGATTTTCAATCGGATTTAGGGCCATTCCAAAACTTTAATCTTCTTCTGGTGAAGCCATTCCATTGTTGATTTGGATGTATGCTTTGGGTCGTTGTCATGCTGAAAGATGAAGTTCTTCTTCATGTTCAGCTTTCTAGCAGAAGCCTGAAGGTTTTGTGCCAATATTGACTGGTATTTGGAACTGTTCATAATTAGGGTTGTTGCGGGTATCGAAATTTCGATACCCAATCGATACTTTTGTCCCGGTATCGATACGATACCGGGATTTCCGTTTTTTCGATACTGGGCTGCGCTGCTGCGCAGTCTAGTATCTCTGAACATGAGCGCTGCTATCGGCGCGCTCATGTTCTCTCTCAGCAGCACGGGGAGAAGGAAGCTGTCCTCCCTCCCCCTGTGCTGCTGCCGCTGCCACCAATGAGAAGAGAGGGGCGGAGGAGGGGCGGCAATGAGAAGAGAGGGGCGGAGGAGGGGCGGCAATGAGAAGAGAGGGGGTGGAGGAGGGGCGGCAATGAGAAGAGAGGGGCGGAGGAGGGGCGGGCGCACTGCGCCACCAATGATAGGATTACTAACGGAGCGATGGGAGGAGACATCAGCTTCACTAGTGGGCGTTCCTTTTCCCTGCGCTGCGATTGGACAGCGCTACAGCCAGGGAGAAGGAACGCCCACTAGTGAAGCTGATGTCTCCTCCCATCGCTCCGATAGTAATCAGCAGCATGTGGAGCAGGAGAGGAGACAGTAATGGGGCACTGCGGGCGAACGGAGCGGCGCCCAGGACTAAATGGTGAGTGCTGAGACATCGCTGGGCGCCGCTCTGTGTGGCCTAATAGTGAAAGTCTGGACTCATATACAGTAGTCAGTCTTTAACACATACAGGAGGCGGGTGCCGGCAGCAGAATCGCATTGCCGGCACCCTGCCCCTGACAGGGAGCTGCGATCAGCGGTGGTCCAAAATCATTGGTGGTGCAGTGTGCCCCCCCCCCCTCAATCCCCCCATCCCATTAAAATCATTGGTGGCACAGTGCGCCGGCCCCTCTCAACCCTCTAGTATTAAAATCATTGGTGGCAGTGGCCACAGGGACCTCTCCACTCCCCCTCATTGGTGGTGCAGTGGCAGCTTCTGATCGGAGCCCCAGCTGTGTAAGCCTGGGGCTCCGATCGGTTACCATGGCAGCCAGGACGCTACAGAAGCCCTGGTTGCCATGGTAACATCCCTGATGCTGTGTGCACAAAGCACAGAGCAGCAGGGACAGTGTGGAGTCCTATTCACCCTGATAGAGATCTATCAGGGTGAATAGGAAAAGGGATGAAAGATCCCAGGTTCTCGCCCCTAAGGGGGGAAATAGTTATTAAATAAAAAGTGAAAAAAAACAAACACTAAAATATGAAGTATAAATCACCCCCCTTTTCCCAATTTCACATATAAAATATATAAATAAACATATTACATCGCCACGTCAGAAAAGTCCAAACTATTAAAATATAAAAAAAAAATCTAGGTGGTGAATGCCGGAACAGAAAAAATAAAATAAAAACTGCGCGATTCGCCATTTTTAAAAATGAGGAATGCACGTGGCTTTTTTTGTTTATTTTTTTCGCGTGGTATCGAATGGTATCGAGTATCGCAATACTTTTTCATGGTATCGAAACCGAATCAAAAATTTGGTATCGCAACAACTCTATTCATAATTTCCTCTAGCTTAACTAAGGCCCCAGTTCCAGCTGAAGAAAAACAGCCCCAAAGCATGATGCTGCCACCACCATGCTTCACTGTGGGTATGGTGTTCTTTTGGTGATGTGCAGTGTTGTTTTTGCGCCAAACATCTTTTGGAATTATGGCCAAAAAGTTCAACCTTGGTTTCATCAGACCACAACACCTTGTCCCACATGCCTTTGGGAGACTTCAGATGTCTTTTTGCAAAATGTAGCCTGGCTTGGATGTTTTTCTTCGTAAGAAAAGGCTTTCGTCTTGCCACTCTACCCCATAGCCCAGACATGCAGTTGCAAGAAAAAACATGGTAACATTTAATTATTTGTGTGTTATTAGTTTAAGCAGACTGATTGTCTAATGTTGGGACTTAGATGAAGATAAGATCACATTTTATGACCAATTTGTGCAGAAATCCATATCATTCCAAAGGGTTCACATACTTTTTCTTGCAACTGTATGAAGAATACAGGAGATTGTTGTCACATGTACCACACAGCCAGTACTTGCCAGATATTTCTGCAGCTCCTTTAATGTTGCTGTAGGCCTCTTGGTAGCCTCCCAGACCAGTTTTCTTCTCGTCTTTTCTTCAATTTTGGAGGGATGTCCAGTTCTTGGTAATGTCTCTGTTGTGCCATATTTTCTCCACTTGATGAGTGTCTTCACTGTGTTCCATGGTATATCTAATGCCTTGGAAATTCTTTTGCACCCTTCTATTGACTGATACTTTTTAACAATGAGATCCCTCTGATGTTTTGGAAGCTCTCTATGGACCCTGGCTTTTGCTGTGGGAAAATTTCAGGAAAGACCAACTAGAGCAGCAGAACTTTATTTGGGGTTAATCAGAGGCACCATAAATGATGGCAGGTGTATGATGACTCCTACTTAACATGATTTTGAATGCGATTGCTTATTTCTGAACACAGCTACATCCCCAGTTATAGAGGGGGTGCACACTTATGCAACCACATTATTATTTTATTTTTTCTTCCCTCCACCTAAAAGACTTCAATTTGTTTTTCAATTGAGTGGTACAGTTTATAGGTCACATTAAAAGTGGAAAAAGTTCTGAAATGATTTATCTTTGTCTCATTTTTTTACATCACTGAACCTGACATTTTAACAGGGGTGTGTAGACTTTTTATATCCACTGTAGCTGGTTGTCCTGCTGCCTCTGCGTAGATCCAACAGACTACTGCTCCTGCCTGCGTCTTGTCTCTGCTTTCGCTTCTTCTCAGTGTTAGGGCTCTTGCACACGACCGTATGTATTTTGCGGTCCACAAAAAAACGGATCCGCAAAAATCATGGATGACGTCCATGTGCATTCCGTATTTTGCGGAATAGAAAAGCTTGACCCTAAGGCTACGTCTTCACGACGACATTTGTCGCACGACAGATAGGGCACAACTACACTGCAACATTTGTAGCGCAACATTTTGTTGCACTAATGTCGAGCGAAAATTTTTATAATGGCAGTCTATGGTGTCGCACTGCAACATGCTGCGACGCAACAGTCGCAGAAAAATCCATCTCGAATGGATTTTCTGCGACTGTTGCATCGCAGTCGCAGCATGTTGCATGTTGCAGTGCAACACCATAGACTGCCATTATAAAAATTGTCACGCGACATTAGTGCAACAAAATGTCGTCGTGTAGACGTAGCCTAATACAACACTCCTATACTTGCCCGTAATGCGGACATTTTCTATTTTTTTGCGGAACGTAGATACGGAAACAAAATGCACATGGATTAAACAATTTTTTGCAGACCCACTGACATGAATGGTTCCGCTAAGGCTACTTTCACACCTGCGTTTAGGTGCGGATCCGTCTGGTATCTGCACAGACGGATCCGCACCTATAATGCAAACGCTTAGATCCGTTCAGAACGGATCCGTTTGCATTACCATGAACAAAAAAAATATATATATTATTATTTTTTTGTTCATGATAATGCAAACGGATCCGTCCAGACTTTACATTGAAAGTCAATGGGGGATGGATCCGTTTGAAAATTGAGCCATATTGTGTCAACTTCAAACGGATCCGTCCCCATTGACTTACATTGTAAGTCTGGACGGATCCGTTTGCCTCCGCACGGCCAGGCGGACACCCGAACGCTGCAAGCTGCGTTCGGGTGTCCGCCTGCTGAGCGGAGTGGAGGACAAACGGTGCCAGACTGATGCATTCTGAGCGGATACACTTCCACTCAGAATGCATTAGGGCTGGACGGATCCGTTCGGGGCCGCTTGCGAGAGCCTTCAAACGGAACTCACAAGCGGAGTCCCGAACGCTAGTGTGAAAGTAGTCTTACAGTCCACAAAAAAAAAAAACTGAACGGACACGGAAATAAAACAAGTTCATGTGCATGAGCCCTTAGAGTGAGCAGTAGGAGGAGAGAGGAGGTTGTACACGGCAGATCAGAGTGTGGAGGGGGTAATGCAGCCAAGTCTTCTGGTTGAACTGATCACACAGTCCATACTGTTTCACAGCCTAGACAAGAAAACAAGCACATGCAGGTAGGGCTGAAACGATTAATCAATTGAATCGAGTAATTCGACACAAAAATTTTTGCATCGAGGATTCGTTTGTGTCATGTGACCACGGAGCGGGAGTGAAGCGCTTGCTATTACTCACCGCTCCGTGGTCACCCACCAGCCCGCGCACTGCACTGGATCACGTATGCGTGCACTATGACCTGACGCTGCATGACGTCAGTTGTGCAGGAGAGGCAAGTATTAAAGGGCTGCTGGAGACTAGGAGCGGAGATGGTGGCACTGGGGGAGCTGAAGGCACGCTGGCATCGGAGGGGATAATGGCACAGAGGACTCATGGGATTGGGGGTGATGGCACAAAGCACTGATGGCACTGGGGAAGCTGATGGCACTGAGGGTGATGGAACAGAGGATTGATGGCATGGGGGGGGTGATGGCACTGGGGGACTGATGGCACAGAGGATTGATGGCATGGGGGGTGATGGCACTAGGGGGGAGCTGATGGCACTGAGGACTCATGGGATTGGGGGTGATGGCACAAAGCACTGATGGCACTGGGGAAAGCTGATGGCACTGAGGGTGATGGAACAGAGGATTGATGGCATGGGGGGGTGATGGCACTGAGGGTGATGGAACAGAGGATTGATGGCATGGGGGGGGTGATGACACTGGGGGACTGATAGCACAGAGGACTGTTTTTTTTATTAGTTTTTTCTTATTATAGTACTCAATCGTTGGATTAATCAATTAATCAATAGATTAATTGATTACTAAAATAATCGATAGCTGCAGCCCTACATGCAGGATACCTATGGGAGGGGGGAGAAATCACATGCTCCTCAGAATCAGTGACTGTTTGGCCATGTGAGAGGAGATCCATTATGAGCTGTAGAAGGCAAGAGCAGAATGAAACAGACCTCACATAAAGCGTGTATTAGGCTCC
Source organism: Bufo bufo (assembly GCF_905171765.1). Taxonomy (NCBI): domain Eukaryota; kingdom Metazoa; phylum Chordata; class Amphibia; order Anura; family Bufonidae; genus Bufo; species Bufo bufo. The sequence goes on along the minus strand of NC_053390.1, from coordinate 176,737,075 downwards.
ATTCACACGTTCGCAAATGGGTCCGCATCCGTTCCGCAATTTTGCAGAACGGGTGCGGACCCATTCATTTTCTATGGGGACGGAATGGATGCGGACAGCACATCTTCAGGTCCGCAGCTCCGCAAAATATAGAACATGTCCTATTTGGACAAGAATAGGCATTTCTATAGGGGTGCCGGGCGGATGTGTTGCGGATCCTCAATTTGCAGGTCCGCAACACACCACGGACGTGTGAATGGAGCCTTACTGTAAGGAACACATCCACTTGAGGACACTGTGACCCTAGGAGCAGGTGGTAAATTGAATATTAAAGGGTCTGAAAGTGAATGAAGCAATCAAGATTGAAGACTGAAAATTGCTGGATACCTTGAGTCAAAAATGTCGCACTAACATTTGTAAAAAAAAAAAATTTCCCAAGTTAAAGGGAACCTGTCACCGGGATTTTGGGTATAGAGCTGAGGACATGGGTTGCTAGATGGCCAATAGCACATCCGCAATATCTAGTCCCCATAGCTCTGTGTGCTTTTATTGTGTATAAAAACCGATTTGATACATAAGCAAATTAACCTGAGATGAGTCAGAGCTTGAAAATATGACTTCTCTGTCACACAAGTAAGATATGACTCATGTTAATTTGCATATGGATCAAATATTTTTTTTTACACAATAAAAGCACACAGAGCTATGGGGACTGGGTATTGCGGATGTGCTAGTGGCCATCTAGCAACCCATGTCCTCAGCTCTATACCCAAAATCCCGGTGACAGGTTCCCTTTAAAGGGTTTCTTAGCTGTTAACAGGTGTCTGCACAGTGTGACAATACTTTGCCTTGCTAAAGGACGTTTACATGGGCCAAGGAGAAGGTCAATTATTGGGATCAATCATTATTTCCTTCTTTATAACTGGCCGGTGTAAATGTGCCACCGATTACCCGATAAGCAAACAATAATCCACAGGGCTTTTTTTCCTCAGAGAAAAGGTAGTGGAACTCACACCCCCCCCCCCCCTCCCCTGGTCATGCCCCTACCCCCCCCTAGGACCGCCCCCTAAACCCCCCCCTTTAGAGAACAGGGATGCAAGTAAAATTTGGGGGGGGGGGGGGCTATAACAGTCCAGCTCAGCAAAGAAACCCCCCAGATGGGAATGACACTGTTATGGGGTGGAGGATCTGTGGATGGCATCCACAGATCCCCCATCCTATAACAGTGCCATCCACAGACCCCCACCCCCCCCACCCCATAACAGTGCCATCCACAGACCCCATTCCCGCCCCCCCCCCCCCCCATAACAGTGCCATCCACAGACCCCATTCCCCCCCCCCCCCCACCATAACAGTGCCATCCGTCACGTACCTTCGCCGCCTGCTTCATTCATAAAGTAGGCCGGGCAGGCACGTGACGTCAGTCAGTCACTCTGCTGCTCGTCTGCCCGGTCGGCCTGCATTACGATATAACAGTAGCCCTGTGAGTAGGATATATTGAATGTTATACTACAGAGGGGGCAGCATGAATCATTATTAATTGAATTACACATTTTATAACTGTACTGGAGCGGCGGGGCCCCCAGCTCCTCCTCCCAGTCCCTCCCCGCTGATACATCGCAGCCTGCGATGCTGGAGCATGGCAGGCTGCGATGTCAAAAGGTGGCGGAACGCCGTTCCGGTGCGTTCCGCCAGAAAAAAAGCCCTGATAATCCATCTTTTAGTGGTCCGCAGAAGCACGTGCCTACTTTTTGTTTTTTTACTCCTGCAGAATTTATAAATAATATTTATCTTTATTCGCACAAGAATAGGATTATTCCTATTTTTTGCAGGGTTGCGTAACGAAATGAATGTGTCTGCAACCAGTCAGCAAAAAACACGGATGGGATGTAGACTGGAACTATGGGGCATGAGGCCTAAGCAGCACATAACAGCCCTGATCATCAGCCTGTGTAAACTGGAATGTGCTGCCGACGAACACGGACAATGTATTCGTAATGATCATTCAGCACCTTACAGCCCCAGTCAGGTAGATGGGCAGTGGAGTACATAGAGAAGTAAAGGCCCCATAGCAAGGATCAAACCAGGCCCCCCACACAGGACAGAAGGGTTTCTGCCTAAACCCTTTTCAGTGACCCTTGAGCCATTTTGCCACAGCCTGATTTGCTAAAAGTAGTTCCTTTAGATGGTAGAGTCCTGACCAAGTTTTCACCTCCAGTAGAAGAGAAGATGATCCCAACTACGACTGGGCCCCCTCTTGCCCTGGGCCCCATAGCAGTCGCATGGTCTGCCGCTATGGTAGTTACGCCCCTGGATTTAGTTAAAGGGGTTTTCCAGTTTTATGAGGTTATCCCCTACCCACAGAATAGGGGATAACTGTGAGATTGGTGGGAGTCCTACAGCTGGGACCTCCACGATCAAGAGAGCGGGAACCCTGTACCCCAAAATGAACAGAGCGGCTGGTCGGGCATGCACGCAGCTCCTCTGTGCATTTCTATGGAAGTTCAGAGATTGTCAAGTGCTGTTCTCTTCCCAGCGGTAGGACCCGTCACCCCACCAATCCAATAGTATAACCGGAATACCCCTTTACACAACAGGCAATGATCGGAAAAAACAGGGACGCTCATTCTCAATCACTGCCCGCTCCCTTGGCCTTCAGTGACGGCACGATTACACACAAAACCCGATGGGCAGGAGAGCGTACCTTGTCTACCGCACAACCCTGTAAGTCTTACACAAGGGTTTAGGTCTAACTGAATGTATTGGGTCATTTCCTGCTTCCTGGGTAAATACTGAGAAGTCAGAACAATTACTCCACAGTTTGAGCTGTTCAGACTCGAGGTCAATATACCCAAATCACGACCATCACAGAGATGGAGTAGTCTAATGTAGTAAACAAATCACCGGCCGCCAGGAAACAGAATGAAATCAGGCGCGCTCCAGAAACACTTCCTCACTTGAAGGAATCCAGAGGACTTGAGAAGGGGGGTGAGGTTTTTAGGTTAGGTGCTCCACACATCTGGCTCCCATCCAAAAGAGAAGGGGAAAATCAGAACAAGGCTTTTCAGTCTTCTAGTGACTCGTGTGCTCTGACGAAAGGTCAAGACTCAAAACTCATTTCTGCACAAATTACCACAACTTTATTTTCATTCTATCAGTAAGAATCCCTTTCTTACACCACACTTTCTTATTACGTTTCTATTCTTCTACGCCAGGGATGACCAACCTGTGGCCCTCCAGCTGTTCCAAAACTACAATTCCCAGCATGCCCTAATAGCTGTAGGCTGTCAAAGCGTACTGGGAGCTGTAGTTTTGCCACAGATGGAGGGCCACATGTTGGGCACCCCATGTTCTACGCATTTTAGTAGTCTGCTTTCTACAAGCTTGCATGACAATAACCCAACACAAGCACGTCGGGCCAGACGGCTGCTTTAGAACTGCCATGATGTGCTGTCTAACGGGAACCTGCCTATATTTGACATCACAGAAATATAATCTTACAAATGCATAATGCTGCAAAGATTTACTTACAAGACCTCCCTAGACACCTAGCTGAGGTTTACCCAATTACAGCGCGGTTTTTCTTTTGTTGATCCGAGGCTCCGTTCTAGAGTTTATACTTTTTCTAAATATGGAAATTAAGAATAAGGGTGCAATAAGGGTGTCACAATTGCTCTTGTTGCGGCACCTGAGGGGTTAATTGTGCGGATCACAGCCCCCTGTAAGAGATCGGGTGCTGCCAGGCAGCAGAGGGCAGTCATGTAAACAGTTCTTAGTATATTCTAACTTGAAGCGTCCCCATCACTATGGGAATGCCCCTGTGTTAGAATATACTGTCGGATCTGAGTTTTCACAATATAACTCAAATCCGATGGTATATTTTAACATAGAGGCGTTCCCACGGTGATGGGGACGCTTCAAGTTAAAATATACCATCGGATTGGAGAAAACTCCGATCCGATGGTATAATAGGGACTCCTGACTTTACATTCAAAGTCAACGGGAACGGATCCGTTTGCAATTGCACCATATTGTGTCAACGTCAAACGGATCCGTCCCCATTGACTTGCATTGTAAGTCAGGACGGATCCGTTTGGCTCCGCACGGCCAGGCGGACACCAAAACGACTTTTTCCTTCATGTCCGTGGATCCTCCAAAAATCAAGGAAGACCCACGGAAGAAAAAACGGACACGGATCACAGAACTACGGAACCCGTTTTTGCGGACCGCAAAAACAAACGGTCGTGTGCATGAGGCCTTAATCAGGTGAACCACAGCTATGTGAAGAGCAGCATATACCAGTAGCTACTGCAGCCCCAGCAGGTGGGACATTTTAATGGGGAAGGTTTCCCCCCCCAATTATTCATTGCCTCCTGCATAATTCTAATTAATCATACACTCAGCCGGCTTCAGTCTCACTACAGCGCATGCGCCCGCCAGCCTTACATACTCGCGCCCGCCATCTTCTCTACCTGCGCATACAGAGTGGGCACATGCGCTGTAACGAGACTGAAGCCGGAGGCGGGATCGCGCTACAGCAGCCCTTTACTGCGCATGCGGGCTAAGAGCGCAGTCCCGGCACTGAGATGCGGCGTGTCAATCAGGGCGGCGGGAGGCGGGCAGAGCAGGATTGGAGACGACTAGGCCGCTGCCCCCTTGACTTCAAGCCTGACTTGAAGCACGGGGCAGCAGCTGAATAAAACAATCGATTTCTCAATGAGGCTAAATGCAGGAAAACAAAGTAAAAGTGCAATCGGACACTACTATGTAGCACTATAAGGTACTCTGAACAGCTTAATAAGCGATTTTTTGGTGACAGGTTCCCTTTAAAAACTTTGCTTTTAATGTTGTTTTCGTAAATCATTAAACTGTAGTTGAATGATGGAGCCAAACTTCGGCTTGCCCAAAGTCGCGTGAGTGAATTATTACTGTATTCCTATCTGCGTATTTAAAAACATTTTAAAATAGGAATCCGAAGTGGGCTCTGGTACCGAGGAAGCAGCCAGTACCAACGTCAGATTCCTATGAAGACCGTAGTAACTGACCGAAGTCTCACAAGGCGAAGTTTGGCTCCATGGAGCCCATACATTTTAACATTGTACAGAAACAGCATTAAAAACTACGTTTTAGAACGAATGGACTTTAGATCTATGATCTGAAGCTGGAGTCGCTGAACCCTAGTTAAGGGCTATGCCGAACTGGCAGTCTGATCGGTCTTCAGTAGAAAACGTGCCAAGATTGATGAAGAGGAGCTCTCGCCTCTCCTGACACTTCTGTTCTAGCAAAGCGCTCCGGATCACCACGGGGCCCGGCACTGACTGATGCCAGGGTCACGCCGTAATGCAACCATGGCACGTAGGCAGAGGAGCCCTCTATCCCCATCGGTCCCTGGCGAACACAATCATGGGGTGCTGATGCGTTGCCATGGCAGCAAGTAGCCTAACAAGGACCCCAGACCTGGGATGACTGTATACCTATCAGACTGTGCCACAAGCTCAGCCTAATAGACAACCAATTTCAGTGGTGACTGGCAAGGGCATCAAGCTGAAGTGCCAGCTCTCCAGTTGTATTGTTTACCGCCATCGGTGTCTGGAGACCACGTCTCCGACAGCCACGTCCATTGGGCTCTTCTGTTTATTATGGAGTCACATCTTTGACCAAAATTTCTACCAAGAGGCGCAGATTGGACATAAACCTTACAGGGACCTATGCCGAGGGGGCTGCCCAGACCCTCCTCAATGCTGCTGGTACCTAATAAGCGCTCAGGTACCCGGCCAGCGACCACACGAGCTGTGTCCCGCAGCTCACCTCCTGCTCCATCAGGGAGGAGGAGGATGGAAAATGACACCTAGTGATGGCCACCACACAGAGTATACTGTACCGCACTGTGGTATATGGTTCTGCTCTATGGCAGGGATCAGCAACCTCTGAAACTACTACTCCCAGAATCCTCCGTAAAAGGAGTTACAAGAACAGCCAAGTAAGTGTGTATGCTGGGAGTTGTAGTGCCGAAGGCTGCTGACCCAGAATACGGATTTAGGGCATTTATCATTACTAGGATGGAGCAGGCTGGTGGCAATGTACAGCCCTCACCCCATTGATTTCCAGGATGGTCAGTGCAAACGGAAAGTACTTCAGCCATCAGTCACCTAAAACCACCCAAACCATGGGCTACCTGGGTGTCCCCACATCGCTGTACTGCCATGGGGGGTCACACCCTATCCAAGCTGCACAGCAGATACCAGGCAGGGGTGTCACTAACTGCTCACCCAGGTAACCCTGCGGCTGACTGCACACAGCGGCCGTTACTTACTGAGGTGAAGGCGGCCGCGTCCTCGGTCCAGTTACCACCAAACCCCCGGTAATGCCAAGCGAGCAGCCGGGAGCAGGAGTCGTAGCGCGCGGAGCTCCGGTGAAGTGCGGGACGGTGTGCGAGAGAACTTGGTGCTGGGGGCGGGGCTGTGCGGGCGGGGCGGAGCCCCGGACCCTGGACCTACATATAACACATAGCACGGCGTGTAGCGGCGTGTCAGCGGGAATGCTGTGCGTAATGCCAGTGTGCACTCAGCCCGTACATGGCCTCACAGCTCCACAGGGGGACTGGGGTAAAAAACTACTACCTGCGTGGGGGACAGGGGGAAAAAACTACTACCTGCGTGGGGGACAGGGGGAAAAAACTACTACCTGCGTGGGGGACTGGGGTAAAAAAACTACTACCTGCATGGGGGACTGGGGTAAAAAAACTACTACCTGCATGGGGGACTGGGGTAAAAAAAACTACTACCTGCATGGGGGACTGGGGTAAAAAACTACTACCTGCATGGGGGACAGGGGGGAAAAACTACTACCTGCATGGGGGACTGGGGTAAAAAACTACTACCTGCGTGGGGGACAGGGGGAAAAAACTACTACCTGCATGGGGGACTGGGGTAAAAAACTACTACCTGCGTGGGGGACAGGGGGAAAAAACTACTACCTGCATGGGGGACAGGGGGAAAAAACTACTACCTGCGTGGGGGACAGGGGGAAAAAACTACTACCTGCGTGGGGGACTGGGGTAAAAAAAACTACTACCTGCATGGGGGACTGGGGTAAAAAAACTACTACCTGCATGGGGGACTGGGGTAAAAAAAACTACTACCTGCATGGGGGACTGGGGTAAAAAAACTACTACCTGCATGGGGGACTGGGGTAAAAAAACTACTACCTGCATGGGGGACTGGGGTAAAAAAACTACTACCTGCATGGGGGACTGGGGTAAAAAAAACTACTACCTGCATGGGGGACTGGGGTAAAAAACTACTACCTGCATGGGGGACTGGGGTAAAAAAACTACTACCTGCATGGGGGACTGGGGTAAAAAAAACTACTACCTGCATGGGGGACTGGGGTAAAAAAAACTACTACCTGCATGGGGGACTGGGGTAAAAAAAACTACTACCTGCATGGGGGACTGGGGTAAAAAAAACTACTACCTGCATGGGGGACTGGGGTAAAAAAACTACTACCTGCATGGGGGACTGGGGTAAAAAAACTACTACCTGCATGGGGGACTGGGGTAAAAAAAACTACTACCTGCATGGGGGACTGGGGTAAAAAACTACTACCTGCATGGGGGACTGGGGTAAAAAACTACTACCTGCATCCGTGTCTGTCTGCGCTTCTTGTGTATTGGACGTGGACCCATTCATTTTTATCCATATGCCAAACATAAAAAAGGGCAACATGCGGATGTCATCCGTGTGCTGTCCCCATCTGCAAATTGCAGAACACGTCCTATTCTCGTCCGTGTAGGACAGTGAGAAAAATGCTGATTGCACATGGAAGGTGTCTGTGATTTGCTGACCACGACAGGAGTTGGTGGGTATGCAATATACAGGCAACCCTACCTTTTGCATTAGGCTACTTTCACACTAGCGTTTTGGTTTCAGTTTGTGAGATCCGTTCAGGGCTCTCACAAGCGGTCCAAAACAGATCAGTTTTGCCCTAATGCATTCTGAATGAAAAAGGATCCGAATGCATCAGTTTGCCTCCGTTCAGCCACCATTCCGCTCTGGAGGAGGACACCAAAACACTGCCTGACCTTTTGCTGTACATTGCGGATCATGGACCCATTCAAGTCAATGAGTCCACATCCGCAGCACGGATTGCACATGGCTGGTGCCCATACATTGTGGACCGGAAGTTGCACAGAACCCCCCTAAATTTCATCCAGCGACTCCATGGCAAAATCCATCACAAATCCGTGTGCGTTACATGCAGATTTTGCTGTGGATTTGCACAGATATCCCTCCCCCTCCCTGCGCCGTATGTCAGCTTCCACTGTGGATTGTTTATCTGCAGCATGTGGATCAGATTTTGTGGAATTTTGCTAGTGCATAATTTTTTTTTCTGGCATAAAGGCAAAAAAAATGTCCAATCCGGATGTTCCATGGAAATCTATAGAAAATAGTATGTAGAAAAAAAGTTGATGAGCTCCTTGAAGCAGACCACGGACCTGGTCCTGTTAGATATATATAAAAAAGGCCAAGGCAGCACTCAAATATCCGTGGAAAAAAGGGGTATTTTAATCACCCATGTGAAAGACAGCAACGTTTCAGCTCACTCCATGGAGCCTTTGTCGCCATGGCTTGACAAAGGCTCCATGGAGTGAGCTGAAACCTTTCACATGGGTGATTAAAATACCCCTTTTTTCCACGGATATTTGAGTGCTGCCTTGGCCTTTTTTATATATATAGAAAATAGTAAACGCAGGAAAAGGCTTTTTTTCACCATTGAGGCGTGTTTTTATGCTTTGTTGTATTTTTTTTTCCCATCATTGCCTGTCATTTCACTTCCATTGTTTTTGCATGTGGAGTGTGTGTTGGTGGTTTTTTAACAACGCTTTTTCCCTATACAGTTCTAAGGAGAAAGTGACATCACAGGGTGTTGTATACAGTACTTTACTCAAAAAAAAAAAAGTGGCAGCCATACATGAAACAACATTAAAACCCACCAGGTGCGGAAACATACTACATGGGCAAAAATAAAAATGTTACAAAAAACACTGATCAAGTCAGTTTTTTTTTTTTTTACGCTGTTATTTTGACCAAAAAAAAAAAAAAACATCAGGGACAAAATTGTGTCTATGTGCTGTTCACATCCACAAAGTATACAACATGTCCTATTCTTGTCTGCATTAACAACAATTTCTAGTGGCGGGAGTGGGAAAAATGTGGCTTACACATGGAAGGTGTGTGTGTATTTCACACATCCACAACTTTCAGAAGTCAATATGGACATGGTCACGTGCATGAGGCCGTAACCAGGAATAGAACTGAAGTCAGTGGCGTACACACAATCCATGGGGCCCCGATGCGAAACTGATCCATGGGGCCCCCTCCCAACCTACCTCCACAAACCCCCCTTGCCCCCCACTACCTCCCCTACCAGTGGTGTAACTATTGTGTTATCGGCCACAGTGCAAACATTTTTACAAAGAAGCGGCAGATTTTCTTACTAAGGGCTCTTTCCATGCGGCTAATCCGCTGCGTGACTGAGTGCCAAGCCCCATTCTGGACAGCAGAGACACGGAGCAGTAACATGATTGACTGGGATCTTTTTACTACAAAATCACGGTGACAACTTTATCTCTCTGTGATTTTGTAGTAAAAAGATCACAGAGAGGCAGGGAGCATTATCAATCATGTTAATGCTCCATGTCCCTGCTGTCTGGAACGGGGCTTGGCTGTCTTTCACGCAGCGGATTACCAGCACGGAATCCGCTCATGTTGAAGAACCCTAAGCCCAATGCATAGCTACACTCACCCAGTCCTAATAAAATCTGGTCCTACCTCATCCAGGGTGTCGCTGGCATTGGCGTGATGTCTGCTGGATCCAGAACAAGGTCCCTGTGGTGAGAAAAAAAGAATAATCACATAAGGAAGGGATGGTGACTGCCCCTGTGAAATCACCAGCAGGGAGCGCTGTGCTGGCCTGTAAGACTGAGCCATGCCAATGTATAGCAGGGTAATCTAGGACATTTCCCCTAAGTGCAACCACACAGTACTAATGCCAACCTTGTGGCCCCTCACAGTAGTTATGCCCACCTTTGTTCCTGTCACAGTAGTTATGCCCAGATATGTGCCCCCTCATAGTAGTTATGCCAAATATGTGTCCCCTTACAGTAGTTATGCCCAGATATGTGCCCCCTCATAGTAGTTATGCCAAATATGTGTCCCCTCACAGTAGTAATGCCCAGTTATGTGCCCTCCACAGTAGTAATGCCAAATATGTGCCCCTTCACAGTAGTAATGCCCAGATGATGTGTCCCCTCACAGTAGTAATGCCAGATTATGTGCCCCCTCACAGTAGTAATGCCCAGATTATGTGTCCCCTCACAGTAGTAATACCAGATTATGTGCCCCCTCACAGTAGTAATGGCAGATTATGTGCCCCTTCACAGTATTTATGCCGTTATGTGCCCCCTCAGAGTGGTTATGCCAGATTATGTGTCCCCTCTCAGTAGTAATGACAGATTATGTGCCCCCTCACAGTAGTAATGCCAGATTATGTGTCCCTCACAGTAGTTATGGCAGATTATGTGTCCCTCACAGTAGTTATGGCAGATTATGTGCCCCTTCACAGTATTTATGCCGTTATGTGCCCCCTCAGAGTGGTTATGCCAGATTATGTGTCCCCTCACAGTAGTAAACCAGATTATGTGCTCCTTCACAGTAGTAATACCAGATTATGTGCCCCCTCACAGTAGTAATGCAAGATTATGTGCCCCTCACAGTAGTTATGGCAGATTATGTGCCCCTTCACAGTATTTATGCCCAGTTATGTGCCCCCTCAGAGTGGATATGCCAGATTATGTGTCCCCTCACAGTAGTAATACCAGATTATGTGCCCCTTCACAGTATTTATGCCTGGTTATGTGCCCCCTCAAAGTAGATATGCCCAGATATGTGCCCCCTCAATTATGTGTCCCCTCACGGTAGTAATGCCAGATTATGTGCCCCTCAGTAGTTATGGCAGATTATGTGCCTGTCACGGGGTAGCGTCACGGGTATAAAGATAGAGCGGAGGTGCACCCCCTGAGCTGCCACCCGGTCCCCTGTCCCTGTCTACTTGCACCCCCCGCCCTAGGTGACGGGACGCAACTGGGCGACAGTCCCTGACCTGAGTAAGTGCAAGCAGAGAGATAGAGACAGCAGGGAAGCGGACAGCCAATGAGAGGTAGCACTCGAGCGGACAGAGAGGTGGAACAAGCAAGGTACTACCAAAAACGGAAGGGCGAGGCGGGTCAACTAGCCGGGGTCAGTTCAGGAGGTCTCGTCAGTACGAGGGAGGAGACAGATCCGAGAGCGGGCCGAGGTCAAAATCCGGGAGGTCACGTCAGTATGAGAGAAGAGCAATCCAAAAGCAAGCCGAGGTCAAAATCCGAGAGGTAGCGTCAAGGTTCAGGGAGCAGGCAGAAGAGGTGTCAGGAAGCAGATCAAGGGTCAAATCCAAAGGTAAGCTTAAAGGGAACCTGTCACCAGTTTTATGGTGTCCTAACTAAGGGCAACATAAATAGTGATGTCGCGAACATAAAATTTTCAGTTCGCGAACAGCGAACGCGAACTTCCGCAAATGTTCGCGAACTGGCGAACCGGGCGAACCGCCATAGACTTCAATAGACAGGCGAATTTTAAAACCCACAGGGACTCTTTCTGGCCACAATAGTGATGAGAAAGTTGTTTCAAGGGGTCTAACACCTGGACTGTGGCATGCCGGAGGGGGATCTATGGCAAAACTCCCATGGAAAATTACGTAGTGGACGCAGAGTCGGGTTTTAATCCATAAAGGGCATAAATCAACTAACATTCCTAAATTGTTTGGAATAACGTGCTTTAAAACATCCAGTGTGTGTATACGATCAGGTATGATGTTGTATCGATCAGGTAGTGTAAGGGTTACGCCCGCATCACAGACATTGACAGACCAAACTCCCCTTTTAATGCACCGCAAACAGTTCATTTGCACAACCGCAAACTCCCCATTTGCACAAGGTTGGATACCAAGCTAGCCACGTCCCGGTGATGTCATTGAAGGTTTCTTCCTCCACCCAGCCACGTACAACACCAAGGGTCCCCGAAAGGTCAATTGAATTGATTTTTCGAACGGGGAGATGGTTAAAAAAACGCTGGCTCCCTCCCCTTTGTTTTTATCCACGGTGACTGCGTCTGCGCCGTGCAATTTACTGTCACACCCGATATGAGTGGTATTTTCTGTAGTACTATTCTCATCAGTTTAATCCCTCTAACGTCCCCGACTCCCCAATCTGGGGGCCATTTATTAAACAGATTTTTCGGACGGGGAGATGGTTAAAAAAACGCTGGCTCCCTCCACTCTGTTTTAATCCACGGTGACTGCGTCTGCGCCGTGCAATTTACTGTCACACCCGATATGAGTGGTATTTTCTGTAGTACTATTCTCATCAGTTTAATCCCTCTAACGTCCCCAATCTGGGTGCCATTTATTGAATAGATTTTTCGAACGGGGAGATGGTTAAAAAAAACCTGGCTCCCTCCACTCTGTTTTAAACCACGGTGACTGCGTCTGCGCCGTGCAATTTACTGTCACACCCGATATGAGTGGTATTTTCTGTAGTACTATTCTCATCAGTTTAATCCCTCTAACGTCCCCAATCTGGGTGCCATTTATTGAATAGATTTTTCGAACGGGGAGATGGTTAAAAAAACGCTGGCTCCCTCCACTCTGTTTTAAACCACGGTGACTGCATCTGCGCCGTGCAATTTACTGTCACACCCGATATGAGTGGTATTTTCTGTAGTACTATTCTCATCAGTTTAATCCCTCTAACATCCCCAATCTGGGGGCCATTTATTAAATAGATTTTTTGAACGGGGAGATGGTTAAAAAAACGCTGGCTCCCTCCACCGATATGAGTGGTATTTTCTGTAGTATTATTCTCATCAGTTTAATCCCTGTTACGTCCCATATCAGGAATTGCCTTTTATGAAAAAAAATTTAGGCCGGGTACCTTCGACTGCCTTCACAGTGACAGACCAAACTCTCATACACTAAACTGAATTGATTTCAGGAACCGGGAGATGGAAAAAGCAGCTTGGTCGGTCCTCTTACTCCCAAATTGGGGCACTGCGCGTGCACAGAGCAATGTGCTGTGACACCCTATATGAGTGGTGTCTTAACTAGTACTATTGCTATCAGTTTAATCCCTGTTACGGACCCTATCCGGTCGAATTGATTAACCATTGTCGAATCCCCCATTGACATCCCCCTTATAAGCTGTGTAAAGCATATTTTTTAGTTTGGTTTTGAACTGCTGCATCCTTTCCGACTTTTGGTAATTTGGTAACATTTCTGCCACTTTCTGCTTATACCGGGGGTCTAGTAGCGTGGCCACCCGATCGCTTTTGGTCTGACCATAATGAAGCAACGGCCTTATCATCTGGGGTGTGGCAACATTGCCAACACACTTTTATAGAGGTGATGATGATTGCTTCATTGTGATACGCAAGCCCCTTCACCACAACAAGGTAACGATCACGAAGGGGAATTGACACTTGTATGTGCCTTTTTTTTTTGGTTTGTTTTTGCAGCCACAGTGCTGCACCATAGGACAGAAAAATTAGGCATGTACACATGCCTGAAAAATAATGGCACTGTTGCAGACGCTATTGTAGCAGCGGCCGGAAAAATTTATGTTTTCCAGGCAGAAAAGTGACTAAAACATTACGGCTTGAACCCTAGTTGGTGGTGGAGAATTCACGAAAGTCATCCGGTATGCAGACATTAAATACAGCAGCGTGGGGACCATTTTGAGGCCAAGGCATGTAATCAGGCCTTTTGTTAGTCAAACGTATCCCCCACTGTCAGTCCCTTCGGGATCCATGCCTCATTCATCTTTATGAAGGTGAGGTAATCAACACTTTTTTGACCGAGGCGACTTCTCTTGTCAGTGACAATGCCTCCTGCTGCACTGAAGCTCCTTTCTGACAGGACACTTGAAGCAGGGCAGGCCAGAAGTTCTATCGCAAACTGGGATAGCTCAGGCCACAGGTCAAGCCTGCACACCCAGTAGTGAAGGGGTTCATTGCTCCTCAGAGTGTCGATATCTGCTGTTAAGGCGAGGTAGTCTGCTACCTGTCGGTCGAGTCGTTCTCTAAGGCTGGATCCCGAAGGGCTGTGGCGATGAGTAGGACTGAAAAAGCTCCGCATGTCCTCCATCAACAACACATCTGTAAATCGTCCAGTCCTTGCCGCCGTGGTAGGAGGAGGATTACACTCACCTCTTCCCCTGTTAGATTCCCGTTGTGCTGTGACATCTCCCTTATAAGCTGTGTAAAGCATATTTTTTAGTTTGGTTTTGAACTGCTGCATCCTTTCCGACTTTCGGTAATTTTGTAACATTTCTGCCACTTTCTGCTTATACCGGGGGTCTAGTAGCGTGGTCACCCAGTACAGATCGTTCTCCTTTATCCTTTTTATACGTGGGTCCCTCAACATACATGACAGCATGAAAGACCCCATTTGAACAAGGTTGGATGCAGAGCTTCTCATTTCCCGTTCCTCGTCCTCACTGATGTCATTGACGGTCTGTTCTTCCCCCCAGCCACGTACAACACCATGGGTCCCAGATAGGTGACAACAACGAGCACCCTGGGGTGCCTGCTGTGGTTGGTCTTCCTCCTCCTCAAAGCCGCCACATTCCTCCTCTGACTCCTCTTCCTCATACTCCTCTTCCAGCGTTGCTGCAGGTCCGGCAAGCGATGATGACAAGGCTGTTTCTGGTGGTGATGGTGACCACAACTCTTCCTCTTCCTCTTCACGCTCATCTACAGCCTGATCCAGAACTCTTCGCAGGGCACGCTCCAGGAAGAAAACAAATGGGATGAGGTCGCTGATGGTGCCTTCGGTGCGACTGACTAGGTTTGTCACCTCCTCAAAAGGACGCATAAGCCTACAGGCATTGCGCATGAGTGTCCAGTAACGTGGCAAAAAGATTCCCAGCTCCGCAGAGGCTGTCCTAGCACCCCGGTCATACAAATACTCGTTGACGGCTTTTTCTTGTTGGAGCAGGCGGTCGAACATTAGGAGTGTTGAATTCCAACGTGTCGGGCTGTCGCATATCAAGCGCCTCACTGGCATGTTGTTTCGCCGCTGAATATCGGAAAAGTGCGCCATGGCCGTGTAGGAACGCCTGAAATGGCCACACACCTTCCTGGCCTGCTTGAGGAAGTCCTGTAAGCCTGGGTACTTAGACACAAAACGTTGTACGATGAGATTCAACACATGTGCCATGCACGGCACATGTGACAACTTGCCCAAATTTAATGCCGCCAACAGATTGCTTCCATTGTCACACACCACTTTGCCGATCTCCAGTTGGTGCGGGGTCAGCCACTGATCCACCTGTGCGTTCAGGGCGGACAGGAGTGCTGGTCCTGTGTGGCTCTCTGCTTTCAGGCAAGTCAACCCCAAGATAGCGTTACACTGTCGTATCCGGGATGTGGAATAGCCCCTGGGGAGCTGGGGGGAATCAGTTGATGTGCAGCCAGACGCCGCAGCAGAAGAGGACTCAGCCGAGGAGGAAATTAAAGAGGATGGAGTAGGAGTAGAGGAGGTGGCAGTAGGTCTGCCTGCAAGTCGTGGTGGTGTCACCAACTCCGCTGCAGAGCCACGCATTCCATGCTTGTCAGCCGTCAGCAGGTTGACCCAATGCGCAGTATACGTGATATACCTGCCCTGACCGTGCTTTGCAGACCAGGTATCAGTGGTCAGATGGACCCTTGCCCCAACACTGTATGCCAGAGATGCCATGACTTCCTTTTCAATGACATGGTAGAGGTTTGGGATTGCCTTTTTTGAAAAAAAATTTCGTCCGGGTACCTTCCACTGTGGTGTCCCAATAGCGACAAATTTTTTGAAGGCCTCAGACTCTACCAGCTGGTATGGTAAAAGCTGGCGGGCTAAGAGTTCCGTCAAGCCAGCTGTCAGTCGCCGGGCAAGGGGGTGACTTTGTGACATTGGCTTCTTATGCTCAAACATGTCCTTGACAGACACCTGACTGTGGGCAGATGAGCAGGAACTGCTGAAGGTGAGAGATGGAGTGGCGGGTGGTTGAGAGGGGGCAGGGAGGACAGCAGTGGTTGACGTGGCTGAAGATGCAGGACCAGGAGGAGCATGGTGGCTTTGAGTTTGTGTGCTGCTTGTACTCATGTGTTGATCCCATAGGCGTTTGTGATGTGAGATCATGTGCCTTCGCAAAGCAGTTGTACCAAGGTGGGTGTTGGACTTCCCACGACTCAGTTTCTTTTGGCACAGGTTGCAAATGGCATTGCTTTTATCAGAGGCAGACACACAAAAAAAATGCCACACTGCTGAGCTTTGCAATGACGGCATTCTAGTGGTGGCAACAGCATGCGTTGACTGGCGTGCTGTCTGGCTGACCCCAGGTGCCGATACATGCTGTCTGACTGTGCCACTAACTCCTTGCGACGACCTCCCCCTGCTTCCAACTCGTCTCCTCATTCTCTCTGTCTCCCCTTCAGAACTTTCCCCCTCTTCTTCTCTTCGAGCAGGCACCCACGTGGCATCCGTGGACACATCGTCATCATCAACCGCTTCACTTGTATCTGACACCTCAGCAAAGGAAGCAGCAGCGGGTACAACATCATCATCATCACACTGTACGTCCATGTGTGTAATCCTGCCTGACTGAGACATATCCCCGTAATCTACATCATCTGGCAATAATGGTTGCGCATCACTAATTGCATCCAACTGATGTGTAAATAACTCCTCTGACGGATCAAGTGAAGCGGCTGTGGTGGCTGTGGTGGTAGTGGCGACGGGCGGGTGCGTGGTAACTTGAGAGCAGGTGACCGAAGCTGAGTTGGAGGAGGATGGTGCGTCAAGGTTCTTAGCGGAAGCTGTTGAAGATTGGGTGTCCTGTCTAAGCCAGTCAACTACGTCCTCTGAATTTTTCGGGTTCAGGGTACGTGGCCTCTGAAAACTGGGCATTATTCCAGGGACAGTGGAAATCACAGCACCACGACCACGACGGCCCCTGCGGGGTGGCCTGCCTCTGCCTGTCATTTTTTTTTTAGATAAGTGGTACTACGCGTGCTAGGTACTGTGCCACCCGGTATGAGTGGTTGGCACTGGCAGTGGGCACACTACAGTCTGTGGAAGTGGGCCTGACACACACTGGCAGCAGGCAAGCAACTGAATTTAGACTACTGTCTAAAAATTAAATGCCTTATTTATCGGCAAGCTACTGTGCCACCCGGTATCAGTGGTTGGCACTGGCAGTGGGCACACTACAGTCAGTGGAAGAGGGCCTGACACACACTGGCAGCAGGCAAGCAACTGAAATTACACTAAAGTGTAAAAATTAAATGCCTTATTTATCGGCAAGCTACTGTGCCACCCGGTATGAATGGTTGGCACTGGCAGTGGGCACACTACAGTCAGTGGAAGAGGGCCTGACACACACTGGCAGCAGGCAAGCAACTGAATTTAGACTACTGTCTAAAAATTAAATGCCTTATTTATCGGCAAGCTACTGTGCCACCCGGTATCAGTGGTTGGCACTGGCAGTGGGCACACTACAGTCAGTGGAAGCGGGCCTGACACACACTGGCAGCAGGCAAGCAACTGAAATTACACTAAAGTGTAAAAATTAAATGCCTTATTTATCGACAAGCTACTGTGCCACCCGGTATCAGTGGTTGGCACTGGCAGTGGGCACACTACAGTCAGTGGAAGCGGGCCTGACACACACTGGCAGCAGGCAAGCAACTGAATTTAGACTACTGTCTAAAAATTAAATGCCTTATTTATCGGCAAGCTACTGTGCCACCCGGTATCAGTGGTTGGCACTGGCAGTGGGCACACTACAGTCAGTAGAAGCGGGCCTGACACACACTGGCAGCAGGCAAGCAACTGAAATTACACTAAAGTGTAAAAATTAAATGCCTTATTTATCGGCAAGCTACTGTGCCACCCGGTATGAGTGGTTGGCACTGGCAGTGGGCACACTACAGTCAGTGGAAGAGGGCCTGACACACTGACTGGCAGCAGGCAAGCAACTGAATTTAGACTACTGTCTAAAAATTAAATGCCTTATTTATCGGCAAGCTACTGTGCCACCCGGTATCAGTGGTTGGCACTGGCAGTGGGCACACTACAGTCAGTGGAAGCGGGCCTGACACACACTGGCAGCAGGCAAGCAACTGAAATTACACTAAAGTGTAAAAATTAAATGCCTTATTTATCGGCAAGCTACTGTGCCACCCGGTATCAGTGGTTGGCACTGGCAGTGGGCACACTACAGTCAGTAGAAGCGGGCCTGACACACACTGGCAGCAGGCAAGCAACTGAAATTACACTAAAGTGTAAAAATTAAATGCCTTATTTATCGGCAAGCTACTGTGCCACCCGGTATGAGTGGTTGGCACTGGCAGTGGGCACACTACAGTCAGTGGAAGAGGGCCTGACACACTGACTGGCAGCAGGCAAGCAACTGAATTTAGACTACTGTCTAAAAATTAAATGCCTTATTTATCGGCAAGCTACTGTGCCACCCGGTATCAGTGGTTGGCACTGGCAGTGGGCACACTACAGTCAGTGGAAGCGGGCCTGACACACACTGGCAGCAGGCAAGCAACTGAAATTACACTAAAGTGTAAAAATTAAATGCCTTATTTATCGGCAAGCTACTGTGCCACCCGGTATGAGTGGTTGGCACTGGCAGTGGGCACACTACAGTCAGTGGAAGAGGGCCTGACACACACTGGCAGCAGGCAAGCAACTGAATTTAGACTACTGTCTAAAAATTAAATGCCTTATTTATCGGCAAGCTACTGTGCCACCCGGTATCAGTGGTTGGCACTGGCAGTGGGCACACTACAGTCAGTGGAAGCGGGCCTGACACACACTGGCAGCAGGCAAGCAACTGAATTTAGACTACTGTCTAAAAATTAAATGCCTTATTTATCGGCAAGCTACTGTGCCACCCGGTATCAGTGGTTGGCACTGGCAGTGGGCACACTACAGTCAGTTGAAGTCGGCCTGACACACACTAGCAGCAGGCAAGCAGCTGAAATTACACTAAAGTGTAAAAATTAAATGCCTTTTTTATGCAAAGTCCTGTGCCAGCCGGTATGAGTGGTGGGCACTGGCAGTGGGCACACTACAGTCAGTGGAAGTCAGCCTGACACACACTGGCAGGCAACTAACCTTAGATTAAAGTGTAAAAATTAAGTGCCTATTTTTTAAGCAAAGTCCTGTGCCACTCGGTATGACAGGGGTGGGCACTGGCAGTGGGCACACTACAGTCAGTTGAAGTCGGCCTGACACACACTAGCAGCAGGCAAGCAGCTGAAATTACATTAAAGTGTAAAAATTAAATGCCTTTTTTAAGCAAAGTCCTGTGCCAGCCGGTATGAGTGGTGGGCACTGGCAGTGGGCACACTACAGTCAGTGGAAGTCAGCCTGACACACACTGGCAGGCAACTAACCTTAGATTAAAGTGTAAAAATTAAGTGCCTATTGTTTAAGCAAAGTCCTGTGCCACTCGGTATGACAGGGGTGGGCACTGGCAGTGGGCACACTACAGTCAGTTGAAGTCGGCCTGACACACACTAGCAGCAGGCAAGCAGCTGAAATTACACTAAAGTGTAAAAATTAAATGCCTTTTTTATGCAAAGTCCTGTGCCAGCCGGTATGAGTGGTGGGCACTGGCAGTGGGCACACTACAGTCAGTGGAAGTCAGCCTGACACACACTGGCAGGCAACTAACCTTAGATTAAAGTGTAAAAATTAAGTGCCTATTTTTTAAGCAAAGTCCTGTGCCACTCGGTATGACAGGGGTGGGCACTGGCAGTGGGCACACTACAGTCAGTTGAAGTCGGCCTGACACACACTAGCAGCAGGCAAGCAGCTGAAATTACATTAAAGTGTAAAAATTAAATGCCTTTTTTAAGCAAAGTCCTGTGCCAGCCGGTATGAGTGGTGGGCACTGGCAGTGGGCACACTACAGTCAGTGGAAGTCAGCCTGACACACACTGGCAGGCAACTAACCTTAGATTAAAGTGTAAAAATTAAGTGCCTATTTTTTAAGCAAAGTCCTGTGCCACTCGGGATGACAGGGGTGGGCACTGGCAGTGGGCACACTACAGTCAGTTGAAGTCGGCCTGACACACACTGGCAGGCAACTAACCTTAGATTAAAGTGTAAAAATGAAGTGCCTTTTTTTTAAGCAAAGTCCTGTGCCACACGAGATGACAGGGGTGGGCACTGGCAGTGGGCACACTACAGTCAGTTGAAGTCGGCCTGACACACACTAGCAGCAGGCAAGCAGCTGAAATTACACTAAAGTGTAAAAATTAAATGCCTTTTTTATGCAAAGTCCTGTGCCAGCCGGTATGAGTGGTGGGCACTGGCAGTGGGCACACTACAGTCAGTGGAAGTCAGCCTGACACACACTGGCAGGCAACTAACCTTAGATTAAAGTGTAAAAATTAAGTGCCTTTTTTTAAGCAAAGTCCTGTGCCACACGGAATGACAGGGGTGAGCACTGGCAGTGGGCACACTACAGTCTGTGGGCCTGCAGCTCCTCACACACAGGCAGGCCAGGCAACTGCAATATGTATATAAAGGAAAAAAAAAAAGCAGACTAATGTTGCAGCCCTAAAAAGGGCTTTTTGGGGTGCTGTCAGGACGCTGTCCTTACAGCAGAGATCAGATGAGTCTTTCAGGACTGGAGTGGACACTGAATTCACTAGCCTAGCTATCGATTTCCCAATTAAATCAGCAGCAGTTACAGTCTCCCTCCTCTCACTAAGACTGCAGCTTCAGAATGAATCTAAAATGGATGCTGTGCAGGAGGTGGGAGGGTCTGGGAGGGAGGGTATGCTGCTGATTGGCTGGAATGTGTCTGCTGACTGTGAGGTACAGGGTCAAAGTTTGCTCAATGATGATGTATAGGGGGCGGACCGAACATCGCATGTGTTCGCCCGGCAGAGGCGAACGCGAACAAGCTATGTTCGCCGGGAACTGTTGCCGTCGGATAGTTCGGGCCATCTCTAAACATAAATAAGTGATTGATTCTCTTAGCACAATGCTGAGTCACTTTCTTTATTTGACCCAGTCAATCTGCCAACATCTTGTATTGAAAAGCTCCAGCTGATAATGATGAGTCCTGAATATTCATGAGCTCCTGACTCTCCCCGCCCACCTGCTGCTGAATGACAGTTTGTTTCCATAGGAATCAGCAGCAGGTGGGCAGGGGAGTGGCTATAGCTCTGAATTAAATATACGCTGGACTCAATGACATCACGCCGGACTCCAATCAGCTCATTAGTGTTAAAGCAGCCCTAAATTAGGGCATTTTAGATACACTCTGGTGTTCCAGATCAATGTACCCCCCCCCCCCCCAGGTGGTTAATATCCACGCATGGCTGAGAGACTGAACACTGACACAGAAGTTGGTCAAAGCAATCTCTAACTTTTATTACATGGGGTATGGCGTATATACATCTTCAGAAGAGGGCAGTCCTCACTGAGGCTTAAACATTGTTTCATTGGTCAAAAAGGAAGAAGAGAGAGGAGATAATAAACCTGCATCTGCGCACTGGGCCCTACTTTGGAATGTGAACTAATGTAAATATCTGGTTACCATCGCCATTTTGTAATGGCTTCTATTCTAACAATAATACTGCATACGTCATATGTGACACTTACAAGAGGTGCTTCTCTATAGGCAGTGGATAATATATACACTGCGTGCAGAATTATTAGGCAAATGAGTATTTTGACCACATCATCCTCTTTATGCATGTTGTCTTACTCCAAGCTGTATAGGCTCGAAAGCCTACTACCAATTAAGCATATTAGGTGATGTGCATCTCTGTAATGAGAAGGGGTGTGGTCTAATGACATCAACACCCTATATCAGGTGTGCATAATTATTAGGCAACTTCCTTTCCTTTGGCAAAATGGGTCAAAAGAAGGACTTGACATGCTCAGAAAAGTCAAAAATAGTGAGATATCTTGCAGAGGGATGCAGCACTCTTAAAATTGCAAAGCTTCTGAAGCGTGATCATCGAACAATCAAGCGTTTCATTCAAAATAGTCAACAGGGTCGCAAGAAGCGTGTGGAAAAACCAAGGCGCAAAATAACTGCCCTTGAACTGAGAAAAGTCAAGCGTGCAGCTGCCAAGATGCCACTTGCCACCAGTTTGGCCATATTTCAGAGCTGCAACATCACTGGAGTGCCCAAAAGCACAAGGTGTGCAATACTCAGAGACATGGCCAAGGTAAGAAAGGCTGAAAGACGACCACCACTGAACAAGACACACAAGCTGAAACGTCAAGACGGGGCCAAGAAATATCTCAAGACTGATTTTTCTAAGGTTTTATGGACTGATGAAATGAGAGTGAGTCTTGATGGGCCAGATGGATGGGCCCGTGGCTGGATTGGTAAAGGGCAGAGAGCTCCAGTCCGACTCAGACGCCAGCAAGGTGGAGGTGGAGTACTGGTTTGGGCTGGTATCATCAAAGATGAGCTTGTGGGGCCTTTTCGGGTTGAGGATGGAGTCAAGCTCAACTCCCAGTCCTACTGCCAGTTTCTGGAAGACACCTTCTTCAAGCAGTGGTACAGGAAGAAGTCTGCATCCTTCAAGAAAAACATGATTTTCATGCAGGACAATGCTCCATCACACGCGTCCAAGTACTCCACAGCGTGGCTGGCAAGCAAGGGTATAAAAGAAGAAAATCTAATGACATGGCCTCCTTGTTCACCTGATCTGAACCCCATTGAGAACCTGTGGTCCATCATCAAATGTGAGATTTACAAGGAGGGAAAACAGTACACCTCTCTGAACAGTGTCTGGGAGGCTGTGGTTGCTGCTGCACGCAATGTTAATGGTGAACAGATCAAAACACTGACAGAATCCATGGATGGCAGGCTTTTGAGTGTCCTTGCAAAGAAAGGTGGCTATATTGGTCACTGATTTGTTTTTGTTTTGTTTTTGAATGTCAGAAATGTATATTTGTGAATGTTGAGATGTTATATTGGTTTCACTGGTAAAAATAAATAATTGAAATGGGTATATATTTGTTTTTTGTTAAGTTGCCTAATAATTATGCACAGTAGTAGTCACCTGCACACACAGATATCCCCCTAAAATAGCTAAAACTAAAAACAAACTAAAAACTACTTCCAAAAATATTCAGCTTTGATATTAGAGTTTTTTGGGTTCATTGAGAACATGGTTGTTGTTCAATAATAAAATTAATCCTCAAAAATACAACTTGCATAATAATTCTGCACTCCCTGTATATATATATATTATCAAGCCATATGATTGGGTTATGCACTCCTTCACTCTCTATATAGCTCCCTTGTTGGGACGCCTGTACAAGGATGAGAAATCAGACACTTCTCACAGCACAGCTCTTTGCCCCCCCCCTCTTCTCCAGTCTTGAAACAAAGAGGGGGTGGGTGGGCACTTGGAGAAGAAAAAGTTAACTCATTACAGTCCTAGAGATACAAAATATAGATAAAAATTCACACATCTTTAACAGTCCCCCCTTGAATTTCATTCTCTCCCTAAACCTAAACATCTGTCCCAATGCTCCGACATCCTCTTCACCAGCTTCCACGACAAGCCATTCCTAGCGAACAGCCTCCCGTGACACTGGATTTGAGCACGGGGAAGTGAGATGATCTTTCCCTAACTGGCGTTGACATTATATGGGGGGACTGGGGGTCATCAATGCTTCTGATTTTCTGGATCGATGTTTTCATACAATTTTCCATATTCTTTTGAGTCATGATCAACAGTCACACAAGGGAAAACCAGTCTCAACACTTCCTTGAAATCAATCCAATTATGCTTTTCTTTGAGCTTCACTGTGCTTGTGGTCAACAACACCCGGAATGGACCATCAAACCAGGGTTTTAGGACTTTCCTAACGTGTCACTCGGAATGGACCATCAAACCAGGGTTTTAGGACTTTTCTAATGTGTCTTTTTCTACCACCCAATCTCCAGACACAAGTGGGTGGGTTCCTGGTACTTTATCAAAACCTGGAAGTGAAGCAAAAACTCGAAAATATACTTTAGTCAAATGCTTGTACAAACTGATCACGTAATCTGCCAGACAACCATGTTGCATCTGAAGCTGCTGTGGGAAATAAATCCTATCCTAGGGGCTGACCCAAAAAGGACCTTATAGGGACAAAGGCCTGTCTTACGGTTAGGCGTATACCTCACTAAAAGAGGGCTACCTTACATTTAAAAATAATCTCCCTGATAGGATAACGGAATGTCCTAAGTGCCATCTATCTAAAGCGGGTCTGAATCATTGTGTCTGGGAATGCCCACAGGTAGAAATGTTCTGGAAGGAATTGCTTGCCTGGATAAAGAGATTATGGCAATTAGATCTACCACTTGAACCTCTGGTGGTCCTGTTTCATGTATACCCGGATACACTGGTAGTACCCAAATTAGTGGATGGGGTTTTGGTGGTGGCACTCAGATGTTTATTGAACTTGTGGTTGCAACCAAAAGCTCCCACAATCTCAGAAGTTCAAATACAAATGAGATATTTCATGATGATGGATCAACTAGAAGCAGAAAAACAAAAGTCTTGTAAAACGTCACAGTTCTTTGGCAAGTGGAAGGTTTACATTAGTAAGCAGCTCTCGGAACCTGAAATACAGAAAGTTATGCAAAATTTTCAGTATACAGAATGGTATTTACTCACTGACCTGAAAGGTAGTTTGGGTAACTTGAAGGTAGTTCGGCCATCCTAACAGGGAAGTTACACCAGTTTTTCGGAATTGAACAATGTTAGTTGGGATAGGTACACATCCAGAAGGGGGTGGGGTGGGGGGGAGAGTTTTGGGGAAATAGTGCTATATTCTACAAGAGGAGACAAATGTCATATGAAGTAGGATGTGATGCTGATATTTTTCTTCTGTACATGATGGATTGTGTGGATAATATGTCATTGTCTTGACTTTGCTCTTGTGCCTAAGCATTGTATGGAATCATATTTTGCTTCTGAAATGCTTTTATGAGAAAATAAATAAAATGTTATTTAAAAAAAAAAAAAGAGGGCTACCAGCAGGCACTCTAAGGCTTTTGAATCTTTAACTTTAGTGTCCCGTTCAGTTCCTTTTCCCTACTCTACGCTGCTTTGTGGATGGTACGAAGCATGTAAGGCCTGTCCTACACCCAAAACCTTCATCATCTCCTGCATCACTTCACCTGTGAAGTGAACACCTGTGTCACTTTCAATGATCTAAGGTACCCCATACCTGCACACCACTTCGGCCATAATCTTCTTTACTTCTTTGGGTACGGTTTTGGCCATCCTGAAAACAAGTCACCACATATCAATACATACTCATACATACCCACCTTGTGTAGTTGAAGGTAGTCTGCAAACGTTGAAACGGATACAAAAAGCAAGACGTGTTTCTTGGGTACCTTAACCACCTTGCCCACATTGTTTTGGACACGAAGCATTTATCCTTGAGTATGTCTGACTGTTACAGTGCTGAACCCTGGGGCATACCATATGCTACGTACTAAATCACACATAGCAGTTTTTGTCTGGTGCATCACTCCATGGGTTGCCTGTGCCATCGTGGAGTAGAGGGACCTGGGAAGGTAAAGTTTTCCCTTCTTATTTGTAGTCCCCCCTTTTCCATCCACCAGTCCCTTTCCTCCTTCCCCATCTGGTTCTGTAAGGTCTTAAGAACTTTCGGGAGACAGGAGGAGTTATTTTAGGGACCTGAACTGTGGCCACTTAAGACAGGGGTCTGCTTAGGTAATTTGGCAGCCATTTTTGCCACCTGATCTGCCGTGGCTTTCCCCTTTACCTTCTCTGCATCTGTTTACAGTGGCCTTTCGTTGCTATCATCACCTCTCATGTTAGTGACAAAAGGGCTTCCATCAGAGACCTCACTGCTTCCCCATTTTCGATGGGTTTACCTGAAGTGATCAAGGAGTCTCTGGCTTTCCATATGTGCCCATAGTCATGGGCTATCCCGAAAGCACACCTGGAATCAGTGTAAATGTTGGCTGTTTTTCCATCTGCATATCTGCAAGCCATCTTCAGAGTCTTTTAGCTCCACTTCTTGAGCAGACATGTGTGGTAGTTCACGTTTATGTGTGGTAGTTCAACCTGTGTAGTACCTGCCATCCTGGCCATACCTCAATCCATCCACAAAGAGCACATGATCTAGATTACCTAATGGCTGATTTACCAAATCCCACTACCTCTTGTGACATCATCTGCAAACAGTCAGGAGCCTCTTCCTTTGAATCTGGAAGAAAAGTTTAAAGTGCGGTGCCCTAACTCTTCCCTGCCCCCTTGGTCCAGAGGCAACAGGGTGGCTGGGTCCAAAGCATTACACCTTTGGAGAGCAACATTGTCAGGCAACAAAATGGAACACTGCATTCTCAAATAACGGGCAACAAAACAATCATTTGGATTGTACGTTCATGAGGATAGATGTAATATCACCATCACTTTGTGGTTCAGAATTATCTCAGAGCTTTCATCAAGCATAGCTAGTACAACTACTACAGCTCTGATGCAGAAAGGGGCACCTCTGGCCACGGGATTAAGTCTGATTGAATAATATGCTACGGGGCGTTATTGCTGGCCATGCAGTTGGGTGAGGACAGCTGAGTCATGGCCACTCTCTTCATAACAATACAATCTAAATGTAATAATCTGATAGTACATTGTGGGGGAACACAAAATTGCCAGTTCTAGGCATAAAAAGCATATACCACCTCATCTGTGAGGCGGTAGGGACTAAAGGACAAATCAATCACAGTGGAGTGAGCAGGGGTAATGGGAACCTGAGCCAACAAGGTGTGTGTATTGGGCACGATGTGGGTGTTAGAAACTGTGGCTTCATTAACTGCATGTAGGTCATGTACCATCCAATGGTGAGTGGTTCTGCTTTTCTCAGCTTCTGGGAGTACTGATATAAACATGGACCAGGGAATTTTATCACTAATGGCCAACAACAAAGTTCCTGGTCGTTGAGGGCACCTGTAAGCTTCACAGTGCCGTCCTCCTGATATGAGATACCAGAATGTACTTTTGCAAGCAAATCTGCACCCAGGAGGCAACAAGGGGTGTTACCACTGACCAGCAAACGGGCAAGCGCATCTTGGTTAGGGGCAAATCTAATATGGATGGTTTCTGTTGAAAAGGGAGCGTACTACTTTCCCATCCACTTCTACCCAAAGACTGGTGTCCTTGGAGAGTAAATCAGGGGAGGCCATGTTTGCTGTGCACAACTGTCTTGGCTGCTCCAGTATCAATCAAAAACGGGACTACTTCTTTATCACCCAGAGTGAGGGATATCATTGGGCCAGACTGAATCTGCTAAAAATGTTTAAAAGTAGAGCCGATACTGGATTTCCTGTTTCCTAATCTTGATCTAACTCCCCCCCCTCCCTGTCTTTGTGTTCTCCTTATGACAAAAAAACATGGGTGTCTGTGGGGATGGACAGTGATCCGGGCATTGTCAACATAGAATACAATCCTCTCGTGTGGTGTGGACGAGGAGTACCACACACAGCACAACACTCTCTCTTCTGGGATCTGGGTCCCACAGACTCTGCAGGCCCATCATAGGGTGGCAGACTTACTTTTCCCACACTTCAAGGAGGCGTTTGACATCAGGGCTGAAGCAATGCCAAAGGAACACTACCTATGGTTGGCACCACTGAACCACCCAATGCCGCTTGATGTTACTTTACATTTTGGCTTACAGAAGTATCCAACTTTTCCTATCGCGGAATTAGTAGACTGGAAAACAAAACAGGACTTCTCATCTTCCATGGGAGTGTCTTATAACTAGGGAATGGGCACAAGGGCTGTCGTTGTCTATAACGTCCACCCCTATCCTCCTCCCTCCGCTCTGAGTCATCTAATTCCACCACTTTCAGTCGGACGCTGTGGTCCTCCTTTTGTCCATCAGTAGTGTCCCAGCTGTCCATAAGAACAGAGCTCTGATGTTTAGCACAACACTTAACATGTAACACGTAACTTCAAACATTGAAACAAACAGATCTGACAATACAGACATGAACACACAAAGGGCCCATAAAAAACTTTTCATTGACTTCGATATAAAAAAATGTACAGCTTGATCAATGCTGTTGGCACCAATAAAAACCAAAAACTTCCAAGAAAAATAAAATAAAATCCTCAATGCGCATATTATTTAAAAAACAAATACCGTACTCCATACGCATTCATATACATTTTCATGTACTCATTTTCATTAACAGCTCATACCCACGCCCTTACACAAAAAATATGAATTGCATTCACAGCTCTGCTAAAAACATCCATCAGTCACAAAGCCACACCCATTCACATTCCACTGAATCATTTATGTCTTCCAACCTAGCCACACTGTTTTCATCCCAAAAACTTATAGCACAGACAAACACAGCTTTCCTGGAAACAGATAGCCACACCACACCCAGAATTGCTGATGGTCTGTCATTTTGTTAAAAGCTGGATTCCCACAGTACACTGCTTGGGAAAAAAGAAAGAAGAAAGAAGATTATTGAACAATTCTTTGTCTTCTATAATAATATTACACATATAACATCACTTACTCTGCATGATTTCATTTCTGAACATCTAACACAAGCGCCTTTCTGATTGCAGACACTGGGGCACTTTCTTTCTTGCTAATGCCATCAATTATCATTCTGACACTGCTCTGTTTTCTCACTCGTTAAAACTCCCCCTTTAACATCACAGGAGTTCTGATGCCCACAGTCTGTAAGCTCTAACCTCACAGTTTCTTACAGATTTTCATCCCTGTTGCCAGCCGGGCGACCTTCTGTCCGGGGCCACACTTCTCTAACATTCTTTGTCACATTTTAACTTTCAATTCTCTATATCACATCCTATAGTCTCCCTTAACTTCTTATAATTCTTCACATGTTGACTTCCTTCTTCTCTCGCTACAATCTGAGGAGCAGTATATTCTCCTTCTCCATGTGAGTGGGACTGACCCATCTTAACAACAGTATTTCAAACTGACACACACACAAAACAGAGGAGTGATCAGCACCTTTAGCCCTTTCTTCCGCAGACAAAGGATTCACCCTCCCCACTGGTTTGCTCAAATCTGACTATCACGTCTGACTAGTCAGCTGGGACTCCCCGCACGTCTTCCCCAAAACCAGGGGTCAGGCAGGCTCCGTCGCGTCTTCCTGGGGTCAGGTCAGGTAGAGAATATCACCGCAGTCTTCCCTTATCAGGGTCATGAGACTCTACTGTCTCCCTGGTCAGGTCAGCCGGAGTTTCTTTGTCCCACACCTCGGCGCTACAGCGCCCCCTTCCAAACCAGGAGGTTACTGTCCCCTCCCTTTGTCTGTGGTTTTACCGTCTGTGCTCAACTCACTCCTCACATAAATTACAGACACACACAAAACATTTACACACCAGAGTGATCTATCAATTCAGAATATGGTTCTATGGACCCCAGGCTTTCAGCATATTAGCCGACTACTATACTTACATGGGTACCACCTCACAGCAGACTAAGCCAACATGAAGTGACGAACTAAATGGCAGAAAGGCAGGTAAGAGTATTCTTACCATTCTATTAAAGCCGGCCATCTCCTCTCT
This sequence comes from Bufo bufo, assembly GCF_905171765.1. Taxonomy (NCBI): domain Eukaryota; kingdom Metazoa; phylum Chordata; class Amphibia; order Anura; family Bufonidae; genus Bufo; species Bufo bufo. The sequence goes on along the minus strand of NC_053390.1, from coordinate 176,707,388 downwards.
GCCATTCGTCAAGTCCTGGGGCCTCTTGTGTGTCAGCTGTTGATGCTCCCTTCGCCTTGGGGTCCCATCTGGGGTGCCATTTGTTAAATCAGCCCTAAATTAGGGCATTTTAGATACACTCTGGTGTTCCAGATCAATGTACCCCCCCCCCAGGGGGTTAATATCCACGCATGGCTGAGAGACTGAACACTGACACAGAAGTTGGTCAAAGCAATCTCTAACTTTTATTACATGGGGTATGGCGTATATACATCTTCAGAAGAGGGCAGTCCTCACTGAGGCTTAAACATTGTTTCATTGGTCAAAAAGGAAGAAGAGATAAGAGAGAGGAGATAATAAACCTGCATCTGCGCACTGGGCTCTACTTTGGAATGTGAACTAATGTAAACATCTGGTTACCATCGCCATTTTGTAATGGCTTCTATTCTAACAATAATACTGCATACGTCATATGAGACACTTCAAAGAGGTGCTTCTCTATAGGCAGTGGATAATATATATATATCATCAAGCCATATGATTGGCTTATGCACTCCTTCACTCTCTATATAGCTCCCTTGTTGGGACGCGTGTACAAGGATGAGAAATCAGACAGTTCTCACAGCACAGCTCTTTGCCCCCCCCCCCCTCTTCTCCAGTCTTGAAACAAAGAGGGGGTGGGTGGGCACTTGGAGAAGAAAAAGTTAACTCATTACAGTCCTAGAGATACAAAATATAGAATAAAATTCACACATCTTTAACAGTAGCATGCGGCATCTTTGTGTGTATATTATGAGGTAACCATCTGTCACGCCAGTAAGTGAATACATCTAAGGCACTTTTTAGTAGTTAATGATTATTATATAATTAGTTAGATTATAATCAAATATCCACATGACAGGTTCCCTTTAATAACAATAATAATAATACATAACCTAAGGGACCAAAATCACAGGCAACCTGTAGCCAGCAGGTTGCCTGTATTTATAGTGGGGAGTGAGGGTCATGTGATGTGGCCAGCGTCACATGACTGACAGACAGACAAGTCGAGCACCGAGTGATCAGCTCGGCGCTCAAGGCAGACCTAGGAGCAGGGAGCCTCCCAGCTAGCAAAAGCCGCCCTGGGAACGAGGCCAAACACAGATCCTCGCTCCCGTAGCTACGCAGCAGGTCTGCGGCTGATGGGAGACCGAGTGCGCCTTCGGCGCCCCGTTACAGTGCCCCTTCACAGTATTTATACCCAGTTATGTGCCCCCTCAGAGTGGTTATGCTAGATTATGTGCCCCTCACAGTGGTTATGCCAGATTACGTGCCCCCTCACAGTAGTTATGCCTTCATATGTGCCCCCCTCACAGTAGTTATGGCAGATTAGGTGCCCCCTCAAATTAGTTATGGCAGATTAGGTGCCCCTCAGTAGAGATGCCCACTTTTGTGTCCCCTCACTCTAGTTGTGCCCATCACCCAGCCTTCCCTGCTGCCTGCCCCCAGTCTGCAACGTTAGAAAAAAAACATACTTACCTTTTTCCCTGATGACAGGAGGCAGATTGCCGGGCTTTCAGCTCTCCTCCCACAGCCAGCAGCACGATGTGGGACCAGCAGGGGGAGCTCCTGAGCTCTGAAGATCAGTGAAGCAGGGAGGAGAGAGGTTTCCCTGCTTCACTATGGAAACGGAACTGCCTGGCCGGGTGTGAGTGAGTGCGCGATAACCCCCCCCCCCCATATTATACATGTAATGGAGGCATGGAGCGCTCTGATGGGGCCCAAAATTGCCACTGTACTTCATGCTGGGCCCCATCAGAGCGCTCCATTACAAGTGGGTACAGCGGGGCCCCTGCCAGCTGCCTGGGGGGGTCCTCAGGCGGCCGGGCCCTGTCGCAACTACACCCCCTGTATGTACGCCAGTGACTGAAGTACCCCAGAGGGGTCACTACCATCCTTACACCTAGTCTCTACTGTCTCTAATGGCTAGCAAAGAATGTCATCTGTGTATTCAATTCCAGGTCCTCTAATATTGTGCCTTAATAATATTGTCATGCAACAGTTATTACATATAATGTGCCTGATGGTCCTGCAGGTGGCAGTGTATCTGGCAGAGAGTACCTTTAGATAGAGTGGAACTTACCGTTCCATTCTCCCCCTTTTGGGCAGAAGTGGGCTAGCCCTGTTTCATACCAAGGGAGGGGTTGGAGGAAGCTATGGTTTAATGAAGAGTGGAGGAGTTGAGAAGTGGAGTTGAGTGAAGCAGCATGGTGTGGTGAGGGAGCGGTTCCCCTCACTAATGCAGGAGCTTTGGGGAAAGTAGCTCAGAGATTAGCCCATGGCTTATATATAAAAGGACTCAGTACCTATGAAAGGCAAAATAGAGCCAAAGACCCCTACTCTGATATAAACCAGACTGCAGCCAGAGATTAGCACAGCAGCTGAGAGATAAAGCAAAGTATACAGGTTAAGGGTCCATTCACACATCCATATGTGTTTTGCGGATCCTCAAAACACGGACACCGGCAATGTGTGTTCATCATTTTGCGGACCGCACATCGCCACCACTATAATAGAAAAATGCCTAATCTTGTCCGCAATTGCGGACAAGAATAGAACATGTTCTATTTTTTGGGGAGCCGCAGACCAGAAGATTGGTTGCGCGCTCCAGAAATGCAGATTCGGAGAGCACATAGTGTGCTCTCCGCATCTATTCCGTCCCTATAGAGAATGAATGGGTCTGCACCCGTTCCTCAATTTGCGGAATGGATGCGGATCCATTATTACGGATGTGTGAATGGAGCCTTACCTGCCAGTTTACCCTTAGCCTGCTGGAGATAAGAGAAAGATCATTTATTGTTTGCATTACCCAACTTTATTGAAAGTTTATTCAAGTAAAAACCGTTAAACTTCACCAAATCTGGACTCTACTTACTTCACCAACTACAACTCCTTTGTTGCTGCAGAGCCTAACCGTGGGGAGCGACAGTATCCAGTAGGAACACCGTGACACAAACTATTAGGGCCACAATACACCACTAAAGAATGGGACCCAAACGCCCGCCACAGAACTTACAGAGAAAAAGTATGTGTCACGAGGGTGTCAAGAACCACGCCTGACTCCGTTATACCCGGGGTCAGGAAGTCGCAGCGGTTGGCTGCGCGCTCTATGTAAGATAGGGCTGTTTCCTTATGGTAGCTTTCTGGGTTTGCTTTGCAACCCTTTTTGGCTCACTCAGGGATCCGTAGCTCCTTCTCATCAGCTGTTCCTTGTCCAGCACTCCCAACCTCCTTATATTCCCCTCTCACACTTCTCTGGTTGCCAGATATAGAGCTTCCTGCCTGGACATCTATTCTGACCCTCTTGAGCTGTGTTGCTGCGTTCTCTGGTTGTTGGTCCAGAACGCTACCCTCCGGATCCCTGTTGGACCTTTGTGGTCTGCTGTGGTCGCCCACCTGGGTGTATGTGTTTGTCTGTATTGTCTGTCCTCTCCCTGGTGTTTCCCTCATAGTGTCAGTGGTGCGGACTAGCGATCCCACCGGCCCGTTCACTATCTAGGGCTCATTTTAGGGAAAGCCAGGGTTTAGGCACGTGATCGCCGCACGGGTGAGGAACCCGTCTAGGGACGTCAGGGCAGTCAGGTGCCAGCCGCAAGGTGAGTCAGGGGTCACCACCTTTCCCTCTCCCTTGGGCAGGGCTTTCCCTTTTCCCTCCCTGTGCGTGACGCCGGTCATTACATTATATCTGGCCCTTATTTTGTGTAGGTAAAAAAATAATAATAATAATAATTTTTTTTTTTACCTACTTAGAATCCAGTATGGATCAAATTGCTGCTCTGTCCAAACAATTTCATGGCCTGTCTTTGGAGGTGGCAGGATTGAAGGCGTCGGTCCTCCAGCAACAGCAGCAATTACAACTGACCGCAAGCCCAGCGGTTGCTACTGGTAACCAGGTTGTTGCGGAACCCAAGGTCCCTCTCCCTGACAGATTTTCTGGGGGAAGGGACAAGTTTTTGACATTCCGTGAGGCCTGTAAATTATATTTTAAACTGCGCCCTTACTCCTCTGGTAATGAAGAAAAGCGGGTGGGGGTTGTTATTTCCCTGCTGCAGGGGGACCCGCAGTCCTGGGCGTTCTCTTTACCTACTGATTCCCAGGCTCTTCGGTCAGTGGATGAGTTTTTCGGGGCCTTGGGTCTCATATATGACGACCCTGACCGAGTCGCACTGGCTGAATCAAGATTACGGAGACTCCTACAAGGAGAGCGGCCGGTAGAGGAGTATTGCTCTGACTTCCGTAGGTGGGCTACGGATACCCAATGGAACGACCCGGCTCTCAGGAGTCAGTTCTGCTCTGGGTTATCCGAAAGGGTTAAGGATGCGCTTGCATTATATGAGACCCCCTTTTCCCTTGATGCGGTTATGTCCCTTTCTATCCGAATAGATAGACACCTTAGGGACAGGTTGAAAAAACCGGAGCAATTGGTAACCCCTCCCAAGCAGCAGTTAGTCTGTACGGACTTAGACGAGCCTATGCAGCTAGGAGGAACTACTCGTCAGGTCCGTCCTCCTGAGGCTCGCCGTAGGCGTTGGGTTTGTTTTTTTTGTGGGGAGAGGGGTCATTTCATTAATGTCTGTACTTCTTTCCTCAGAAACAAAAGACCGTCGGAAAACTACTAACCCCAGGCTGTGTGGAGGATGTCAGCCGGGGGGTATACGTTTCCTCCATACGTACATCGCAATTTGTGTTGCCAGCGGTTATTGTTTTTGGCGTTAAGATGGAGACTATTTCTTTCTTTCTAGGCAGTGGAGCAGGGGTAAATTTGATAGATGCCCATTTTGCCCGCACTATGGGTTTGTCTCTCTGTACACTACAGAGACCTATTCCCATATTCGCTATTGATTCTGCTCCTCTGTCTCAGAGAAACCTCACCCACATTGTTCATAATTTACACCTTCGGGTAGGGGACCACCATAACGAGATGCTTTCATGTTATGTTCTGGATGGGCTTCCCACTCCGGTAGTGCTGGGTCTTCCATGGTTGGTAGCGCATAATCCAGTGGTGGATTGGCAGGCCAGGGAGATATTGGAGTGGAGTGAGCAGTGCAGAGAAAATTGCTTAAATAGCAATTGCTTAGTCGCCTCCATAACTACCCTACCTACATTTATTTCGGATTTTGAGGATGTTTTTTCTGAAAAGGGTTGTCAAGAGTTACCACCTCATCGTCCTTATGATTGCCCAGTTAACCTTATTCCCGGCGCAAAATTACCCAAGACCAGGTTATATAATCTTTCGGGTCCAGAGAGACAAGCCATGAAAGATTATATCTCCGAGAGCTTGGAACACATCAGACCCTCTTCTTCACCCGTGGCTGCAGGGTTTTTCTTCGTTAAAAAGAAAGATGGGGGCCTGCGTCCTTGCCTAGATTTTCGCGAATTAAATCGGATAACCATCCGAGACCCATACCCTCTTCCTCTCATTCCTGACCTGTTTAACCAGATTGCGGGTGCTAGGTGGTTCTCCAAACTTGATCTTAGGGGGGCCTACAATCTGATTCGTATTAAGGAGGGGGATGAGTTGAAGACAGCTTTTAACACCCCTGAGGGGCATTATGAAAATCTAGTTATGCCTTTCGGTCTGACCAATGCTCCTGCCGTCTTTCAACATTTTGTTAATTACATTTTTAGTCATCTAATCGGCAGGTTTGTGGTAATATACCTAGATGATATTTTAATTTATTCGTCTGATCTGAGAACACATGAGGTGCATGTCAGACAAGAACTGCAGGTCCTACGGACTAATAAATTATATGCTAAAATTGAAAAATGTGTCTTCGCCGTTCAGGAGATACAATTCCTAGGTTATTTTTTATCTGCTTCAGGTTTCCGTATGGATCCTAGAAAGGTCCAGGCAATTTTAGATTGGGATCTTCCTGAGAACCTCAAAGCACTGCAACGGTTCTTGGGCTTCGCGAATTTCTATAGGAAATTCATTAAAAATTATTGACTTATTGTAAAAACCCCTTACTGACATGACTAGGAAGGGGACTGATTTTTCTAAATGGTCTGACGCCGCTAAAGTTGCTTTTTCCTCTCTAAAAGAGAGGTTTACCTCGGCACCTGTACTAGTCCAACCTGATGTCTCTCAGCCTTTTATTGTTGAAGTCGATGCGTCAGAGGTGGGAGTGGGGGCGGCAAATGGCGTCCTTGTGCTTTCTTTTCTAAAAAACTATCTGCAGCAGAAAAGAACTACGATATTGGCAATAGGGAACTATTAGCTATTAAACTAGCGTTTGAAGAATGGCGTCACTTTTTAGAGGGGGCAGTCCACCCCGTCACTGTGATTACGGACCACAAAAATCTTCTGTACCTCGAATCAGCTAAGCGTCTCACCCCTAAACAAGCTAGGTGATCGCTATTTTTTACCAGGTTTAAATTTGTGATTACCTATCGTGCTGGGGCAAAGAATACCAAGGCTGATGCACTATCTCGTTGTTTCCCTGGAGTGGGTAATGTGAGTGATCCGGTGCCCATTCTTCAAAGAGGAGTGGTTGTTTCTGCGGTACACTCTGTTCTGGAGGGGAAGGTGTTAGAGGCCCAGGGGGACGCCCCGGTCTCTTGCCCCTCAGAGAAATTGTTTGTACCGTTGAACCTGCGTTTCGAATTATTAAAGGAACATCATAATTCGGCACTTGCTGGGCACCCGGGTAGTAAAGCAACCTTGGAGCTATTGTCTCGTCGTTTTTGGTGGCCAAGGTTGCGTCAGGATGTATTGGATTTTGTGTCTTCTTGTTCTACCTGTGCGAGCGCAAAAGTTTCACATACACGTCCTGCAGGGTCTCTATTACCACTCGTCATTCCCAATAGACCATGGACACATCTGTCGATTTTATCACTGACTTACCTTTGTCTGCGGGTAAAACAGTTATTTTGGTAGTAGTGGACAGGTTTAGCAAAATGGTACACTTCATTGCGTTACCCGCACTACATAATGCTAAGACTCTTGCTCAGGTATTCGTCAGTGAAATCGTGAAGCTTCACGGGGTCCCCTCCGATGTTGTTTCGGATCGGGGTACCCAGTTTATTTCTAAATTTTGGAAAGCTTTTTGTTCCCGTTTGGGAGTACACTTGTCCTTTTCCTCAGCTTTCCATCCTCAGTCGAATGGACAGACTGAGCGTACCAACCAAAACCTGGAGACATATCTAAGATGTTTTGTGTCTGAAAACCAAGAGTTGTGGTCATCATATTTACCGTTAGCTGAGTTTGCCATAAATAATCGTCGTCAGGAATCCACTGGCAAGTCACCATTTCTTGGTGCATATGGTTTTCATCCCCAATTCTGTACTTTCAAAGAGGGGGGGGGGGGTCTTCTGGGGTTCCCGAAGAGGAACGGTTTTCGTCATCTCTTTCATCGGTATGGCAGAAGGTGCAAGCTAACTTGAAAAATATGGGAGGTAAATACAAATGCATGGCTGATAAGAGACGGTCGCCAGGTCCGGACCTAGGAGTGAATGACTATGTGTGGTTGTCTACTAGGAATATTAAATTGAAGGTTCCCTCTTGGAAACTGGGTCCTAGGTTCATCGGCCCTTACAAAATTGTAGCCATCATCAACCCCGTGGCTTTTCGCCTGGAGTTACCTCAGACTTTTAAAATCCATAATGTCTTTCATAAGTCGTTACTCAAAAAATATGTTCCACCTCTAGAACCGTCACCGCTGCCACCCCCTCCTGTTGTTGTGGATGGTAATCTAGAATTTCAGATATCCAAAATTGTTAATTCTCGTCGGGTCCGCCGCTCTCTTCAATATCTGGTGCATTGGAGAGGTTACGGTCCCGAGGAAAGAATGTGGGTTCCAGCGTCTGAGGTAAACGCCGACAGGTTAGTTCGGGTTTTTCATGCCTCTCATCCTGAGAGACCTAGTCCTGAGTGTCCGGAGGCCCCTCGTGGAAGGGGGGCACTGTCACGAGGGTGTCAAGAACCACGCCTGACTCCGTTATACCCGGGGTCAGGAAGTCGCAGCGGTTGGCTGCGCGCTTTATGTAAGATAGGGCTGTTTCCTTATGGTAGCTTTCTAGGTTTGCTTTGCTCAGGGATCCGTAGCTCCTTCTCCTCAGCTGTTCCTTGTCCAGCACTCCCAAACATGACAGGGGGGTGATCAATGACAGGGGGGTGATCAATGACAGGGGGGTGATCAGGGAGTCTATATGGGGTGATCATCCCCGTCATTGATCACCCCCCTGTAAAGCTCCATTCAGACATCCGTATGTGTTTTATGGATCCGCGGATCCACGGACGTCTGAATGGAGCCTTACAGGGGGGTGACTCCCTGATCACCCCCCTGTCATTGATCACCCCCCTGTCACTGATCACCCCCCTGTAAGGCTCCATTTAGACGCCTGTATGTGTTTTGCGGATCCGCGGATCCGCAAAACACGGACACCGCGGATCCGCAAAACACAGACACCGCGGATCCGCAAAACACGGACACCGGCAATTTGCTTTCCGCATTTTGCGGATCCGCACATTGCCAGAACTATATAGAAAATGCCTTTTATATAGGACATGTTCTATAGGCTCTACAAAAACCGCAGTGTTCGCCCGATCAGGCCTCATCTTGTGCGCACACTTGCGTTCAGTCCGCCAACCGCAGTGACAGAATTTTTTTTTTCTGATCACTGCAAAAACAACGTAAAATCGCTGCGGCGCTATAAAAAGATCACTTTTGAGGGGCATGGCGAGTTCATAGAAGATTCTTTTTTTTTTGTCACAAGTTAGCGTAAAAAATGCCCTGTGAAATGCTAAAGGTGCTCTTTAGAATTTGGGCCCCTTTGCGCACCTAGGCTGCAAAAAAGTGTCACACATGTGGTATCGCCGTACTCAGGAGAAGTTCGGCAATGTGTTTTGGGGTGTCTTTTTACATATACCCATGCTGGGTGAGAGAAATATCTCTCTAAAATGACAACTTTGTATAAAAAAAAATGGGAAAAGTTGACTTTTAGAGAGATATTTCTCTCACCCAGCATGGGTATATGTAAAAATACACCCCAAAACACATTGCCCTACTTCTTCTGAGTACGGCGATACCACATGTGTGACACTTTTTTGCAGCATAGGTGCCCAAAGGGGCCCAAATTCTAAAGAGCACCTTTAGGATTTCACAGGGCATTTTTTAGGCATTTGGATTCCAGACTTCTTCTCATGCTTTAGGTCCCCTAAAATGCCAGGGCAGTATAAATACCCCACAAGTGACCCCATTTTGGAAAGAAGACACCCCAAGGTATTTCGTGATGGGCATAGTGAGTTCATGGAAGTTTTTATTTTTTGTCACAAGTTAGTGGAATATGAGACTTTGTAAGAAAAACAAAAAAAAAATCATAATTTTCAGCTAACTTGTGACAAAAAATAAAAACTTCTATGAACTCACTATGCCCATCATCAAATACCTTAGGGTGTCTACTTTCCGAAATGGGGTCATTTGTGGGATGTTTTTACTGTCTGGGCATTGTAGAACCTCAGGAAACATGACAGGTGCTCAGAAAGTCAGAGCTGCTTCAAAATGCGGAAATTCAAATTTTTGTACCATAGTTTGTAAACGCTATAACTTTTGCGCAAACCAATAAATATACACTTATTGCATTTTTTTTATCAAAGACATGTAGAACAATAAATTTAGAGAAAAATGTATATAGAAATGTCGTTTTTTTAAAAAAAATTACAACTGAAAGTGAAAAATGTCATTTTTTTGCAAAAAATTCGGTCAATTTCGATTAATAACAAAAAAAGTTAAAATGTCAGCAGCAATGAAATACCACCAAATGAAAGCTCTATTAGTGAGAAGAAAAGGAGGTAAAATTCATTAGGGTGGTAAGTTGTATGACCGAGCAATAAACCGTGAAAGTAGTGTAGTGCAGAATTGTAAAAAGTGGTCTGGTCATTAAGGGTGTTTAAGCTAGGGGAGCTGAGGTGGTTAAATAGGAGGGGCAAAAGTGCACATGAATGCTACTCCCAGAATAGAAGCGCATTCACACCTGAAGGTGCCACTCCTTCAAGACAAATAAAAAAAAATCACAGAAAAAAAAAATACAAAACATCCTGCACTATATAATAGTAAATATGCGGATGTGCATGGCTACATTTATAAAGTCACAGAAAATAATGCACTAAAACAATAGATGCAAACATAATATATGGACTAAGCCCTCACTCTAATGATAAAATGTTAGACTCTTAGCCAATATATTTTGATCAAAACACATCTGTGCCCACCTACCCAGCACCACGGTGCATGTGCAGGGTCCGCTCTCCTGAACATAGATGCACAACTGCATAGGTAGCTATAGAGCAGGACCTGAGACCACCGTGGCGCTGGGTAGGCGGGCACAGATGTGTTTTGATCAAAATATATTGGCTAAGAGTCATTACAGAGTAGGGTCCTATCTAAAAGAGGTCACCTTGCCATGGTAGATTGGCACAAATGATTTTCTCTGATATAGTGAATTTAGCATTACCTCATATATTTAGTGTTTGCAGAGTGCTGTTGCATTGTGTTTGGTTTTGTATTTTCAGCTATCGTGACATGCACCTGTGCATTGATTTCGTTTTACAGGATGTGCTGACTAACGTTGAGTTTTGTTTTTCCAGTATGCTGTGATACCTGCGAAGAGGTTGTTGTGCAAGGAAGGAGCAGATAAGCTGTGACCATTGCCTGTTGTGAATGGTGGATTCTGTATAATCTATACAGAGGTGATATCGGTCATTGCAATCTAGGCTTTGATGATAATGAGGTGACTGCTGGATCTATACAGACCAATAAATGGTCCCGTGCCCGTCACAGCGTTCCCTGTCTGAAATCGGGGAACCTGTGATATGCCTGTAATAGCACGTAGCCTCAAGCAGGCTCCGATAGCTATCACTTTTAGAAACTAATACAGGCTAGCAGGTCTAACTATCACTGGTATATACCAATACAGGCCAACAGGTGGCAGCACTGTATTAGTATATAGTAAATTGTGTGTTCTATGGCTATATAGCCATTACAGAACATAATGGCTATATAGCCATCTAATTGCCAGTTATAGTCAACCAGGGCGGCTTAAAATAAATAAATAAAGTAAATATAAAAACGTTTAAAAAAATATAAAAGTTAAAATCACTCTTTCCCTAAAATCACATAAATAAATAAATAAAAAAAATACACATAATGAGCATTGCCACATGCGAAAACACCCATACTATTAAAATATAACAAACTTTGTCACATACGGCGAATGGCGTAATGGAAAAAAAAGATCTAAATGGCCAATTTGCCATTTTTTGTCACTTCACCACCACAAAAAAATGGAATAAAAAGTGATCAAAAAGTCACACATACCCTTCAAAATGTTATCACTGAAAAGTACAGATTGCCCCACAAAAAATTAACCCTCATACAGCTCCATACACTTAACTACAAAAAAGCTATAGGAGTCAGAATATGGCGTTAAAAAGAAAAAAAATATTTATTTTCAAGGTTATTTTTTATTTTTTCCAATATTAAAACACAAGAAATACTATACAAGTGTGGTATCGTTGTAATCGTACTGGCCTTGAGAATGAAGGTAACAGTTCAATTTTATTGCATAGGGTATGGTGTAAAAAAACTAACAAACATAAAACTATGGAAGAATTGTGTTTTGTTCCCCAATTCCACCCCATTTGGATTTTTTTTCCAGATCCCCACTACCTCATATGCAATTTTAAATAGGGCCACTAGAAAATACAACCTGTCCTGCAAAAAAATAAATTCTCATAAGGCTATGTGAACAGAAAACAAAAAAAAAAAAGTTATGGCTCTGGGAAGGTGGGGATAGAAAAACAAAAGTTGAAAATCATAAAGTCCTCTAAGAGTTAAAGGGGTTATCCTATGACTAATGTAAAAAAAATTAAAATCAAACATCATATAGTACATGACAATCTATTTCTAACAAAGCTAGAACCAGCCCTGTACCTCACATGGATCCAGAGATCTCCACATTCATTGCTTTGCTTGATTTAGATCATGCTAAATTTAAAATTTTGTAACATGCAGTTACAAAAGTATTCAGATCCAGGTGCTGCTTTGAAAACTGTAGAATATATTTTGTGGGAGATCTGCTTTAAGTAGTGTGTCCAGTTGTATAAAAGTACCTGTTGACCACCTGACAATTCTGCAGGTTTAGCATTTATATTTTTGTTAAAACTGTGCTTATAAAACTCTTTATTTTAGTTGAAATACACTGCTCAAAAAAATAAAGGGAACACAAAAATAACACATCCTAGATCTGAATTAATTAAATATTCTTCTGAAATACTTTGTTCTTTACATAGTTGAATGTGCTGACAACAAAATCACACAAAAATTAAAAAATGGAAATCAAATTTTTCAACCCATGGAGGTCTGGATTTGGAGTCACACTCAAAATTAAAGTGGAAAAACACACTACAGGCTGATCCAACTTTGATGTAATGTCCTTAAAACAAGTCAAAATGAGACTCAGTAGTGTGTGTGGCCTCCACGTGCCTGTATGACCTCCCTACAACGCCTGTGCATGCTCCTGATGAGGTGGCGGAGGGTCTCCTGAGGGATCTCCTCCCAGACCTAGACTAAAGCATCTGCCAACTCCTGGACAGTCTGTGGTGCAACGTCACATTGGTGGATAGAGCGAGACATGATGTCCCAGATGTGCTCAATTGGATTCAGGTCTGGGGAACGGACGGGCCAGTCCATAGCATCAATGCCTTCGTCTTGCAGGAACTGCTGACACACTCCAGCCACATGAGGTCTAGCATTGTCTTGCATTAGGAGGAACCCAGGGCCAACCGCACCAGCATATGGTCTCACAAGGGGTCTGAGGATCTCATCTCGGTACCTAATGGCAGTCAGGCTACCTCTGGCGAGCACATGGAGGGCTGTGCGGCCCTCCAAAGAAATGCCACCCCACACCATTACTGACCCAATGCCAAACCGGTCATGCTGGAGGATGTTGCAGACAGCAGAACGTTCTCCACGGCGTCTCCAGACTCTGTCACGTCTGTCACATGTGCTCAGTGTGAACCTGTTTTCATCTGTGAAGAGCACAGGGCACCAGTGGCGAATTTGCCAATCATGGTGTTCTCTGGCAAATGCCAAACGTCCTGCACGGTGTTGGGCTGTAAGCATAACCCCCACCTGTGGACGTCGGGCCATCATATCATCCTCATGGAGTCTGTTTCTGACCGTTTGAGCAGACACATGCACATTTGTGGCCTGCTGGAGGTCATTTTGCAGGGCTATGGCAGTGCTCCTCCTGTTCCTCCTTGCACAAATGCGGAGGTAGCGGTCCTGCTGCCGGGTTGTTGCCCTCCTACGGCCTCCTCCACGTCTCCTGATGTACTGGCCTGTCTCCTGGTAGCGCCTCCATGCTCTGGACACTACGCTGACAGACACAGCAAACCTTCTTGCCACAGCTCGCATTAATGTGCCATCCTGGATAAGCTGCACTACCTGAGCCACTTGTGTGGGTTGTAGACTCCGTCTCATGCTACAACTAGAGTGAAAGCACCGCCAGCATTCAAAAGTGACCAAAACATCAGCCAGGAAGCATAGGAACTGAGAAGTGGTCTGTGTTACCACCTGCAGAACCACTCCTTTATTGGGGGTGTCTTGCTAATTGCCTATAATTTCCACCTGTTGTATATCCCATTTGCACAACAGCATGTGAAATTGATTGTCACTCACTCAGTGTTGCTTCCTAAGTGGACAGTTTGATTTCACAGAAGTGTGATTGACTTGGAGTTACATTGTGTTGTTTAAGTGTTCCCTTTATTTTTTTGAGCAGTGTATAATGTACGCATTTTCATAGAGTATATCTAAAAGGAGGATTTTACATGTAAAAACGTCCAGTTGACATGTGAATTTCTCATTAAAGGGTTTCTATCACTTCGTATGCCATAATTAGCTGTCAGACACTAGCGATCCGCTAGTGTCTGCTCTGGCCAACCATCCTACTATAATCACTTGTGGGGCAGCGGTTTTGCTAAAAAACTAACTTTTATAAATATGCTAATGAGCCTCTAGGTGCTATGTGGGCGTCATTAGCACCTAGAGGCTCCGTCTACCTTCATACACAGCCACCGCCCAGCGCGTCCCTCCAGCCCGCCCATGTCCTCCTCCGTGTGACGCAGCGGCCGAATTCTCGCGCATGCGCCGTGCGCGGCTGTATTCGGCGCATTTGAGATGTCTGAGCTCGGAGCGGTCAGACATTCAATGCGCATGCGCGGATGTATTCAGCGCATGCGCATTGAATGTCTGACCGCTCCGAGATCACATCTCAAATGCGCCGACTACAGCCGCGCACGGCGCATGCGCGAGAATTCGGCCGCTGCGTCACACAGAGGAGGACATGGGCGGGCTGGAGGGACGCGCTGGGCGGCGGCTGTGTATGAAGGTAGACGGAGCCTCTAGGTGCTAATGACGCCCACATAACACCTAGAGGCTCATTAGCATATTTATAAAAGTTAGTTTTTTAGCAAAACCGCTGCCCCACAAGTGATTATAGTAGGATGGTTGGCCAGAGCAGACACTAGCAGATCGCTAGTGTCTGACAGCTAATTATGGCATACGAAGTGATAGAAACCCTTTAAGGTTAATACATTTTTTTTTGCTACTAGGTAACTTATGACCACAGGAAAACCAGCTAGTACAAGTTCCAGGAAATCGCTATACCAACTTTACAACAAGTCATAGTTCTTTAAAGCAGAATATTTTATTTTGAGAAAATACAATTTTAGCCATACACAATTGTCAATATAAAGTTGATACAAATATTCCCCCAACAGTATTTTTTGGACCATAAGAATCGCTTTTTTTTAGCAGTAAATAAAATCTGCAGTCAGGGTGCACCAGCAATGCCAGACTTCCTTGATCTAGCAGAGCACTTTGCTGGATCAGTGAAAGCGGTGAGTGAGTACACACTTCTCTTTCCCTGTCTAATACTGATCTGGTGTGATCATTGAAGGCAGGAGAGGAAGATCATTCAAGCTTATGTAGAGGACTAAGAAGCACCTCCTGCCCTATGCTGAAGATCTCCAGGCAGAAGGGAAAAACATGAAAGCTCTGACTTTATGTAGCTAAAGGACCTTTGATGATGTCACCAGTGGGAGAAGTCAATCCAGAAAGAAGAGGACTGTACAGTGGGTTCTGTATTGTACGGTATAGTGTTACTACTGCTATCATGTGACCACATGCCCCATCACTGTTTGTTTCAATGGTCAGAAGATGACACACTAGGATTAACAGAAGCTGACTATAAACTATTAAATCTCTCTGGAAACCAAGTCTAGCACTCCAATGAAAAACTTCCCCTCTATTGTAGAAAAATTGAAAACACTGATCCAGTAGTAGCAAAACTTAGCTTACGTGTTTTGGATATAAAATCCTTAGTCATAGCATGTTGCTGAATGACTGTTCCCCCACTAAATACCTTTTGGAGTGTTAAAGCATGCCCAACACTGAACTGGTGGTTTGAACAAACAAGGCCTTTTAACCACATACACACCACACTAGTAAAAGAACAATCTCATAGTACAATTATTGTAGTAGATATATATAATATGAATAATAAATGGCCTGTTTCATACAAGGCAAGTATTAACAGAAAAATCCCAAAAATGTCCTACCTAATTTTCTTCTGCGGTCCCCCCCACTTATTGGTCTGAATAACCTATATATTACTCTAAAATGGAAACTTCTGGTAACCCCCTCATGTACCTCTTTAAAATGTCTGGATAATGTGGATATATTAGAAGTTTTATTCCCCTCAGCGTCAGACAAATGGGATCTGAGAAGGGATCTTGGAATCTGAGGGGTTAAATGATCGTGTTCAGCGTGATCGCCGATCCCATCATTGCGGCTGGGTGCCTGCTGTATTATAGAGCCAGCACCCGCCCCGTATGGAGCAGGCTCACCGCTGTAGCCCACTCCATACAAGGCCTCCACCACTGTACCGATACATCACAGTGATTGAAGGTGTTAATTCATATGATTTAAATTAAAGACCTGTTAGAAAGGTACATGATGTCATCTGTAGTGAAGGTAATCTTATTACCAGTGTATGTATTTGTGAGCTATCCCCTCCCCTCTGCTTCTTGGCTTTGACCAGCAATTAGACTTTCCAAATAACACAGCATCTTATGTGTGGACAGGAAGTCGGTTCATCTATGTATTCCTATGGGAGCCTCAATGTCAGTAGAATAGAGAAGTAACTGACTTCCTGTCCAGTGTCAGCAGCAGACACCCGCGGCTAAAGTCTATGATCAGCGGTAATGCCGACCGCAGACATTTAATCCCTCAGATACCGTGGTCAAATATACCCACAGCGTCTGAGAGGGCTAAAACCCTATACACGTAATGAGCCTGAGCCTGTACTAGGCTTCTAGGCTCATTACTTGTATATTACAGGCCAGCAGGTGGCAGCACTGAATTGTAATATACCTATTTCTGTATAGAATAATGGAGCAAATTCCCTTATTCTATACAATTTGCCTCCCTCCTCTCTGCTACAGAATTTATTTGTAAGTAATACAGCTGGATTACACATGATTATTAGATTTTAATAATGCCTAGAGGTTAGATAAGATTATACAACAGTGAGCAGGGCCGGTGCATTAGAATACAGGGACTGCACTGGTCTCCGCTGTCATTCTTAATCCAGATGCCGGTCCCCAGCCCCTGTATTGGGGGTCATTCACACTGCAGGGACACTTAAGGGGGGGGGGGGGGAAACTGTGGATGGCACATAGCATAAGATGCTATATATGTGTCATCCACAGATTCCCCCCCCCCCATCACAGTGCCATCCAGAGATCCCCCATCACAGTGCCATCCAGAGATCCCCATCACAGTGCCACCCAGAGATCCCCCATCACAGTGCCACCCAGAGATCCCCCATCACAGTGCATCCACAGATCCCCCATCACAGTGCCATCCACAGATCCCCCATCACAGTGCCATCCACAGATCCCCCATCACAGTGCCATCCATAGATCCCCCATAACAGTGCCATCCACAGAACCCCCATAACAGTGCCATCACAGATCCCCCATAACAGTGCCATCCACAGAACCCCCATAACAGTGCCATCACAGATCCCCTCCAGAACAGTGCCACCTACAGATCCCCTCCAGAACAGTGCCATCCAGAGATCCCCCATAACAGTGCCATCCAGAGATCCCTCATAACAGTGCCATCCACAGATCCCCTCCATAACAGTGTCATCCACAGATCCCCTCCATAACAGTGCCATCCACAGATCTCCTCCATAACAGTGCCATCCACAGATCCCCCCCCATAACAGTGCCATCCACAGATCCCCTCCATAAGTGTCATCCACAGATCCCCTCCATAACAGTGTCATCCACAGATCCCCTCCATAACAGTGTCATCCACAGATCCCCTCCATAACAGTGTCATCCACAGATCCCCCATAAGTGTGTCATCCACAGATCCCCCCCCATAACAGTGTGTCATCCACAGATCCCCCATAATAGTGTCATCCACAGACCACTATTAGTTCAAAACCTCCAAAAGCACACCTTTTGGTAAAAAAGGTGCTCCTCAAAAACCTAGGTGCGGTATATTACCTCATATTGCTGCTGACTATTTTTATATTTAAAAAGTTCCTGTTTGTTCAGTGTTTGGAATATCTTATTTTAATGAACACATGTTCTTATATCTATTCTATTTTATGTATCTGTTCTGTGCATTTGAGTGCTATTGAAAAAATGGCAAGTTTTGTATTTTGTACTTTTGCAGTAATGAAAATATGTTATTTACTTTAGTAAAAGATGTTTTATTTTGAAAAACACTGTGCATTTCAGTTCTTGAGTTGAGCATAACTACATTTCAGCATTATCAGTAATTTGTGTGAGCTTTTGCCTGGAAAATCCAAGCAAATAGACCTCTAGCACAATTCCCTTAAAATATCACATAGCATATAGTTATCGCAATTTTTAGGGCCCTAATCGCAATCGCACAAAATTCCCATATCGTGCATCCCTAGTACAAACAGGATTACACAGAGCACAAGTAAGTTACCGGGTAGATGAATGTTCTTTGCTGTATTCACATGGAGGGCATTGATGTCAGCTGGTTTCCAGCTCTCTCCAAACACATTTGCACGATGTGACCCCCTTTCAGAAAAAGACACGCTCGCATGCTGGCACAAGCCTTTTAACCTGTAGCCGGCCCCTCCTCTGGGCTGGCATTAAATGACCCACAAAACCCTTTAGGGTTCATCACTCCAGACCAGAACGTCACAGGGGAATGGTTCTGGGACCAACAGATCCACCTGGGTTCCGGCTACACGTAAAGTCCAAACATGGTGCCGCTATTGGGTTTCTGTGGGGAGATATGTATATCTTCCCTCCTGGGCATCCTAGCATTAAGCCAGGACCACGTGGATGTTTGACTTTGCCCCAGGATCGCAAAAAGATAACCAAATTATGCCTGGGATGGATGGGCGATTCATAATTCCTTATAAATCGCCAGTTCCATGCTGTCTGCTAGATTTGATTGAACTGGGGAATGGCTTAGACCCCCTGCAGGGAGGTTTTCCTGCAGGATCCGTGCTGTCGGAATAGAGGTGTAAAATGTAACCAAATGCGGCCTGCTAGGAGTTTTCTGCTATCTGGCTACGGCTTTGAAGCAGGGCCCTCCTGTGGATTTCACTATCTCTGCTATATTTTAGCAAATAGCGGGTGCGGGGACATGGCTGACAGTAAATATTAATCCATATTCTTCACAAGCCATATATACAGTGGATGTAAAAAGTCTACACACCCCTGTTAAAATGTCAGGTTTCTGTGATGTAAAAAAAATTAACTTTTTCCACCTTTAATGTGACCTATAAACTGTACAACTCAATTGAAAAACAAACTGAAATCTTTTAGATAGAGGGAAGAAAAAATAAGAAAAAATAATAATAATATGGTTGCATAAGTGTGCACACCCTTAACCCCTTAAGGACTCAACCCTATTTCACCTTAAGGACTTGGGCATTTTTTGCAAATCTGACCAGTGTCACTTTAAGTGCTGATAACTTTAAAACGCTTTGACTTATCCAGGCCATTCTGAGACAGTTTTTTCGTCACATATTGTACTTCATGACACTGGTAAAATGAAGTAAAAAAAAAAAATATTTTTATTTATAAAAAAAATACCAAATTTACCAAAAATTTGTAAAAAATTGCAAATTTCCAAGTTTCAATTTCTCTACTTCTATAATACATAGTAATACCTCCAAAAATAGTTATTACTTTACATTCCCCATATGTCTACTTCATGTTTGGATCAATTTGGGAATGATATTTTTTTGGGGGGGGATGTTACAGGGCTTAGAAGTTTAGAAGAAAATCTTCCTACTTTTTAGGGACCAGTTCAGGTCTGAAGTCACTTTGTGAGGCTTATGTAATAGAAACCACCCAAAAATGACCCCATTCTAGAAACTACACCAATCAAGGTATTCAAAACTGATTTTCCAAACTTTGTTAACCCTTTAGGTGTTGCACAAGAGTTATTGGCAAATGGAGATGAAATTTGCTTCACTGTGAGTATGGTGTTCTTTTGGTGATGTGCAGTGTTGTTTTTGCGCCAAACATATCTTTTGGAATTCAGGCCAAAAAGTTCAACCTTGGTTTCATCAGACCATAGCACCTTTTCCCACATGCTTTTAGGAGACTTCAGATGTGTTTTTGCAAAATGTAGCCTGGCTTGGATGTTTCTCTTCGTAAGAAAAGGCTTTCGTCTTGCCACTCTACCCCATAGCCCAGACATATGAAGAATATGGGAGATTGTTGTCACATGTACCACACAGCCAGTACTTGCCAGATATTCCTGC
This sequence comes from Bufo bufo, assembly GCF_905171765.1. NCBI lineage: Eukaryota > Metazoa > Chordata > Amphibia > Anura > Bufonidae > Bufo > Bufo bufo. The sequence continues at coordinate 176,687,534 of NC_053390.1, read as the reverse complement.
AGCTCCTTTAATGTTGATGTAGGCCTCATGGTAGCCTCCCAGACCAGTTTTCTTCTCATCTTTTCATCAATTTTGGAGGGACGTCCAGTTCTTGGTAATGCCTCTGATGCTTGGAAGCGCTCTGTGGACCATGGCTTTTGCTGTGGGATGCGACTAAGAAAATTTCAGGAAAGACCAACTAGAGCAGCTGAACTTTATTTGGGGTTAATCAGAGGCACTTTAAATGATGGCAGGTGTATGCTGACTCCTATTTAACATGATTTTGAATGTGATTGCTTAATTCTGAACACAGCTACATCCCCAGTTATAAGAGGGTGTGCACACTTATGCAACCACATTATTTTTTTTTATTATTATTTTTTTTTCTTCCACCTAAAAGATTTCAGAGGTGTGTAGACTTTTTATATCCACTGTATATATTTAGCCATATATGGTCATTGCATGTTCCATTATAGTGCACTATTTTTTCTTTGTAAATGTTTGCTTTATATAACCAATTACACCCACACATTTGGCTCCCCAGTGTAGGATGTTTCTGTGGTACATGAGGTCCGCTGCCGGCATCCTCCATTGTATGCATTTTTGCTGGGGATTGCTGTTTGCAACGGATCATATGTGCAGGATTTGCTCCCGCGATTATATATGTGCAACAGCATATGGAGTTTTGAACATCTTTCTGCCTTTTATGACCATGTTATTATGTCTGTACATGCATGTCTGGAGGTGTGGCAACTTTAGGTTTGAATGTGCCTTGATTTTGATTTAATCGTAACATTCAGGTGCACCTGTGGCCTACATCACATGAGCCGGTGATAGGTGGGACTCACAGCCTCCTCCCTCCTCCTATTGAATGTGTGATTTCACGCTGGAGGCAACTGGGAGTTATTGGCTGTGTGTCGTACTCTATGCCCCTATCCGTAATTGCTCATATGGCATAGATAGATTATCGTAAGGTCCCATGCCACTTTGAAAGACCTTGATGGGGTGCACGGGCTCCAGTATGTTCTTGATACAAGAATATATTGGCGAAAGTCTCATGGGATTATAGATTATACCATCCCAGGCACCCCAAAACAACCATACCATAAAATTAACAGAGACACATGGACACAATATATAATAGATAAAAATAGGCCACGGCCAACTTTATTAAAGAACAGCTTAATATTAAATAACCATAAATTTCAGTAATAATAAATAACAATCATAATAACCACTGATTAGGCCAGCCATAAGCTCGACCTAAATACCTGAATCAACTCGTCCGCTTGCCACTTATTGGCAAGCGACCTTACCCCTCCTTCTAATAAAGTGACCATGACAAGCAACCATAAAAAAGGGGAGGGAGGGCGGGGCAGCTGGATCCTAAACACAGCTTGGCAGCCAGCCAGATACCGGCCACCACATCTTAAATACCGAACCAAACCCACCACCCCAAACCGCTCCTCCAATGCCTAACCTGTTGCTGGGGGACCCAAAACTTCCCAGCCCCAGCAACAATTCACCCATAGGATCCCTACCTAGCCAATCACCCTCAATCTTCCCTCCACCTAGCAACGAAGCAAAATTTAGCCACCCTGGCCACTGGATTTTCTGGCGGGAAACCATCCAGGCGGGAAAATCTCCCGCCAAAAACTCTATACCTTGGGATAATCATAATCCCATGAAGATCTCTCCAAATGGGATTTTCGGGGTCCTAACATTTTAATATCAGTGAAGGTTTAGCCATATATTGTCAATTGCATTTTCCATTGTAGTGCACCACATTTATTTTGTAAAGGTTTCCAAATTATGTTGCAAACACATTGGGGGGAGATTTATCTTAACTGGTGTAAAAAAAAAAAAAAATGGTTTAGTTGCCCATAGCAACCAATCAGAGCTCCTTTTGAAAATGAAAGATGGAATTTGATTGGTTGTAAGCCAGTTTTTTTTTCTTTACACAAGATTTGATCAATCTCTTCCATTAACTCATGCAAGATTGAGGAGTAAAGCATGGTCACATCATATTATGCATGAGGTCCAATACATGCTTGGTATCCCTTATGTAATGCAGTAATTTACAAACTAGAGGTTGCAGATAATGGCCAACCCATTCTCCCAGTCGCTCTCTCAAAGATCCAATATCCACCACAATAGGGGGCAGGAACATGTGCAGTGGTCGGGTTTGGGGTGGCCCCAATGCTATGCTGGGTCCCCCGGACACCTTTGGCCACTGCACATGAGTTCAAGGATTTTTGGGAGCAGAAAACTGGGGTCACAGGAGAATCCACAAAGAGAAATTCAGCCAACAATACTGTCCCAGCAGGACCAAATAGCCAAAATACATCCCCAGAAGCTTCCCTTGCGTGGTGGCCAGTGCCAGCTGCTGTGTTCTGTTCTCGTCTTCTTCCAGTTGTCTCTAATTAAGATATGGAGTAGGGGGCTGGGGATGCAAGATGTGAGCAACAGCACCAAGCCAGCCCTACCGTCACCATCCGGTCTTTTGACACTGCATATCTATTACATCTACTGATGTCTTCTGATTGTAGACACTCTTTCCTCATTCTCTCCATTCAGCCCAAACTGCAATGCTGACTTCTTTTAGCCATTTTTCATCTCTGCAGATTTTACCACACAAACAACTTAGAGTCTACACTTTCCATCATCCTCCTCACCTTCTCAACACAAACTCTCCAACAGTGTCATCCTATTGCCCCTCCCTATACTGTACCTTCTGTGTTCCCCAATGCCTCCAAATACTATATTGCAGAAAAAAATAATCCCCCTGAAAATACTAGTACCAACCCCCTGTAGTGCCCGCTCCTGCACCTGGCGAGCGGGCAGGTGCAGGAGCTGCGCCCGCCCAATCCGCGCCACGGGTCTGGCAGTCACCGTTAGCCGGACCCCTGCTGCATGCGCCAGCACGGTGAAATCACCGATCCCAGCACATTAACCCTTCATGTGCCGCGATCGTCGCTGACCTTGGCACGTGCGATGTTGGGCGGGAATCGGAGCTGCCATTGGGTCCCCATGCTGCTGTGATGGGGACCTGATGGCATGGAAGGCAGCCCGATGCCTTCCTTAGGCAATGGGGCTGCCTTCTGGTGCAGAACCTGTGAGATCCAGTCCCCTGGATCTCACAGGCACGAAGCTGTATGAGTAATACACACTATTACTCATACAGCCAATGCATTCCAATACAGAAGTATTGGAATGCATTGTAAAGGGGATCAGACCCCCAAAAGTTGAAGTCCCAAAGTGGGGGGAAAAAAAAATGTGAATTTTTTATTTTAGAAAAAATAAAGTTTCCCCCCAAAAAAAGTTCTAAGTAAAAAAAAAAAAAAGGCATTTTCCCCAAATAAAGTAAAAAGAAAATTGTAAAAAAATAGGAAAAAAGAAAAGAAAAGTAGACGACATATTAGGTATCGCCGCGTCCGTATCGACCGGCTCTATAAAACATATCACATAACCTAATGCCTCAGATGAACACCGTAAAAAAAAAACAAAAAAAACGGTGCTAAATAAACTATTTTTTTGTCACCTTACATCCCTAAAAGTACAACACCAAAGGATCAAAAAGGCGTAAGCCCGCCAAAATAGTACCAGTCACTTCATCACGCAAAAAATGAGCCCCTACCTAAGACAATCGCCCAAAAAAAAAAAAACCTTGTCGGGTGGTAATAATTCAATTAAGAATTATTATTTATGGTCATAAAAATAATTAACCATAAAAAAATAAAATTTATAAAAATTGTCATAAATTCTTAAAATCATGACCTGGTGAATTGTAGACAACCTAATTGATACAATTCACATCTGAGTCCGACTATTTCCTCAGATAAATAAGCTCTTTTTGACGTGAGATGACGTTAATGATAAAATGTAGTTCTGCATTATACAATAATACACAGGTATAAAAATATGCAGATTTATTGGTTATAAAATTATAAACATATATAAGTAAATAAACACAATGATACATGCAAATGAATATATATAGCGTTAATATAAAGCATTACAAGCTTAACAATACATGTGAGTGGAAATAACTTGTCACATTATAACCAAGCTATTATTAGGTTAGGATATCAAAGTAGGAACATAAGTTAATACATTACTTCTGTTCAGAGAAAACCTCATGATATCAGGATGGGCATGTCTAATCCTAGACATCAATATAGAATGCCGAATACATTCTGCCCCCCCTAACCAACTACACATCACATGACTTCAAGATGGGCAAATCCATCCAAGGATATAATTTTGGTAAGACTATTAAGACAAATAACAGGGATCTAGGATCTTAAAATGGGAAGGACTTGACGTCTTTCCGGTGGGAATCCATCACTTAGCTTGGCGAAGAATGTTCTATCAATATCAATATATATATATAAAAGCAATCATTTAATGCTTTGCTAGATTATGAGTCTAGATTCTTCTGCAGGTAGAATGAAGCCTCACAATATCCTAAGACTACATCTCAATATGGAGATGATCAATTTATTTAATTATTTATTTATTCGCCAATCTAGATGGTATTATTTCACCCACACTATCAAATTAGTCTTAATAAAATGAAATATCATTTTCTGTGTCTCTTACCAAGTCCTAGCAGGAATCTCACTTCTGCTCCTAGGAAAGCTGGGTGGTCCATCATAGCGCATCTCATTATGGCTTCCATCTTGATAGACCTCAACTTCTCCTCCACTAGCTAGCTTTCTTTTCTCTTGCTAGCTCCTTTCTCTTGATCGCCCCCCTGCTACTCCGCACACGAATAATTATTCCCCCCCTTATCTAAGAATCATCCCCTTTAGATTAGGGATTCCCAATCAGGTAGGGTGGGTGTACTCGCATGCTAATAACCTCATGACGTTATCTCAATTCCTAATATGGCATAGGACAAATAATGAAATAATATAATGTTGCCCATCTGCCTCCAGATGGCACTGCAGTACTGTAGGTGAATATAACAACTTTTTAAGCATTAAAATTAAATCTAATAATACTTTCACAGGACCTTTTGACCTACCTTACCATAAATTATTGAGGAAGGTCTTTTCCTTACACTTTTAATTACCTATATCCTGGATTTGTCGGTTGACTGTCTTCTCTTATCTTTTTGAAATATGGGTTGACTTGATGAAAATTTTATGTAGCGGCTTTGATGCTGGGCATCGGAACTTGTACATTTAATTTATGTACTCCCATGAATAACTATTGTTTTGAAATCCAATTAACTTAAACTTACTGAGTTGTTTCTGTACCTTCTAAATGGTAAATACATAGTATGACATATATATAAATCGATACATTGTTACACATAGATAACACATTATATGAATTATTGATTAACATATGTTGTAAACTAAATATACCATACAAAGATATATATATATAATATAATTATGTATATATAAATTGAAGCTCATACAGCAGGTGTGCTCCAAGGACATGAGTCCTTATCAAGTAACCACGTCCCCTCCAGACAGACATGTTTCAGGGAGTTGGCTTACTCCTTAACAGATGGTCTCATATCTTTAGCACTAACTTTTTAAATACAATGTTCATCTATGTTCCCAATTATTTTTATTTTTTTATATAGACTGAACTTGCCATGAACTCATCTTGGCTTTTTCAGCCACATAACAAAACTTTGGTTCAGGCTGAATCTTATTCTTAAAGGCAATGAGATGAGCATTCATTTTGATTATAATGTCATTAGATAATATTGTATACGTATGAAAATGCCCAACAAATCCCCCCTTTTCAGCATATTCAATTTCGTTATTAGAAGGTTGAATAGGCTGAAATGCAATAAAGGGCTAAATGCTCCTAATCATAATGAATTTGGGAATGCAAGTTTTACCTTGGAATAAATTTATCACAACTTTGTGTGTACTTTTACGACACAAATCTAACGCACAAACTTTATGATTAGTTTAACTACAAGTGTGTTACGTTCCTTGTATTAGTGATAAACGCGTTGGTTCATAGAACGCAAATTATACAATTGTTTCGTTCTTTTCTTTTTTCTTCTTTTATGACCACTGTAGAGAGAAAGGCGTTTCGGTCGTTTTCTGGACTTTCTGGAAACGTGTCTCTAGTTAAGCATATCTGCGATCTCGAATACTTTGTCATGTTGCACTGGTGTGATGTACTTTTGCAGTGGCTGTCGAATCTCCTGGGGCTCTGCCCACTTGTCCCTCCTGGATACATCTTGGATACATCTGGGTTGGCTCCGACTGGACGTCTCTTGCGTCACGGATAGCCTTGACCTCAGGTTCTCTTGGTTCCGGATACAAAGACTTTTAGGATTCCGCCATCTGTCCTTCCATCTACACGTGATCCCATCTTGGGTCATCATCTAAGCTTAAGAAAACAACAGACAGTATGAGAAACAACGCAGCATAAACTTTATCAAACATATACCTGCCTATTTTAGGCCTTTGACTTATGCCATACTTTAGCCAGCAGCAAGTTGAGGACTTTTATGTTTTTTTTTTCCAAAGAAAAACAAACTACAGGGTACCATGAATAGATATAACTATTCTTCCTCTGCTAGGCTAATGCAGCCTTAGGTGTATGCCTATTTAGGATAATAACCCAATCAATACTTTGAGACTACCTCAAAACAGAGTAATATATATGCGTCCATATATCTATATGGAATACAGTGACAACAAGTTAGTCACAATTGATAGACAAACAATATGGTTAGTATAACTGTTCAGTATATTTTCAGTCATACAATACCACCACCAATCATATGAAATTTATGATGTGTCTCCATCTTTAAATTTTTGATTTTTCAATCTTAGTTCAGCTCTTGGCGTTTTTAGCACTGAAATAAAAAACGCTACACAAACATTATGTTAATGATCCTGTGGAAAAAAATGATTAGTAATCAATATCATTAATCATTTATTGACTTGCTATAATTATTAATTTAATGAAGCAGTTTGTTTCGTTTACTGGACATTTATATCTCAGCAAAGTATTAAATAACTTTTCCTTTACTCTTTATTCACTTTATGAGATAAAGAATTTACATTCAATGAAGTTGGGAGAATCTTACTCTTCCTTTACATTAGGCTGACTTTAGAAATCAGCTCGAAGCGCAGCTCTGCGACCTCTGACCTTTTCACTGACATGTATTTAGCTTAAGGAATGTGCTCCTCACCCCTCCCTTAGGAGACTTTTTAAGGCAATTAGGGTTAGTTAGCAGAGCTATTTGAATACAGTTTTGCGCTTTTCACTACTAAACAAATTAGCAGGTTCTAGGTACTCTGCTTCAAAAAATTATTATTTACAAACAAATAAAAAATCTGAAACGATTAATCAGAGTGAGATAAAAACAATTCCCCCCCCAGGGGATTATCATATCTGCGGCAATTGCAGATTGTACATTAGGATCCTATAAGAAAGCATGGTTACATTAGCATACATAGCAATTAACCTGTTTAAAACTTTTCTCTTATAGATTCTATTTATCAATAACATTGGGTCAGACTTTATGTATAAAGTTCCTCTATTATCCTGTAACGCCCTGAGCTACTAAACTCAACCTCCCTGTATATGGGGGTAAATCTCCAACTATGGGAGTTAACTGGCCAGGAATTAATAGGAAGGTTCCTGAGTCAAACAAAGGACTAGAACCGGACCCTGTACCGCCTAGGCTAATGAGACCTATATCTGTTCCCTATCTTGGGACAATTTACTATTAATTTCTGGCGATACAAAAACATCAATTGTGTTTAGCATAGACAAACAACTCCTGAGTTGATATACATGTCATGCACTGGTTGCATCCGTGTAATAACACTTTTCTGCAACAACTCATCTGCGGTTCTGGTATGGGCTTAACCCCTTCAGTACCAGGACATTAATTTTGACTATGTATATACCACGCCCTTCTAAGGGTTGTAAACGTGATCTGGCTGTAGCATTCTAATGCCAGCAACAATATACATGACACTTTATCAATTACATGTCATCTCATCAATCATATCTCGGTGGGAACCTCCATTTTATGTCGGGTGGTAATAATTCAATTAAGAATTATTAATTATGGTCATAAAAATAATTAACCATAAAAAAATAAAATTTATAAAAATTGTCATAAATTCTTAAAATCATGACCTGGTGAATTGTAGACAACCTAATTGATACAATTCACATCTGAGTCCGACTATTTCCTCAGATAAATAAGCTCTTTTTGACGTGAGATGACGTTAATGATAAAATGTAGTTCTGCATTATACAATAATACACAGGTATAAAAATATGCAGATTTATTGGTTATAAAATTATAAACATATATAAGTAAATAAACACAATGATACATGCAAATGAATATATATAGCGTTAATATAAAGCATTACAAGCTTAACAATACATGTGAGTGGAAATAACTTGTCACATTATAACCAAGCTATTATTAGGTTAGGATATCAAAGTAGGAACATAAGTTAATACATTACTTCTGTTCAGAGAAAACCTCATGATATCAGGATGGGCATGTCTAATCCTAGACATCAATATAGAATGCCGAATACATTCTGCCCCCCCTAACCAACTACACATCACATGACTTCAAGATGGGCAAATCCATCCAAGGATATAATTTTGGTAAGACTATTAAGACAAATAACAGGGATCTAGGATCTTAAAATGGGAAGGACTTGACGTCTTTCCGGTGGGAATCCATCACTTAGCTTGGCGAAGAATGTTCTATCAATATCAATATATATATATAAAAGCAATCATTTAATGCTTTGCTAGATTATGAGTCTAGATTCTTCTGCAGGTAGAATGAAGCCTCACAATATCCTAAGACTACATCTCAATATGGAGATGATCAATTTATTTAATTATTTATTTATTCGCCAATCTAGATGGTATTATTTCACCCACACTATCAAATTAGTCTTAATAAAATGAAATATCATTTTCTGTGTCTCTTACCAAGTCCTAGCAGGAATCTCACTTCTGCTCCTAGGAAAGCTGGGTGGTCCATCATAGCGCATCTCATTATGGCTTCCATCTTGATAGACCTCAACTTCTCCTCCACTAGCTAGCTTTCTTTTCTCTTGCTAGCTCCTTTCTCTTGATCGCCCCCCCTGCTACTCCGCACACGAATAATTATTCCCCCCCTTATCTAAGAATCATCCCCTTTAGATTAGGGATTCCCAATCAGGTAGGGTGGGTGTACTCGCATGCTAATAACCTCATGACGTTATCTCAATTCCTAATATGGCATAGGACAAATAATGAAATAATATAATGTTGCCCATCTGCCTCCAGATGGCACTGCAGTACTGTAGGTGAATATAACAACTTTTTAAGCATTAAAATTAAATATCTAATAATACTTTCACAGGACCTTTTGACCTACCTTACCATAAATTATTGAGGAAGGTCTTTTCCTTACACTTTTAATTACCTATATCCTGGATTTGTCGGTTGACTGTCTTCTCTTATCTTTTTGAAATATGGGTTGACTTGATGAAAATTTTATGTAGCGGCTTTGATGCTGGGCATCGGAACTTGTACATTTAATTTATGTACTCCCATGAATAACTATTGTTTTGAAATCCAATTAACTTAAACTTACTGAGTTGTTTCTGTACCTTCTAAATGGTAAATACATAGTATGACATATATATAAATCGATACATTGTTACACATAGATAACACATTATATGAATTATTGATTAACATATGTTGTAAACTAAATATACCATACAAAGATATATATATATAATATAATTATGTATATATAAATTGAAGCTCATACAGCAGGTGTGCTCCAAGGACATGAGTCCTTATCAAGTAACCACGTCCCCTCCAGACAGACATGTTTCAGGGAGTTGGCTTACTCCTTAACAGATGGTCTCATATCTTTAGCACTAACTTTTTAAATACAATGTTCATCTATGTTCCCAATTATTTTTATTTTTTTATATAGACTGAACTTGCCATGAACTCATCTTGGCTTTTTCAGCCACATAACAAAACTTTGGTTCAGGCTGAATCTTATTCTTAAAGGCAATGAGATGAGCATTCATTTTGATTATAATGTCATTAGATAATATTGTATACGTATGAAAATGCCCAACAACCTATGGGTCAGAATATGGAGACACTAAAACCTAGATTTTTATTGTTTTATCGCCGCGTCCGTAAGAACCTGCTCTATAAAAATATCACATGACCTAACCCCTTAGGTGAATACTGTAAAAAAATAAAATAAAATGGTGTAAAAAAAAAAGCCATTTTTTGTCACCTTACATCAAAAAACGTGTAATAGCAAGCGATCAAAAAGTCATATGCACCCTATAATAGTACCACTCAAACCATCATCTCATCCAGAAAAAAATTAGCCCCTACACAAGACAGTCGCTCAAAAAATAAATAAAACTATGGCTTTCAGAATGTGGAGACACTAAAGAACAATTTTTTTTTAAAATGCTTTGTTATGTAAAACTGAAACAAATAACCCAAAAAAGTTGTCATATTTGGTATTGTTGCGTCCGTGACAACCTGCTCTATAAAAATACCACATGATCTAACCTGTCAGATGAATGTTTTAAATAACAAAAAATAAAAACGGTGCCAAAACAGTTATTTCTTGGTACCTTGCCTCACAAAAAGTGTAATATAGAGCAACCAAAAATCATATGTACCCTAAAATAGTAGCAACAAAACTGCCACCTTATCCCGTAGTTTCCAAAATTGGGTCACTTTTTTGGAGTTTCTACTCTAGGGGTGCATCAGGGGGGCTACAAATGGGACATGGTGTCAAAAAACCAGTCCAGCAAAACCTGCCTTCCAAAAACCTTATGGGTTCCTTTCCATCTGTGCAATGCCGTGTGCCCGTACAGCAGTTTACGGCCACATAGGGGGTGTTTCTTTAAACTACAGAATCAGTGCGATAAATATTGAGTTCTGTTTGGCTTTGCTTTGTAACGGCAAAAAATTGATTTAAATGGAAAATCTGCCAAAAAAGTGAAATTCTGAAATATCTTCTTTATTTTCGATTAATTCTTGTGGAACACCTAAAGGGTTAAAAGTTTGTAAAATGAGTTTTGTATACCTTGAGGGGTGTAGTTTCTAAAAATGGGGTCACTTTTTTTTTTGAATTTCTACTCTAGGGGTGCATCAGGGGGTCTTCAAATGTGACATGGCAGCTTAAAATTACCCAGTGAAATCTGCTTTCCAAAAAACATATGGCGTTCCTTTCCTTCTGCGCAATGCCGTGTGCCCGTACAGCAGTTTACGACCACGTATGGGGTGTTTCTGTAAACTACAGAATCAGGGCCATAAATATTGGAGTTTGGTTTGGCTGTTAACCCTTGCTTTGTTAGTGGCAAGAAATTGATTAAAATGGAAAATCTGCCAAAAAAGTGAAATTCTGAAATTTTATCTCTATTTTCCATTAATTCTTGTGGAACACCTAAAGGGTTAACAAAGTTTGTAAAATAAGCTTTGTATACCTTGAGGGGTATAGTTTCTAAAATCGGGTCACTTTTTTGGAGTTTGTACTCTAGGGGTGCATCAGGGGGGCTTCAAATGGGACATGGTGTCAAAAAACCAGTCCAGCAAAATCTGCCTTCCAAAAACCGTATGGTATTCCTTTCCTTCTGCGCCCTGCCGTGTGCCCGTACAGCGGTTTACGACCACATATGGGGTGTTTCTGTAAACTACAGAATCAGAGCCATAAATATTGAGTTTTGTTTGGCTGTTAACCCTTGCTTTGTAACTGGTAAAAAATTATTAAAATGGAAAATCTGCTAAAAAAGTGAAATTTTGAAATTGTATCTCTATTTTCCATTAATTCTTGTGCAACACCTAAAGGGTTAACAAAGTTTATAAAATCAGTTTTGAATACCTTGAGTTGTGTTGTTTCTAGAATGGGGTCATTTTTGGGTGGTTTCTATTATGTAAGCCTCACAAAGTGACTTCAGACCTGAACTAGTCCTTGAAAAGTGGGTTTTTGAACATTTCTGAAAAATTCAAGATTTGCTTCTAAACTTCTAAGCCTTGTAACATTCCCAAAAAATAAAATGTCATTCCCAAAATGATCCAAACATGAAGTAGACATATGGGGAATGTAAAGTAATAACTATTTGTGTAGGTATTACTATGTGTTATAGAAGTAGAGAAATTGAAACTTGCTAATTTTTCCAAATTTGGTATTTTTTTTATAAATAAAAATTATTTTTTTGACTCCATTTTACCAGTGTCATGAAGTACAATATGTGAAGAAAAAACAATCTCAGAATGGCCTGGATAAGTCAAAGCGTTTTAAAGTTAGCACCACATAAAGTGACACTGGTCAGATTTTCAAAAAATGGCCTGGTCCTTAAGGTGAAAATGAGCCCGGTCCTTAAGGAGTTAAGGACTTATATACAGCCTATAAAGATAATGTGAAGTCTTGGTGGGAAATTAGATCATTAGAGAGCTATATTGAGCACAAAATTGTACCCAAAGGATTACGCATCCCCATTACCCCGGCTGCAGGTATTTACTCCCCTCGTCTGTTGGATCGGTGGGAAGAAGAACTCACCAAGAGCTCTTTGAACTTCATGACTCTTCTGTTAGAGGAGGAGAAAGAGTTTTTTGACAAATCCGCTATAAAATTAAAGGAGCTAACTGATGCTGCTTTGAAGTTTAAATCTGATATAGACTTTGTACAACGAGAAGTTTCATTACAGACCTCGGTTGATAAGTTCCATAACTTAATCAAAGAACGAAAGCATAGGCAATTTATTAAAGATTTGAGAGAATTTAAAGAAAAGGAGGGCTTATCAGTTCAGGAATAATCAGGGTTTTCCCCCTTCGGAAACCGAGGTCTCCTCATCAGAAGTGGAGGCCTCTGACTCTAATAATCAACGGAATAGCGGGTTTGGACGAGGATGACCAAACAGACGAGGTAGGGGCAGAAGATGGCAGGGTTGGGGGCGACAGAGGGGAGGGGGTGGAAGAGGAGATGCTACATCTATATATTCCTCATCCTCCTCCAGCCAATCCTCTGTTATGACTCCCTTGAACCAGTCAAATTTTTTATCAAGGGTCCCGGCCCCGTACCAGCTGAGGGATCGTCCGAAGGCTGGGGAATGAGACAATTGAGGAAACAGGATAAACTAGAGATTACTAATTTTTCATCATACAATTTAAGTAATGTGGAAATTAGTCTCTGTCCTTTGTTCCTACAACGAGGTTTAATGCTTTCACTTGGGTAAAGGACTTGCATTTATTCACAAGAAAACTCAAATGGCACAAATTTATGAAAAACACTGATAGACGGTTGTGTGAACAACTAGGTGGCCACCAGAGCAATCTACCAGATATTCATAATCTGGCGGATCTGTGGGATGAGGGCTCAAGACCCTTACGGCAGTCCCATTTACTAAACTCAAACTGAAGAGTAAAAGGCTACCACCACCCATGAAATCTGACCATGTCGATATTTTTCTCGAGATGGTTACTAAAGAACTCGAAAAAATACCAGGCTACCCCTCATCATACCATAATATATCAAGGGAGGAGATGGAGATGGAGGCATTGACCAAATTGGAAATGGTAGACACCATAGTTATCAAACCAGCAGATAAGGGGGGTAACCTAGTAATTATGGACACGGATCAATACCGTCATATGTGCACAACTTTGTTATCAGACTAGTGCTATAGAATTTTGTCATCTGATCCAACTGACATATTCTTGGCAAGTCTTAAGAACATCCTTGATCATGCTCTGAAATTAAAGCTAATTGGAGAAACAGAATATCATTTTATGCTTCCAGGAACACCAAGTATAGCCACATTTTATGGGTTGCCAAAAATCCACAAAGAGGTTAGCCCCCTAAAGGGTAGACCTATAGTCTCCGGTGTGGATTCATTAACACGTAATTGTGGTATATAGTATATTAAATCCGGCAGCACTCACTTTAGTAGTTTAACAGGTGCACGCGTCTCCCCCTTGACATCAGGTGTGTATATCCAAGTAAAATCAACGCAGCACTCCTCTTGTAAAAAAACGCAGTGCCTTTATTCCCACATGTGACACAAAATAGGCAACGTTTCAATCCCCTTCCGGGATCCTTCTCAAGCCAAGTGCAAAGACCAAAATCATACTGGTGTCTATATACATATCCAGCTTTTCATTACATGTGTACATAATTACTTAATTAAGTGATTACAATTAATAACAGCTGATACAAAGTCACGTGCTATTGAAAAAATTCAGTTCATTCAAGTATTTCCAGTGTCTTCTCGTATTGTGTTCTTGGTACATATCCCCATACATATCTTTATATAAAGTGCTTTGTGCCAGCAAAGTACACCTTCTCATAAAAATTTATATAAACAATCACATATTATAAAAAAGTGCAAGTGCATTTTAAAACCACAATAAAATCCCTTGGCTATAGTTAATTCATCAGTTCATCAGGACAGAGAGGCGCGTTCTGCAATTGAATGCAATTCATCCAACTTGCTGTTTTTTTTTTAAAAAACACATGGTGTGAACACCATCCATCTGTATACATAGAAAAATTCATTTATATATGAATGCGCTCATTCCGACGTCATCTCTCGAGGTGTGGACCAGTCTGCACAGAAATCCAGTGACGTGAGTGCATATCCAGCCACTGCAGCATACAAAATGTAAAAATTTTTTAGAGAATTTATTTGGATCATCTTTTATCCTCGTACTCGTTGTAATTGTACAATTTTAATCCAATGCAACTCCACGCCCTAATTTATTCATGCGCAGTCACTAATCCAAACCACGTCAGTAACGCTTCACCACACACAATCGCATGCTTGAAGGTCGGTGTGAATTACCGTCAATACCCGCATGCGACATTGTGTATAAATCTCATCTATGTCAAATAACGCATAAAAAATTATTGACACTATTAAATCACCTTGCTGGAGGACGCCTCTCTCGTCCCATAAATCCACATATCTGTAATACAAAACAAAAATCATTATCCATGCAAAAATTCATATCTGGTCTCTACACTCAATGTAATGATATATCTGGAGATCATGCAACGGGAGCCCATGCCCCCTATCTCATACCCACTGTAACACGGTAATCAATGTTTAACCCATGGGGTTTCAATGTACCAAGGCGATATATCCATTTGAATTCGCATTTCTTCAAAAGAGTGAGTCTATCCCCTCGTCTTTTCAACACATTAACTCTTTCTAAGGTCATAAATCTCAGATCCTGTTCCCTATGCTGTTTCTCCGAGAAATGTTTAGCCACAGGAAGATCTTTCCTTTTATCTCTGATAGACTGTCGATGGTTATATAATCTCGCCTTGATATCACACGTAGTCTCCCCTACATAGAGTGAGTGACATGGGCACCATAATACGATTACTACCCACGACGAATCACAAGTCAAGTATTCTTTAATCTCAAATCGTTCCCCCGTCTGCGGATGCGCGAATTCCCTACCCTTCTGTAGATACTTGCAATTCACGCATCGCAGACATGGGTAACAACCTGTCCTCTTAGTTTTAAATAAAGTCTGTTGCACTTGTTGTTTATGCCCCTCTACCTCTGTTCTAACAATCCTGTCTTTGATGTTTCTGGAACGTTTGTAAGACATCAAAGGAGGTGCAGCGAAGGCCAAAATCGCAGGGAATCCGCTCCTCAATGCACCCTAATGTGAACGCACAATACGTTCCACCGCCGGTCTTAGTTCATTAAATGTCATTACAAATGGTATCCTCTCCATATTTAGTTTCGTTTTAACATTTAACAAGGTATCACGAGTTATTTGATCCGCTTTAATCCTATTCTCCTGAATAACCTTTTTTGGGTAACCTCTTTTTTCAAAAGTTTTCCAATTTTTTTAAGGCACCTTCCGCATGTTCCTCATTGTCTACAATTCTTTTTACTCTCAACATTTGGCCGTAAGGTAATGACCTGATCGTTTTTTTTCGTGGATGTCCACTTGAAAAATGTAAAATCGTGTTTTTATCTGTCGCTTTAATATTTAAATCTGTATGTAGACTCCCATTATCCACATATACCTGCGTGTCTAAGAATTGCACCCGTTCACTAGAGGCTGTTAACGTAAATTTTATGTTGGTGTCTATATTGTTCAAAAAGTCGTGGAATACATGTAGCGAATCACTTGTACCCTTCCAAACAATGAACACGTCATCTATGTATCTCTACCACCCAAGCACATTGTTGAAGTGGGGAGAGACATAGATGACGCGTTCCTCCAATGCTCGCACAAAAATATTTGCATAAGTGGGCGCGACGTTGGACCCCATCTCCGCGCCCACCCTCTGCACGTAGTGCTGCGTTGATTTTACTTGGATATATACTTGGCCGCTAGCACATCCGCAATACCCAGTCCCCATAACTCTGTGTGCTTTTATGGTGTAAAAAAACCCAACGATTTGATACATATGCAAATTAACCTGAGATGAGTCCTGTCCCTGACTCATCTCAGGGACAGAACTCATCTCAGGTTAATTTGCATATGTATCAAATCGTTTTTTTTTTACACCATAAAAGCACACAGAGCTATGGGGACTGGGTATTGCGGATGTGCTAGCAGCCATCTAGCAACCCACGTCCTCAGCTCTATACACAAAATCCCAGTGACAGGTTCCCTTTAAGTCCAACCTTGCTTATGTTCCAGCTGACTCGCCTAGAGTCCTAGAGTGCAAGCCTACTGTCTGACCTACTCTTCCAGGTGACTAGCGGCCCGTTGTCTCCCAGCATATTGTACTACACACTCAGCTCTACTGTCTGACCTACTCTTCCACACATGCACTGGAAAGCCATATTAGGTTACTTTCACACTAGCGATTTTTGCAGATGCATCTTATGGATGGCCTCTTATCCATAGATGTACTCCTATAATTTTTCTAACATAGACCTACATACATACATCTTTCTATACTTATCTTTTTACACATATATTTCTCCTCCTGACAGATTATTCCATATACACATCTTTTCACTTCCTCCATTTCACACAAACTGTAAGTATTTAACATAGGCAGAACATGTACCCGATCATGATGCATTCCACTTTGGAACGCTCATATACTTCTGGTTTCCCCTGAGCACTTCCTATCTCCACAACTTTGATGCATTCCACGCTGGAACGCATCACCATCGTTAAATCCAGGCTCTCGCGAGATCACTCGGAGTGGAACGCACCGCCATCTTTTAGTTCTTACCCCCGCTCCCACAACGATACTACAACACTATACTTGTCTACCTAATGTCTCCTGGATACTCCACTCTCTTTACCATACCTCTACTTTAGGGCTCATGCACACGACCGTTGTTGTTTTGCTGTCTATTTTTCACGGATCCGTTGTTCCGTATCAGAGTTTTTTTTTCTCTGATTTAAGTCATCTTCCATTCCGTTATTGCACAAAACATATCCGTATGGTTTCCGTATTCGATTCATTTTTTGCGGATCGGAAACGGAAACTTATTAATCACCAAACACATGAGAAATATGGGCTGGGCATAGCATTTCTATAGTATGGATCCGCAAAATACGGATGTGTTCCGTGTGCGTTCCGTATTTTTTGCGGACCCATTGACTTGAATGGGGCCTCGGACCGTGATTTGCAGACAATAGGACATGCACTACTTTTTTGTGGAACGGAAATGGAATGCACATGGAATACCTTCCATTGTTTTTGCGGACCCATTGAAGTGAATGGTTCCGCATATGGTCCGCAAAAAAACAGAACGGAAGCGTAACAGAAAATACGTTTGTGTGCATGAGTCCTTATACATATATAGCAGACACAGGCTTTAGGACTACATGTTTCAGTATCTCCATTATTTTCCATGCGTTCCACACTAGAACGCATAACACTTCCGGTTTAGACTATACACTTCCTGCCTATGACCTCATAAGTAGTGGACACATTCCTTGGCTCTATAGCGTTCTTCATGGTGTGAATACACATGCCTACAAGCTCAATACACTTTCTTGGTTCATCTTTAATTCTTAATTGGCAACTTGGTAAGTCCTACATTCATTTCAGGGGACTCTGTTCCTTGTTGGAATCCTTGTACTATGTACTCAGCATTGTGTCATTTTCTCTTACTACTCGTTCAGATTAATTCGTACTTAACTGAAGTATACAGATAACTGTCAAACTATTGTAACTTGGAGTTCTTTAGACATAATGTTTGATACTATTAGCTCAGGATTGCTTAACGCGATACTTTGGCACGTTATCATTATTTTGCCAATGACCAACCTATATAAACTTTGAAGCTATTCCACGTGAATTATCATGCTAATTCAATGTATACTTTCTATATGATGTCTTCTATATGATGTAATTCCAATTTTGGTCATTGTTTTTGTCAGTGTTTGAAAAACATCGTAATAGACCGAAACATCACACACTGAGTTACCTTCAGAGAAAATCAATTAAAATAAAAAAATACCTTGATATCACTATATCTACTGGAGTGCTTGAGTTTCTATACTGATCTTACAGTATTAGAATGTAATGGCTCAGATGAGCCGAAGTTATTGCTTTGCGAAGTCTCGCGAGACTTCGCGTAATAACTTCATAAATCAGTTTGTAACGTCAAAAACTATTTCCCGAACCCAAGTTCAGGATTAATTTTTTTACAGTGCAAATTAATTTAGGAAGTTATTACGTGAAGTCTCGCGAGATTTCGCAAAGCAATAACTTCAGCTCTTCGGAGCCATTACATTCTAATACTGTACAGAGCTCCTGCTCCGTACAGTATTAGAACAAAGTTTTATGCAAATCTTCTTCGGATGTTTCATCCAAAGTCGATTCACTCATCCCTAATGGTAGACTAAAAAATAAAAATGTATCGTAATGACGTGCTCTATATTTTGATCAAAACACATCTGTGCCCACCTACCTGCGCCAAGGTGGTCAGTCAGCATATTTATTTATCAAATTAGGCAGGATGTTTTTTGTTTTTATCTTTTTCAGTTATTTTTGTTCAGTTTGTAGTGTATACTTGAAGGAGTGGCACCTTCAAGTCTGAATGCATTCCTATTTGACCTTGGGAGTAGCAATTTTTTGTGCACTTTTGCCCTGCCTATTCCACAGGTGACCTTGATTAGTGGTACATATAGTTGTGCGGGCTCTTCCGTTCATTAGATGCTTGACTGCATACAGAGATAATACGTAGCAGCACACTGTATGTGCAGGGTCTGCTCTCCTTAATGTAGATGCCTAACAGCATTGGTAGTTTTAGAACCTACCTGACTGAGATCACCTTGGCGCTGGTAGGCAGGCACAGATCTATTTTGATTAAAATATACTGACTAAGAATCTCAGATTTTATCATATCAGAATGAGGGCTTAGTCTATATATAGTATTTACATCCACTGTGCATTATTTTCTGTGATTTTTCTATCCTAACGATAGGTCATCAATATAAAAAAAGCAGACAAACCCTGTTCTGCCCAGCAGGGTTAGAGAATCATTACAGATCACGTCTGCCTCAGTCTTGGTATTTCTGAAGTGTTTAGTGTGGTTATAACACCATCTAGCGGTGTTAAGTTGTATTACACTTTGTTTTTCCTGTTACAATACTACTGCATTGTGGGTCGTGCACTGCTTTGTGGGAGTGCAAAGCATTCTGGGAAAGAGAAGTCTCCAGGACAGAGTTCAGAGCTGTCCTATGCATGTCTCCTTCTCAAACTCCACCATCCTTGTAAAATCATATCTAGTGAGAGATCTACTTTTGTTTCAGGGATAGTGTGATTCAGTCAGTTGTAATTGCTACTCAGGGAGTTGTTACTACTGTTAGCTAGCCATGCCATCCTATGTATAGGCAGCCATTTTATCATGTGCTTTTACTGTCAATGCAAATGTTATAGTACATGCTATCCATGCTCAATACTTATACATGTTATTTGCATTCTTTTAGTTTTACCAAACAATCCTGTTTTACCAATCAATAAATCGTATATAATCAATCACATATGTACGACCTGTTGACCAATAAACAAGTTAGACTACAAAGAACAGTCCTCTTATTTGGAAGACAGGAATGGTTTATGCTGAATGTCAGACTGCACACTGTGGCAATGTGTATGAAGACAGATCAAACCCTTCAAAAATATCTTACATACCCCAAAATTGTACCAATGCAATGCGTACCATCCTGCAAAAAAAATCAAGCTAAAAAATGGCGACACAAAAACGTTTTTTATTTAATCAAAAATGCTTTGTGTAGTAGCGAAACTTTAAAAAAAAAAAATATAAAACTCTATAAATTTGGTATCTCTATAGTCGTATTGACCAGAAGAATAAAGTTAATGATATTTTTCACACAGTGCACGACACAACAAAACCCAAAAAGCAATGGCAGAATTGCTTTCTTTATCCCGCTTCCCAAAAACCCAAATAAAAAGCAATCAAAAAGTTGTACGTACCTGAAAATAGAAGCAATAATAATAGCAACTCATCCCGCAAAAAAATAAGACTCACACAGCTCCGTCAAGAGAAAAAAAATATAAAGTAAAGTATGGTGTTAGAAAATAGCTGAGGCTTTTTAAAAGCAACATGGCACCTGTAGACCAATCCATCAATATATATGCGCTGCAAAAGCCAAAAGGTGATCTTTCCCTTCTGAACCATGCGGTGTACCCAAACAGCAGTTTATATTCACATTTATGGCACCTCAATACCCATTAGAACCACCTATCAATTTAAGGGGCACGGTGTGTCTCAGATGATACAAGCTGGGCACAAAATATTGGGCACTCAAATGCCATATCTGTGGAAAACTTGCCATTTTCATTTGGTACGGTCTGCTGCACATTAATTGCTGCAAAGTACCTGTGGTGTCAAAATGCTCACTCCACCCCTTGATAAATAACTTGAGGGGTGTAGTTTCCAAAATTAGGTCACTTATTGGGAGTTTTTACTGTATGAGTATGTTAAGGTCTCTGCAAATATGATGTAGCTTCCCTTTTATGTGCCCATACAGCAGCTTACGTCCACATTTATTACATTTTTGTACATGGTTGAAGCTGCCTATCAATTCAAGTAGTGCGGTGCGAGACTCGGATGGCATGAGCTTAACATATTGGGCACTGAAAAATGACAATTTTCATTTTGAAACGCATTCATTTCTGCAAAATACCCATGGTGTCAAAATGCAGACTTCTCCGCATAACAAATTGAGAGGTGGAGTTTTCAAAATGGGGTCACTTCCTAGGGGTTCCATTTATCATTTCACCCCAAAGACTCTACAGTGGTCAGCACAAGATGCGTAAACCACTATACTGGGCCTCAAGATGAGCATGGTTCTCTTATACCCCTGAGCCCTCTCATATATTCACACAAAACAATAGGGCCACATGCAAGGTGTTTCTAAAACCAGGAAGCACAGCATGATAAGAGGGCTGACAATGGGCACACTGGCTCACAATGGGCACAAAGTACTGGGCATTTAAATAGCATATCTGTGTAAGCATTGCAATTTTCACCATCCGCTGTAAATACATTTTTGCAAAACACCTTTGGAATCAAAATGCTCACTAAATCCTTTGGTAAATTCTGTTAGGGGAGTGGTTTCCAAAATGAGGTCACATCTTGGTAGTCTCCCCCCCCCCCCCCCCGAGCCTCTGCAGTTGTTGCCTATTACTGTATAAATCACCAACCTAGGCCTCAACTATACATGGTGCTTTTTCTCTTTTGAAGCCTGCAGTGTGCCTAAACAGAAGTTTACAACCATGTAGAGCAGGGGTGCACAACCTTTTTTGGTCTGAGGGCCGCATTGTCACATCGCTCTATTTCAAGGGGCCTCAAATAAAAAAAATAAAAAATAAAAGTTGATTGGTGCTCATTTGCATAAGCCTATTACACAGGCCAATGTAAAGTGACTGGGGAGGAATGATCGCTATTCACAGTCATTCCTCCTTCATTTAGTTATATTGATTATAGATAGCACATCCCTGATTACACAAGAGATGTGCGGGACGATTATACAGGCCAGTTATCATGAATGAACGCTCTTATGAACACTTGTTCCCAGTAATAGACCTGAATATCTTGCAGTGTAATAGCGGCTTAAATGGATTTACCAGTAAAAATGTATTTTTAACAAGTTCTTGCAGCATGGCCCCTGAAACAGAAGAGTTATACTTACCTGCTCCCCGTGCTGTTTTTACTTGGCAGTGCATGACCATGGTCACATGCACCTCTCCACCCAATCCCTGGCTTCAGCGGTGATGTGGCCACAAGCAGCGTGTTACTGCTGCAGCCAGTCATTGACTGGAGAGGTGTATGTGACCATGCACTGACAGGTGTAAAAGTGCACGAACCGGAAAATGGAGGTAGAGGGGCCAGGTCGGCATGAAGCAGGTAAGTATGAATCTTCCGTTTCAGGGGCCATGCTGCAGGAACTTGTAAAGTCATTTTTACAGGAAAAGTGGCAACATTTCCTTCCTGCCTCCTATTTATAAATCAGCGATTTCGTTCACTGCAGAGGACGGCGCTCACTGGTTATTACCACCTCCTGCCAGTTACAGGCGCCATGCAATAACCAGCAAGCATTTTCCCTTACTAGTAGGGAAAGCGCTTATTGGTTAACACTTTAATAACCAGGCCTGAACAGACACTTTCTTTTGTGATTTAGCGCACGTGGTGGTTCGGACGGTTGTAACTTTTTTGTGTTGGAACTACCAAAATAATTTTTGCAACAATTTCACTTGACACACAGGACCTTATAATTTATTTTTTAGTTTTATTTGGGAGAAGCTGTACAAAACATTTAAAGGGATTCTGTCACCAGGTTTCACCCCTGTCAGCTAAACATATGCTGATGTTCAGGGCCTCATCACGATTCCTAATGTGGGCTTATAAATGATATCCGTAGCCTTATTTTGCTAAAAAAACAGCTTTTACTAACCTGTCAGTCAAAGAAATAAGGTGCCCAAGGGGATGTGAAGTGATGCAAGGTGCCGGCCGCACCCGCCGCCATTCGTGCCCAGCGTGCCCCTTTCCAGACTTCTGCGCCGCCTCCTAATCCTCTGTGCCGCCTCTCGCTCTCCCTCCCCCCTACTGTAAGATCTCGCGCGTGCGCACAGGGCTCTGAGAGGCTGGCGCGAGAGTGCAGGTCATACAGGGGGTTGAGCGAAGTGCCGGCGCATGCGCACTTCGCTGTAAGAAGCCAAATGGAGAAGTCCGCACGGGCGCATCAGGCAGAGCCCTGTGCGCACGTGCGAGATCTTACAGCAGGGGGGGGGGGGGGAGAGCGAGAGGCGGCACAGAGGATTAGGAGGCGGCGCAGAAGTCTGGAAAGGCGGCGCTGGGCACGAACGGTGGCGGGTGCGGCCGGCACCTTGCATCCCTTCACATCCGCTTGGGCACCTTATTTCTTTGACTGACAGGTTAGTAAAAGCAGTTTTTTTAGCAAAATAAGGCTACAGATCACATTTATAAGCCCACATTAGTTATCGTGATGAGGCCCTGAACATCAGCATATGTTTAGCTGACAGGGGTGAAACCTGGTGACAGAATCCCTTTAAATTATTATTATTTTTTTTAAATGATAGCTCATTAAATATGCAAACTGCCACCAAAATAAATTATTATAATTAGTTCCCTATTTTGTGTCTGTCGTTTTGTTATATATTTATTAATGTTTTATTGTATTATTTTATATAATTGGTTAATTATTTAAATATATTTTTGCCACATAATATGTCCCCTAAGAGGTCATAAAAAGACTGTTGGGGAAAAACGAACACTACTACACTGCTCAAAAAAATAAAGGGAACACAAAAATAACACATCCTAGATCTGAGTTAATTAAATATTCTTCTGAAATACTTTGTTCTTTTCATAGTTGAATGTGCTGACAACAAAATTACACAAAAATAAAAATATGTAAATCAAATTTTTCTACCCATGGAGGTCTGGATTTGGAGTCACACTCAAAATTAAAGTGGAAAAACACACTACAGGCTGATCCAACTTTGATGTAATGTCCTTAAAACAAGTCAAAATGAGGCTCAGTAGTGTGTGTGGCCTGCACGTGCCTGTATGACCTCCCTACAATGCCTGTGCATGCTCCTGATGAGGTGGCGGACTGTCTCCTGAGGGATCTCCTCCCAGACCTGGACTAAAGCATCTGACAACTCCTGGACAGTCTGTGGTACAACGTGACGTTGGTGGATAGAGCGAGACATGATGTCCCAGATGTGCTCAATTGGATTCAGGTCTGGGGAACGGGCGGGCCAGTCCATAGCATCAATGCCTTCATCTTGCAGGAACTGCTGACACACTCCAGCCACGAGGTCTAGCATTGTCTTGCATTAGGAGGAACCCAGGGCCAACCGCACCAGCATATGGTCTCACAAGGGGTCTGAGGATCTCATCTCAGTACCTAATGGCAGTCAGGCTACCTCTGGCGAGCACATGGAGGGCTGTGCGGCCCTCCAAAGAAATACCACCCACACCATTACTGACCCAATGCCAAACCGGTCATGCTGGGGGATGTTGCAGGCAGCAGAACGTTCTCCACGGCGTCTCCAGACTCTGTCACATGTGCTCAGTGTGAACCTGCTTTCATCTTTGAAGAGCACAGGGCACCAGTGGCGAATTTGCCAATCTTGGTGTTCTCTGTCAAATGCCAAACGTCCTGCACGGTGTTGGGCTGTAAGCACAACGCCCACCTGTGGACGTCGGGCTCTCATATCACCCTCATGGAGTCTGTTTCTGACTGTTTGAGCAGACACATGCACATTTGTGGCCTGCTGGAGGTCATTTTGCAGGGCTATGGCAGTGCTCCTCCTGTTCCTCCTTGCACAAAGGCGGAGGTAGCGGTCCTGCTGCTGGGTTGTTGCCCTCCTACGGCCTCCTCCACGTCTCCTGATGTACTGGCCTGTCTCCTGGTAGCGCCTCCATGCTCTGGACACTACGCTGACAGACACAGCAAACCTTCTTGCCACAGCTCGCATTGATGTGCCATCCTGGATAAGCTGCACTACCTGAACCACTTGTGTGGGTTGTAGACTCCGTCTCATGCTACCACTAGAGACTAGAGTGAAAGCACCGCCAGCATTCAAAAGTGACCAAAACATCAGCCAGGAAGCATAGGAACTGAGAAGTGGTCTGTGGTCACCACTTGCAGAACCACTCCTTTATTGGGGGTGTCTTGCTAATTGCCTATAATTTCCACCTGTTGTCTATCCCATTTGCACAACAGCATGTGAAATTGATTGTCACTCAGTGTTGCTTCCTAAGTGGACAGTTTGATTTCACAGAAGTGTGATTGACTTGGAGTTACATTGTGTTGTTTAAGTGTTCCCTTTATTTTTTTGAGCAGTGTATTTTGCACTTTTTATTTTATTTGTATTTTATTTTTATTTTCTATTATTTTTTAAAATATATTTTTGCCACATAATGTCCCCCCCAAGGGATCATAAAAAGACTGGTTAGGGGACAGTGAACACTTATGTTGCAATTTTTCCTTTTGTTTGTATTTTTTTATTTATAATTTTCTATTTCTTGCCACATCATATTTTATTTATTTTTCTTTTGTGTTTTATTATATGATTTTTGTTTTCAATTTCCTTATTTTTTTAAATATATTTTTTCCACATAATTTGTCCCCAAGAGGTCACTGAAAGACCTTTGGGGACACAGACTTTTTTTGCACCATTTCCACTGTAACTGGGGCATCCAAGGGAGCCCCAGTTACAGAGGAAACTAGCCTGCTATGGGGGCATTGTTCACAGGCAGAGCTGATCAGGGTCTCCTGAACCTGCAGCTCTGCGCTCCTCTGCCTCCAAGCCGTGTCCACCCTGCATACGCGCCGTTCACCTATCTGAGGAGAAGACAGAAGCGCTGATACACTGCTTCTGCCTTCTTCTCGGCTCATCCGCTATCACTTACAGCCAGGAGCAGACCTGCTCCTGCTACAGTGCAGGGGCAGGAGCTGTAATGCTCTGTCACGCGGCACTGCAGGCAGAAACACAGCAGATCACACGATCAGCTGTGTTTCTGTCCAGGACGACTGGGGCCGCAAACCTTGGCTCTGGGGGCTACATGCGGCCCGCGGGTTGTGCACCCCTGAATTTTGGCCGCTATTTCTCTTATAAACACTTGTAAAAATGAAATATTTGAGGATAAAACTACATAACATATGTACATATATTTGAAATACAATGTAATTTTTAATTTGACTTTATAATCTTAGAAAACTGTGGGGCCAAGCCAATCACTATACCCTAGGTGAATTCATTAAAAGGATTTAGTTTGCAAAATGGGGTAACTTTTTGGGGCTTTACACTGTACCTTAGGGGCTCTGCAAATGTGGCATGGCATCCGAGAATCATTCCAGCAAAATCTGCCCTCGAAAAGCCAAATAGCGCGTCTTCCCTTTTGAGCCCTGTGGTGTGTCTATACAGTAGCTTACTATCACACATGGGGTGTTGTCGTATTCAGGAGAAAATGGGCAATGGATTTTTTTATTTTGATATACAGGGTGGGCTATTTATATGGATACACCTTAATAAAATGGGAATGGTTGGTGATATTAGCTTCCTGTTTGTGGCACATTAGTATATGTGAGGGGGGAACTTTTCAAGATGGGTGGTGACCATGGCGGCCATTTTGAATCCAACTTTAGTTTTTTCAAGAGGAAGAGGGTCATGTGACACATCAAACTTATTGGGCATTTCACAAGAAAAACAATGGTGTGCTTGGTTTTAACGTAACTTTATTCTTTCATGAGTTATTTACAAGTTTCTGACCACTTATAAAATGTGTTCAATGTGCTGCCCATTGTGTTGGATTGTCAATGCAACCCTCTTCTTCCACTCTTCACACACTGATAGCAACACCACAGGAGAAATGCTAGCACAGGCTTCCAGTATCCGTAGTTTCAGGTGCTGCACATCTCGTATCTTCACAGCATAGACCATTGCCTTCAGATGACCCCAAAGATAAAAGTCTAAGGGGGTCACTGGATATGCGAAATTGCTACATGATGATGTGTTTCCCTCTTTATGCACTGAAGCTGGCACGTTCCCTGAGTTTTTCCAGCAAGATGGTACACCCACCACCACATTATGGGTGTCAGGTCCGAGCATTCCTAGATGAACAGTTTCCTGGAAAGTGGATTGGTCGTCGTGGGCCAGTTAAATGGCCCCCAAGGTCTCCCGATCTGACCCCCTTAGACTTATCTTTGGGGTCATCTGAAGGCAATTGTCTATGCTGTGAAGATACGAGATGTGCAGCACCTGAAACTACGGATACTGGAAGCCTGTGCTAGCATTTCTCCTGCGGTGTTGCTATCAGTGTGTGAAGAGTGGGAGAAGAGGGTTGCATTGACAATCCAACACAATGGGCAGCACATTGAACACATTTTATAAGAGGTCAGAAACTTGTAAATAACTCATGAAAGAATAAAGTTACGTTAAAACCAAGCACACCATTGTTTTTCGTGTTAAATTCCCAATAAGTTTGATGTGTCACATGACCCTCTTCCTATTGAAAAAACTAAATTTGGATTCAAATTGGCCGACTTCAAAATGGCCGCCATAGTCACCACCCATCTTGAAAAGTTTCCCCCCTCACATATACTAATGTGCCACAAACAGGAAGTTAATATCACCAACCATTCCCATTTTATTAAGGTGTATCCATATAAATGGCCCACCCTGTAGTTACCCCTTATGAAAATTAAAGCAACATTTTATTTGAAAAAAATGTTATGTTTCATTTTTACAGCAAAGCATCTCTAAATTGTATTAAACAATTGTTGGCCTAAAGTGCTCAATACAACCCTCAAACTCCTTGAGGGGTGTAATTTTCAAAATGGGGTCACTTTTTGGGATTTTCCACTATAGAGGGACCTCAGGAGAGGTAAAAATACAGAGTGGGCTCAGCATACATGTAAAGCCTGCATTCCCTTAATTTAATGGAGGCCATTGTGGCACCAAAAGAGGTATAATATAGTGTGGGCTCAGCATGCATGTGGAATCTGCATTCCCTGAGTTTAATGGAGGCCAGTACAGCACCAGCGGAGGTAGTATTTAGTGTATGTTCTTGTCCTAAAGAGATCGCCTTGTCGTTTGCATTTTGTACAAAATGTATTTGCCAAAAATATCACATTTAAAACATAGCATTAGTAAATTTTCTATAGTGAGTATGGCACAATTGTATTTACTTTATTATTTGTGTTTGCAGAGTGCTGTTGCAATGTTTGGTTTTTCTCTTCAAATGCTACCTGGTGCCCAAAAAACAATCCAGCAAAATCTCCTCTCCTGAAACCAAATATTGGTCCTTCTGTTGTGAGCCTTGCGGGGTGCACATACAAGCTTATGACTACAAATGGGGTGTTGCTGTAGTCAGAAAAAAAGTGCTTAAATTTTGGGGTGCTTTGCGAGAGGCAACCCTTGTGAAAATGAAAAATATGGTTCATGAAATGTCTGTTGGCTTAAAGTGCTCACTACACCCCTCAAAAATTCCTTGAGTGGTGTAGTTTCCAAAATGGGGTCACTTCTGGGGTGTTTCTACTGTACGCAGGGGCATTCTGTCTGCATCCAGCAGTTCCGGAGTATTCTGGCAGGCTGTTCTCTGCTGGAAGAGCCTGTCAGAATCAATAACTCAGATGTGAAAAAACCCTAATACAGGTCCACATACCTCTTACATCCAGTGACATCTCCTTTGATGTCGATGTTCTCTGTCCTCCTCTTCTTTCAGACCACACCGTCATGATTTCTTTCAGCCATCTCTTCTCTATTTTGAGTTTGACAGACAGACATCTTAGTTTCATAGTTTACCATCATCCTCCCACCTTCTTGAACACCCCATTCTGCCACCCCCAATACTGTGCCCGCTGTGCTCCCTATACTAGGTACATACAGAGAGTTCCCCTTCAATAATTATTGGCACACAGTGTCCTAAAAAATAACTACGCCCAGGAAACAGTGTCCCTAACACTAAGGCCTCTTTTACACGGGCGTTGCAGGAAAATGTGCGGGTGCGTTGCGGGAACACGCGTAATTTTTCAGCGCGAGTGCAGAACATTGTAATGCGTTTTGCACTCACGGGAGAAAAATCGCGCATGTTTGGTACCCAAACCCGAACTTTTTCACAGAAGTTCGGGCTTGGGATAGGTGTTCTGTAGATTCTGAATACAGAATGCATAGTAAAATAGGGCTGGAGGGGTTAAAATAAATAAATAATTAAATTTAACTCACCTTAATCCACTTGCTCGCGCAGCCCGGCATCTCCTTCTGTCTCCTCCTTTGCCGATTGTAGGAACAGGACCTGTGGTGACGTCACTCCGGTCATCACATGATCCATCACCATGGTAAAAGATCATGTGATGGATCATGTGATGACCGGAGTGACGTCACCACAGGTCCTGTTGCTCCACACAGCTAAGATGAAGACAGGAGATGCCGGCTCCGCGATCAAGTGGATTAAGGTGAGTAAATTTTATTTATTTTTTTTAAACCCCTCCAGCGCTATTTTACTATGCATTCTGTATTCAGAATGCTATTATTTTCCCTTATAACCATGTTATAAAGGGGAAATAATAATGATCGGGTCTCCATCCCGATCGTCTCCTAGCAACCGTGCGCGAAAATCGCACCGCATCCGCACTTGCTAGAATATAGAGCATGCTGCGATTTTCACGCAATGCACAAGTGATGCGTGAAAATCACCGCTCATGTGAACAGCCCCATAGAAATGAATGGGTCGGTATTCAGTGCGGGTGCAATACGTTAAACTCACGCATCGCATCCGCGCGGAATACTCGCCCGTGTGAAAGGGGCCTAATAGTGTAAACATAATGTTCCCCAAAAATAATTGTGCTAAGCTGATACCGTGACAGGGTTCCCCCCCACAGTAATAGTGCTCCCCAAAGTCCCACCAATATAAATAATTATCTACCAGACAACATATAGTAGTAATAGTGCCCCTACAGTAATAATTTCCCCACTGTGCCCCAGAAGTAATAATTCTCATAGTATTCATTTTTCTCATAGTCCCTAAACTGTAATAAAGCCCACCATAATGTAGTAATAATTCACTTTATAATGTGTAACAGTAGAAAAATGCCCCCTTGTAATGTGCGCCAGTACATAAAATACCCCCTGTAGAGCCAATGTCTCAATAGTTCCCTCAATGTGTGCCAATGCTCCCTACTGTGTGTCCCAAAAACCCTTATAATTTGCGCCAGTATAAAATACTCCTTTATCGTGCCATGATAGTGCACTTCCCCTTGTTCCCATGGTGCCTGACATAATGTGCAAGTACAAAATGACCCCATAATGTGTGCCGGTATAATGCCCCTATATAATGACCTCAATAGTGCTCCTATCCCCCCCATTCTCTATAGTGCCCTTCATGTCTGCTAGTATATAAGATAGGGCCCCAGAAGATGCCCCCCATAGTGCTCTTCTCCCCCCATTCTCCATAGTGCCCCCACGTGTGCCAATATACAAGAGAGGGTCCCCATAGTGCTCCCCATGTGTGCCAGTATATAAAATAGGGCCCCAATAGTACTCCTACCACTCCATAGTGCCCCCATGTGTGTCAGTATTTACAATAGGGCCCACATAGTGCTCCTCCATAGTGCCCCCCATGTGTGTCAGTATTTACAATAGGGCCCCTGTATGTTGACTTCACGTGTCATGTGCATTCAAATTTCAAGTTTGGATTGGAGGATCAATTTAAAAAGATTGATATAGTTTTGTAGGGAAAAAATAAATAAAAAATCAGTATAACTTATTTCCTTCAGTTAAATTTCTGCTCATTCTGGTCTTTGAAGTCCAGGAGGCGGTCCTACCATTGATTGACACCTATCTCCATCTCATAGAGGGAAGGCTGCCAGTCACTGAAATGACAGTCTCCTTGACTTCAAAGACCAGAAATATAAATGTATAAAATACTAATTTTACTGAATAATTTCCCAAAAAAAACTAATCAGTCTGCTCAGCTCCTCCTGCTCTATAACATGTTGGCTTCAGCTCAGACACAATGTTCAACCTGACAGGCTCCCTTTAAAGTACATTTTCTGAGTTCTAGATGCTGTAGTGATGAATAATCCTCTGGATAGGTCAACAATATTACATTGTTGGGGGTCCAACACCTGGCACCCCCATCGATCAGCTTTTCTCCGCAGCTGCTGGGCAATGAAACACATAGTGGATGGAGCCAGAAGCAGAAATGTCCATCTGTTATTTAATGGCCTTTGCGGGTTACTGCATTAATTATTTTTATTCAATCCAGTTTATTAATAAAGACATCAATTCAATTGTGATTAATAACCCGCAACACTAGATTCTGAAAAGCACCAATGTCAAACCAGACTGCATGGTCTCGAAGTTTATTTAAAAGATGGTTACTTAGTACATGACAAATGACATTTTTTTTTATAATTCATCAGAAACTGCAAGATTAAAACACAATTGTTCCCATTGTGTACCATTTCATTATGGTAATCTATTTTTTATTTTTTAACTTAAAACAGTCAATTATTAACACAGTTATGGTCAAGTGTTACTTTGCTTTACACTAGATATCAATCTTGTATTGTAGAACTTACTTGTTACATGTTATTGCACCTCTTAAGAAGCCTAGGTTCAGAATTTAGTGACATCGTAAATAATGAAAATATTGCTTAAAAAGTCTTCTGTACTAGAGTAATTAAAAAACCCAAGTCCTGAGAGTGTTACAAAAGTTATATACGATCACTCACTCCTAGACCATTATAAGCGCCTACACTGCAGTCACCCTACACTACACATTATTGCCAAAGTCCCAGAACTGGCTTATGTGCGACAGAGGTCACTAGAACTTCCTTCTGACTAATGGAAATAAATATGAAGATGTTGAAACCTGCCAAGCTGTGATCTGCTGATGTCATAGCTTCATAATAAAGTGTAAAAAACATTGTCCTGTTTCAGGCAAAGTTATAGCAATTCAGAAGTGAAAGAAAGAAGAAATGAGTACTACCACCGATATACATCTACTGGAGTCATCATTTATTTGCATTAGCCAGTGAACCTTTTTTTTAATCTTTTTAGCTGGAGTGGATTTATGCATGTGACAAACACTGACTCAGCAATAACTAGATCTACCCTACGCAACTGTTGTACAGAATATAAATTATAAAGGGGGTTCTCTGGTTTCTAGATATTGATGACTTATCCTCCAAAGAGGTCATCAATATCAGATGGGTAGGGATCAAACACTCACTAACCCCACCACTCATTTCAGAAGCTGCCGGCATCAGAAACTAAACAGTGGACGGAGCTGGAAGCAGAAGGCACCTTCCGCTGTGTGATGGCTGTGCCATTTGAGTCGAGGTGCACTACATGAGAACAGCCACCACACAGCAAGATGGAGCCTTTCGCTTCCTGCTCCGTCCACGGTGATTTTGCTGGAGCTGGCACCTGCAGAAAATAACTGATCGTGGGGGAGCTAGGTGTCAAATGCCCACCGATCTGATTTTGAGAACTCATTTTAAGGTTATGCGTCTACCGTTGCAAACTTTTTCTTTTAAATTATCTTTGTGCATATTAAAATAAAAAAGGAGCAACACTGCACTAGGCCTTAATATAAAAAAAAAATTACTGTTCTGGGTCTACAGCTCCAATGCAGATTATGTGCCGGCATGGCAAGACAGCAAACAAACTGTGTAGTCTAATCCAGCCACCATATACACTTCTCCATCTCCTCTACTTCTGGCTAACCCATCAACTGTAGTACAGGAAACAAATGGAAGAAAGCTTAAAACAGCAGGATTAGGCCTTATTCACAAGTCAAAGTCCATTTTGTGGACTGAAAAACTGGGACGGTTTTGCATCTGCAAAGGTTCGACTTCAGAATGGGTGTCCGTTTTTCACTGTGGTTAATGCATCCTTTCCCCCCCCCCCACCCAAAAATAGTGCATGCTCATGTTTTCCTGTAGTCCAGAGGTCCATGGAAAAACACAGACACCTGAATATAGGGGGGGGGGGGGGGGGGGGGGGGGGGGGGGAATGTATTACTGTACAGTGGTTTACACCAGTCTATCATAACTCTTAGCAAAGAAGGATTTTCCAGCACTGCTTCTTTCTTGAGCGATATTTTCTTTATTTTCAGTGATACAAAGACGGCAATAAAACGTCACAGGTCCTGGTTCAATCTACGCGTTTCAAACAGGTAAGTTCTTATTCATGACTGGCATGAATAAGAACTTGCAAAAAACGTCAAAGTAGGGAGGCTCAACACCTGGATGGAAGGGTAACGGTGGGTTCACTGCTCACTGGGTTACCCAACCAGTTAAGGGTAAGAAAATGTAGCAAGGAAAAGAGCAGGCACACCACCTTCTGGAAAATAATGTAAAAAAATGTATTTGACTATTTATTCAGGCTATAATGCTCTTTGCATGATTTAAAACTCAATAATACAGGATATCACATAATAAAAAAGTGTACACAAAAAAAATAAAAATCACTCAATAAAAGTCACTAAATAAAAGTCACTGTGTGACAATTCAAAGGGTGTTCAGAGGTCTGGCGCCCTCATAATATACGGACTCCAATGTATACAATCTCCTGAAACGTGCCACAACTGTGGCAAAAAAGGTATCCAGCTGTAACACAAAGGTAAGCACCACTCTTCTCATAGACCGCCCGATATAGTCTGATAAATAGTTGCCAAGCTTATTAGATTAGCTACTGAGGAAGAGGCAAGTCGCCTCAAAACGCATCTAGCGAACTACGCCCTCTCCACATCCAGTACTGGTCCGGACCTAGAGTACAGAAGAATTCTGTGGATATAAAAGAAATTTCTTGAAGTGGCCATCGTTGATACAGACTCCTACTGTGGTATAGGACCTGTGATGCAGACTTTTGCTGTGGTGTAGGACCTGTGTACCACATGACTTTACTATTGCACCAGCTGATCTGATCACCTGATCTGTCTATCAGGATCACCTGACTTGGACACGTCCCCCAAGCAACGGAGCCTAGCACTCCAAACACATGTATTCAGCGTCTCGGTGATAACATCCTACTCCCCACTCTTTGGAAGGTGCCCGTACAGACACGTGAGTAAGCGATTCTGCTGACACACCAACGGACACTACAAACACTACGGAGTGGTAAGAGTCTCACAGAGACAATCTAATAAGCTTGGCAACTATTTATCAGACTATATCGGGCGGTCTATGAGAAGAGTGGTGCTTACCTTTGTGTTACAGCTGGATACCTTTTTTGCCACAGTTGTGGCACGTTTCAGGAGATTGTATACATTGGAGTCCGTATATTATGAGGGCGCCAGACCTCTGAACACCCTTTGAATTGTCACACAGTGAATTTTATTGAGTGATTTTTATTGTTTACACTTTATTATGGGATATCCTGTATTATTGAGTTTTAAATCATGCAAAGAGCATTATAGCCTGAATAAATTGTCAAATACATTATTTTACATTATTTTCCAGAAGGTGGTGTGCCTGCTCTTTTCCTTGCTACATGAATAAGAACTTACCTGTTTGAAACGCGTAGATTGAACCAGCATCTGTGAAGTTTTATTGCCATCTTTGTATCACTGAAAATAAAGAAAATGTCACTCAAGAAAGCAGTGCTGGAAAAGCCTTCTTTGCCGATATTACCCAGGTCTTACCTTTCTTTCCGTGCATCCGGGGTGAAACACGTGCATCATTATCAAACAAGGGTGAGCTGGATACTTACATTATCCATCATATCTCTTGCACTGTTGGGAGGATGCACCCAATTTATGACAAGGCACAATTAGGTGTGTCCTCTGGCAGTCTGTGCACCTAGACTAAATCTACAGAAGTTCAGACCTGTTGAAAATGACCGTCTTCTTTTAGGCCAGAAAGCTGGCCTAAAAGAAGGTTTTTGCCAGGACCACTGGCTCTGTCCTCATCATGTCCACTTTGTGGGAAGGTGGCAAGGGTGGCATAGAAATGCTACTTGAACCTAGATATAGGCACAACACTGTTTAAAAATGCACAAACAAAGTATGCAGGTTATGTTATGCCAGAGAACTGGCATGGGGGGAGGGGGGGGGGGGAATGATAAATTGCCCCCATAAAATGAAGTGGCTCTATGTACTGTCCATGGAGAAGATAAACAGCACACAGATGGGAACCACCGGCAGTAAGCCCTTACACTACAAAGAATCTGATGTCTGTTACGATGGAAATGAATAATCTAAACGGGAGCTGTACAAACAAAACTGAAGACCTATTGCAGAGCTGTTTTTTTTTTTTTATTCATTGGGACAATAAAAAAAATCAGGTTGGCAAGTTTTTTTTATAGCCTTTAGGAAAAAGAAAAAAAAGTTTAGGCTGTTTGTGCTCTTGAAGTTTTTTTTTTTTGGTCAAACTTCTTTAAAACTCCACTTTAAGTATGAAAATGCAGTTTGACTGCAGTTCACTTCAAATCCTACCCCATCAGCCACCACACACACACAATCTCTGGGATCGAGGATCTTAAGGATGTGAGTAGTTATTGTTCCGGCATCCTCACGCTTTAGCTAACCCTGGTAACATGGAGGGAATGCAACGATTACAAATGACACTAGAGTATGCAGGTTTCACGGTTTTGCCTGCAGAAAATGTATTTTGTTCAGTAAAGTACAATAACCCTTGCTCAGTCCATGTAAAAGGTCTACACAGGGCAGCAAAGCATAGCTACAAAAATTAAGACTTGAAATATATAGTGGATGCAAAGAGAAGAAGCAGGTCTAATAAACCTCTCTTTCGTATCCACTCCTGAAAATAAAAGAAAATAAAAACTACCAAACGGCATATGTGCTTTCTGCCCAAGGTCTCCACCAGAGCTCCTCCATATAGCTCAGCTTCTGGTAACCTGTGGAGTGTAACCTGGGAAATTGGTGGTTACTACTACGTTTTTAAGATTTCAGTGGAGTTAGGTTTAAGTCATAAGCCTACGCTTTGGCGAAAGAAAGAAAAATATGAATTTACACCTTTTTATAATTCTGACAAATATACAAAACTTTGCTGTAAAGCTGTAGTACTGTAATACAGTTTAAGTGCTTTTAAAGATCATTATACTAAACATAGGCCAAAAACAAATAACAGTTTTTATTTTTTTATTTTATTTGTGGAGTTTTATACTTGGAGACTGTTTCCTTTTTTCACATAGGTACATTTATACCTAATTGTATATCCTACAATGATCCTTAACTGCCCTAAAATATAATTTATATTAATTTCTGTATATATAACTATAATTAAATCGTAAGGTTTAAAGGTTATACACAACTAATAAAATATTCTCCGATTGTGCTGATTTTAAACACATGTAAAAAAAAATTTTTAGAAGAAAAAAAAAACAAACATCTTCAGCAGCACAAGTATGTAGGAATATATAAGTATACATATATATCTTAATTTACATATTTATCCACTTTCCTATTTTAGGCAACATAGCATTCAATTGATGAACAATTGTGTTAATCATTTAAGGCATCAGTGCGTGAAGGGCAAAAACAGGAAAAAAATAAAATAAAAATCACAAAAATAAATATAAACTGCTCAAAGCATCACAGTGGCACATCTTTAAAGCATTGCACATTTCATCTGCCGGCCACTACTCTTACCTACTACATGACACTGGTATCCACTTTCAGTGCTAGTGCAGGACAATGAGTTGAAAGAGTCCACAGGGTTAAATGACAAAGGAAAGAGTTCAGAGAATAAATTTGACTTCACTTTTCAGAAGGTCGTTAACTGTACTAAACCTGTCAGGTAATAGTCTCATTTTGACTGTTCCATCTGCACCACAAGAAAAAATGTGATTAGCCGGCCCAGTTTCTATCTGCATCACGCCTGTTCCGATATTTCTGAAGATGGATTGACGCGCATGTTCATTGAGGAAAGTGTGCATCAGACCAAAAGTACTCAGGCTCCAGACCTACAACAGAAGAAGCATAGCCTTTTTTTTATTCCATGTATGTCACACTGATGCCTATCTAGGGTACTGCAGCAACCTCTTCTTAGTCCTTTCTATATTTGAATAGACCATTATTAATTGCTGATACTTCCTGTAAATGAAAATATGGCTCATTGCGTATTTACCACACACGAGGTTGCCCTACGAAAAATATTCTGCAGTTTACAAACCAGCACCTGGATCTGAATACTTTTGTAATTGCATGTAATTAAAAATGTTGCATAGCCGCTGAGTTATTCAATACAATGTATATGTACAGCGCCACCTGCTGTTTGTTTTTTC
Source organism: Bufo bufo (assembly GCF_905171765.1). Classification (NCBI taxonomy): domain Eukaryota; kingdom Metazoa; phylum Chordata; class Amphibia; order Anura; family Bufonidae; genus Bufo; species Bufo bufo. The sequence goes on along the minus strand of NC_053390.1, from coordinate 176,650,294 downwards.
TTATTTCTTTGTCCTGCTCACTCAGAAGGCCACACATGCTCAGTTTCATCCTTCATTTGCCTCCCGAGTTGTAATAGGGAGAGCATGGACACGCCCCCTGAGTTGTAATAGGGAGAGCATGGACACGCCCCCTGAGTTGTGATAGGGAGAGCATGGACACACCCCTTGAGCTGTCAGCTTAATAAAAATCTAGCAGAACAATGAATGTGGAGATCCCTGGATCCATGTGAGGTACAGAGCTGGTTGGTTTGTTAGAAAGAGGCTGTCATGTACTATATGAGGAATGACTAATTTTTTACATTAGTCATGGGATAACCTCTTTAAGAAAGGAATTTCCATTCTCATATTCGTCACCAAATATACCACATGTACATGAGCCATAATATGTCTACATGAAAACTTTAAGTGAAGCACATATGACTTTTCGTAACTTTATTTTTTTTTACAGTATTTTAAACAATTCTAAAAGTTACAGGCTGGACAACCCCACAAGAGCAAGTCTGGTGCAGTCACTGAGCCAGCAAGGCATCCTGGAAGAGTTGCTGGCAGATTTTAGCTCTAAAGTCTACAGAATGCAGCTATTTAATGAGGGATGACTATAATAAAAGCTGTAAGCGAAGATCAGTACGAGATGAGCACAACTGATGTATATGATACCCAACTAAACGTTGGTGTTTATAGTTAACATATACTTTTAAAGGTCTTCTTAAAACATTGTGATTAGAGATGAGCAAATTGAAGCTTACGAAGTGGAATTCGATCCAAATTTGAGGAAAAATTCGATTCTCACGAAATCCGAATTTCCTCACGCGTCGTGGTAACGAATTGCACGTGGTTGCTGCACATATTAGGACATGGAGCAAATTACTCTGGGAACGAGGTATCACCCACAATGCCATGCATGCAGCCAATCAGCAGCCAGCCAGCCCTGTAAATAGCCTCAGCCATTTTCCAGTGTACTTCGTGCAGGGAGAGAAGTCAGCAGGCGCTAGGGACAGTGATAGGAAAGACTTTAACACGTTCAGGACCTTGGACGAGAATGCGCGTCCTAACTTGCAGGTACTTAACGCACTAGGACGAACAATTTCGTCCTGCAGTAAAACGGTCACTGTGAGTAAACACACAGTTGATAAGAACTGAGCTACTTGTAATTCTCCTTCTCTAGTGCTGAGGAGATCAAAGCTGTGGATTAGCCTGCCTCTCCTCCTCAGCTGCAGAGTTACGCTCCATTCACACGACCGCAAATGGGTGCGGAACGGGTGCAGACCTATTCATTCTCTATGGGGACGGAATGCATGCGGACAGCACACAGTGTGCTATCCGCATTTATGGAGCGCGGCCCCGATCTTCCGGTCAGCAGCTCCGCAAAAAAGATAGAACATGTCCTATTCTTGTCCGCAGCTGCGGACAAGAATAGGCATTTCTATAGGGGTGCCGGGCGGGTGTGTTGCGGATCCGCAATTTGCGGGTCCGCAACACACTACGGACGTGTGAATGTAGCCTTAATCCCTTCAGTACTCCTCACACATCCATAGCCCTTCCTTAGTGCTATGTTTGGGGAGCTGTGTGACCAGTGAATGTAATTTACAAAATGATCCAAACATGAAGTAGACATATGGGAAATGTAAAGTAAACTATTTTAGGAGGTATTACTATCTGTTTTAAAAGCCGAGAAATCGAAATTTTGAAAATTATGAATTTTTCAACATTTTTGGCAAATTAGTTTTTTTTGTTTATAAATAAAAAAAAAAATATTTGACTCAAATTTACCACGGTCATGAAGTACAATGTGTGACGAGAAAACAATCTCAGAATGGCTTGGATAACTAAAAACGTTCCAAAGTTATTGCCATATAAAGTGACACTGGTCAGATTTGCAAAAAATGGCCAGGTCCTTAAGGGGTTAAAACTTTTTTTGGGCTGACTATAAGTTCAGAGAAAGATCATTAGAAGTGTAGGGAAAGGATAGGGAATTATTCCACACTATAAAAGGAGAACAGGGTTCAGTAGGGCAGTTTACAGCCTGGGTAATCGGAACAATCCTATTACACCTTGCTGCATTGACTGGGGATCCAAATTGCCATTATACTGCTGTTATCAGGTTTGCAATAGATGATACCTCTGTAATTCCGGCAAACCGTTCTTGTTATTGAAGTGCTATGTGATACAGCCATTAACAGGATGTATTACTAGGAAATATTTGTACATGTTATTAGCCGTTCAGCGGTGCAGTTATATGTTCTAAAGCCTTTTTTGTAGTGTATTAGTGGGAAAAAAAAGGCTTGTTGGCCATTGTGAGGTGAAGTGACAAAGTTACAGCCTTTTTTTGGGGTGTATTAATTTCCTACTCTGTGGTCACCTTCCCACTCTGTGGTCTCCTCATGCTGCGGCAAACTCACTACTCTGTCTCTAGGCCACTCTGTGGTCTCCTCATGCTGCCACTTTCACACTATGTCACCTTGCCAGTCTGTGGCCTCCGCATGCTGCTGCCACCTCCACACTCTGTCATTGTGCCACTCTGTGGTCTCCTCATGCTGCTGTCACTTCACTACCACAGCAGACTTCCTATGCGCGTAACTGCAAGGCACAGTGTTCTACACCACTATACAGGCTCTCTGCAGCCCGGAAATAGCTGCTTTCTAACGCGATTCGCCACGAATAAATTTGGATCGAACCAAATCTTTTCGGAAAATTCGGCAAAAGGGCCAAATCGAATTATTGAGAAATTCACTCATCTCTAAGTGTGATGTATGAAATGGTTTGTATATAAAATTCATACCTTGATGTTACCCTCTGCAGATCCTGTGACAAAATATTCTTCTGTTGGGTCAATAGCAGTGGCCTTGACTGCAGAATCGTGACTCTGGAAAGCATGCCGCTGTTGTCTCTGCCGCAAATCAAATAAGCAAATGACACCCTTCCTTCCACCAGATATTAAAAGCTGATTTTTTGGTGCATAAGCTATAACAGTTGCTCCACTATCATGGCAGGTGAAAGCTGAAAATAAATTTATTATAGTTAATAAAACAGATTAAAATTACAATTATTTATTGATACTTTGGTTTATTATTAAGATGTATAAGTCAGGAAAACATGTCCCTATAGTAGCTAAGGGCGTCATATAATAATGCCAGGAGTTTTTAAGATAACCTAAAGCCATATATGCATGTGGGGATGTGGCAGACTGCAAATCTTCCCAAGATTGTTTTTAGTTACAGCAGTATATATTACTTTTCCTGATTTCAAGGCCTAATTGGCAGAAAGAGGTGCGTCAGTAATACAATCCTAGCTAATAAGGTCACTTTATCCTGGTGACTGGGCACAAATTATTTTGATCAAATACTGTATATTTGCTAAGTACCTCATTTATTTATATAGTGAAAATAGCATTAGTAAAATGCATAATCCATATTAGAGAAATTAATTTCATGTCCAAGTCAGCAAAATTTCAAATAAAATATAAAATTGATTTGTGGCCAAATCAATTCTACACATAGAAACATAGAATGTGTCGGCAGATAAGAACCATTTGGCCCATCTAGTCTGCCCAATATACTGAATACTATGGCTAGCCCCTGGCCCTATCTTATATGAAGGATGGCCTTATGCCTATCCCATGCATGCTTAAACCCCTTCACTGTATTTGCAGCTACCACTTCTGCAGGAAGGCTATTCCATGCATCCACTACTCTCCCAGTAAAGTAATACTTCCTGATATTACTTTTAAACCTTTGCCCCTCTAATTTAAAACTATGTCCTCTTGTAGCAGTTTTTCTTCTTTTAAATATTCTTTCCTCTTTTACCTTGTTGATTCCCTTTATGTATTTAAAAGTTTCTATCATATCCCCTCTGTCTCGTCTTTCTTCCAAGCTATACATGTTAAGGTCCTTTAATCTTTCCTGGTAAGTACACAAATCAAAAGTGCTCAAATTGGCCTGAAAATTGGTATATGACTCTCTGAGATCTCCTTGTTTTGCATCTTGTCGGCCTTTTTTTTAATTTTTTACAAACTGTTGCTCCCTTTTAAGCTTGTTAAGACAAAAGCAAATGTCAGTTATACTAACATATATAGCTATGGGTAAATGCATGGTTGACGGTGTTAAACAGCTGGTTTAAAAACACACTGCGCCATTGTATTTGCTTTTTAATATTAAAAAGTGTTCAAGAAATGGACCCTTATTGGGGGGGAAATAAACAGTGGCTTGTTGGGTACAAGCATCCAAATGCATGTTAAGGTCATAGGAAATCGTGGCTTGTTCTGCACAAGTGCCCAAAAATGATGCCTTAATGGAGGCAGGTAACCTGCCTGTATTTATATACACACACACACACACACAAAGTTGATCAGAAGAGACCGTGGCTTGTTCTGAACAAGCCTGAAAAAAATTATCCCTTTTATTTGAGCTGCAGCAGTACAATATGAATGTGAAAAGGGTTTTGTGGGGTAATAGTGGCAGCAATAGCAACACAGCATGTAAACCGACAAGGCAGTAGATGTGTGTACAACTTTGTTGGGGTAGTAGAGTAGTAGTGGTGGCTGTGTAGGGGTAGTGTTAGTGGCAGTAGGGGCATTAAAAATGTATAAATAGTGACTGTCAGCTATGGCAGATCTATTAGTCAGCATCAGCTGGAGGTGTGAAAATCCTCATGGATCCATGTCTGATTAATTTTGTACACTGGCAGAGGCCAACTTTGTTTGGGTGTGACTACGCCAAATGCCGCACTGAAACCCTGAGAACTCTCTGAGAGGACACTGGAGGATGGACAAAACAGTACAGAGATAGCAAACGGGACCAGTTCTGACCACTGTTTCAGTCTTCCTGCCAAAAAGACCATGGGGGTCTGGGAACATGGTATGCACTATAGAACGGCCACAGTCCAGGTAGAACTAATCTGATTGCTAAGGCGGTACATTTCCGTTTGCCAATTTGAGTCAGTCTGACGTAGCACATCAAAAAACTGCTGCTGCTGTGGCTTCCACTACTTGTGGTAGCAGTGACGGCGGGAGATGAACGAATAGGTGGGGGGTGGAGAGGAGACTCCTAGTCAGACACGTGAGCGGCAGATGCCTGCTCGCTGAAAACTGCTGCAAGCTGCAAACATAGGGTTTCCTGGTAATAATGTAATTTTGCCTCCCTTTTCAACAGGAAAACATTCGCCCATTTTGTTTTAACAACAAGGGTCTAAAAGCATGGCTATCTATTTTGCTTGATGCCAATGATACGGTTGTCAGTACAAAAAAGGAAGCAAGCAAACAGCATGCCATGCTCACTAGCATGCCTGAGGCTAATGTCATCGCCATCATCAACCTCATGCTCCTCCACCACCGACTTCTCCTCTCTTCTCCATGGGACTTTGTCCATGTGAGTCCCCAACAGCTAAAGGGTAGCCAGCAAAATGTGTAAAGCTGTTCTTTTCCACCATCCCTTGTTGCCTTGTTGTATCAGCGTGTGCTCCAAAATAAATATCAAGGGGATGCCAAAGTTGATGCCGCAGTTATTCCTACTGATAAATCTGGTGGCCTCTTCATAGGGACTGAGTATGTGACACAAGTCTCTGATGAGCTGCCACTGCTTGACCTCAAAATAACTTATACAAGGTGGTCTGGTGCATGATGAAATCATTCACCACTTTACTCTGCTCGTACAGACAATCCAGAAAATGAAGGGTGGACTTCCAGTGAGTGGAAGGTCGCAGATCAAGCGTTAAAAAGGCAGGCTGTTCTGTTGCTTAAAGTCCAGGAGGGGGAATTCCTTGCCACATAAGAGGCTGAAATGCGGACAGTCTCCTGCATATTTTTCCAGGACACTATGCTTTTTATAAAAGCATTGCACCACTAAATTTATCATGTGCACCATGCAGGGAGCAGGCGTTAATTCCCCTAAATGCAGTGCATCCACAATGTTGTCGTTAACCAACTTTCCCAATTGGAGTTGGAGAGGAGACAGCCAGAGGGACTGTGTAGCTGCTCTTTCCTACCTTCTGCTCTCTTTCTGTTGGCGATGGCCATCTAAATGGACACCAGGTAATACTAAATTTCCCTGCAGTAGCCACTGCTCGGAAAATGCCTGGCTGCCTGCAGGTTTCCCAGCAGTTAGCTGGGGGTGCTGGGAGCAGGACCAGTGTCAACCTCTGTAAGCAAATGGCAAAACATTTTGGTACCACATAGTACCATATAAAGCTACTTTCACACTAGCGGTTTCAATTCCGCTATTGAGATTTGTCAATGGGGACAAAACTGAACAGAATGAAATGGAATGCACCAAAATGCATTCCGCTCTGTTTGCCTGCGTCCCCATCGCGGACAGAAAAACGCTGTAAGCAGCAATTTTCTGTCCGCGATGTGGTGCAGAGGAAGATGGATCCGTCCTGACACACAATGCAAGTCAATGGGGACGGATCAATTTTCTCTGACACAATAGAAAACAGACCCGTCCCCCTTTGACTTTCAATGGTGTTCATGACTGATCCGTCATGGTTATATAAAAGACATAATACAACCGGATCCGTTGATGACTGAAGCGTTTTGACGGACCCGCAAAAACCGCTAGTGTGAAAGTAGCCTAACCTACAAAAAGGGCAGCACCACGAGTCCAAGGTTCAGCCAGCCATCTTAGGCCTTTCTCAAGTGCAGATACGTATGTATTATACACAAACACACACCACAGGAAGATGCTGTACTTTTATAAACGCACATTGAGTGCAGTATTTAGCTCTGTCTTTTATGTTAAGAAATTTATCAAAGGATGAAGTAAACTTGACAAGTTCCACTGACCGGGGCAACCTGGGAACTTAACGTGGCCCTGGAAAAATAAATCTGAAAAGTGGCCTCACACTGTGGCTGGGTCCAAATTGGCACCAGATAGAGATCACTGTAGAACCCCGTTAATCTTGATACATGGCTAACCTAATCAGTAATATAACATAGAACACCCATAAATGTCAAGACATGTAAAAATCAGTCTATGCACAGAAGTGTTTGTAAGGGTGCAGATTATGATGGGGAAGCACAGAGGTATTCATTACCAAAGCAAAATGCATAAGCAAGAGTGAAATGCAGTAAACCTAGATACAGTACATGCTGCAGGGGGATGCTATGACATTGTAGTGCCCCTTAATAACAACCTCCAATTTTAGTACATCTGCTCCTATCCCATCCCAAATTTAGATAATGCAGGCTAGTAAACTTGTAGACATCTCAACACTGCTCTCCTGTCTGTGACCCACTATTTCACACAGGTTCTCCTGAGCAAATTCCTCATACTGTAGCTGAATCTAGCTTTGACATTTGCATGTGTCAAGCATCTCCATCCACCCCTTGTAGCTTAGTACTGCTGCCAATCATTTTAAGTGACTGTACTGATCTTCGGTTCCAGTCGATTCCCCTAACCCTCTGAAGCGGGCTCCTGCTCGGCCACAAACTGAAGACTCCACGAGCTGTTGCAGGGCATGGTCCTCCATGTACTCCAGTAGTGAAAATAGGTGGTGAAATCAGTAGTGAAATCTGTTGGAGAGCAGAAGCAAGCTGCAGAGGGATAGGTAGTGTTTGTTAGCCTCTGGAGACATAGTAGGTATAGTCACTTACTGGCATCAGAAGCAGACTGGGATGGCTCAAGCTGCTGGTAGATATGAATAAGCCAGGCATTGGCAGGGGGCAACGTCTCTCCGCTTTCACCAGACCAGCCTGCCAGGATTTCTCCCAGTCAAATCAACTGGACAACAGATAGCATACTATCATTTGCTTTTGATGACAAATATCCTTGAAGACAATAGTATGGATCTGGGTCTGGTCTTGTCTAGCAATATATTCCAAACAATACTAGACAATGTATATAAACCACCAAGCATAAAAATGTGAAGAGTGAAAAAGTTATACTTACCATGAACTAAACTTTTTGCCGGTGTAACAAGTGTATCCCACAAACAGATATTTCTGGAGAGATAAAAAATAAAATCTTACATAACTAAGAAAAAAAAAAAAGGGTTTAATTTTGAAAATAACAGGCATTTTTAGGCTGGGTTCACAATGTATCATGATGGGACTTTTTGGATTTAGTTTTACCCTCCTCGCACTTGAGTGGTTTTACCATTTTTGCTTATGTACAGCCACCTTCTGAAACAATACACTATCTGACCACTTAAGAATCCAACTGCTCGGACTGCCACCAATCAAAAGAATAAGGTGCCAGAGTCCCTGCAGTGAATGGAGCCGCTTCTCCAATCAACTCTAAGGGACTGCCAAAGAAGCGATGTGCTCGGCTTCCATCATTGATGCACAAAATGAAGTGCTTTAATAGTAATACAATCGGAGAGTACACCAATGTGTACTTGTCCTGTCATCCACACACAACTACATATAAGCAAATAAAACTGTATGAAATTTATCATCCAGGGATAATAATCAAAAGGACAACACGTGCAACAAGGTCCTGGAGCTTTGGTTTGAGAGATTTAGAAGGATAGTCAAGTTTCATTAGTATAATGTGTGAGCGGGCTCCATGTTTGCCTTTCGCTCCATCGCCGTACATGTTCGGCGATGGTAGTGAAAGGGTTAATAGCACATCACAAGTGAACAATAAAACATTAAACAAAGAAATAAATCTAAAACTTTAATTACCTGTTATCCCCTGACTGCCCAGCTGTTGCTATCAGAGAAGATGAACTTATGAAAACAAAGTCATTGGCGGTTTTGTTATGGCACTGCCACGTCTGGACAATGGAAAAAAGAAAAAAAGTTGTAAATTGCATCCTGTTTTTGTTAATACAAAGGAAAACACTGAAAAGAGATATGGTCTGTGGTCATTGATTAACATCCATTTAATGATATCTTCTGCATGGAGTTTGTATGCTCTCCTTGTGCTCGCAGTGAGTTGCCTCCCAAACATCAAAAACATATTGATAGGTTGTCCACGGACAGGTATTTTACAGTCTATGTATTGCATAGTCTATGTCTTTACAGTCTATGTATATATAAGTACATACAAGTTATGAGGAAATTAAAAGCTGATAAATTACCAAGTATGGCTTGGGAGGACTTCCACTAGCAGCACTATATTTCCAGTTGGTCTGATACAGACTGATAAATCCATCAGCATCCATTACTCCAAACTGTGGAAAAAATACAAACAAAAACTATAAGAATAAAAATAAAAAAAAAACTAGAAAATTTCTGGGGAAATTGTGTGAAGTGTTCTTGCCTCCACCAGTAGTCTACAACTGGATTGGGTGGAGTAACTGGATGGAGTGGCTTGAGTAACTGTTGTGTGGTTGGAGTGGCTGGAGTAACTGTGGAAAGGTTGGACTGGGCAGAATAACTTTATGGAGTGGGCAGAGTAACTGTGTGGAGTGAGTAAAGATAGTAAACATTAGACTAACCAATTGATTGATCAAATTTAAAAAGTGCACATGGCAAGCTTGATAGAGTGAGAAATGCATTTCAACTTTTATTTATTTATATAGGACATTTAATTGCAATGTTGTTGCCCAAAGTGCTTCACAGTTACATTAAAACATACATTTATAAAAACTAGGGATCGACCGATATTGATTTTTCAGGGCCGATACCGATAATTTGTGAACTTTCAGGCCGATAGCCGATAATTTATACCGATATTCTGTGAATTTTCATTTAAAAAAATAAAATAAAAATCCTACACAAATCTGCTGAAAATGAATATGTTTATTGTTAATGTGTATTGTTTTTTTTTTTGTAAATCTTTCTTTTTCATTTATACTTAATATTTTGGTGGTGTTTTTTGTCTATTTTTTTTACCCTAACTCTTAGCCACCTTAGGGACTAGAACCCTTGTCCTATTCACCCTGATAGATCTCTATCAGGGTGAATAGGATCTAACACTGTCCCTGCTGCTCTGTGCTTTGTGCACACAGCAGCATGGAGCTGACCATGGCAGCCAGGACTTCAATAGCGTCCTGGCTGCCATGGTAACCGATCGGAGCCCCAGGATTACACTGCTGGGGCTCCGATCGGAGGAGGAGGAGGGGACCCTGTGGCCACTGCCACCAATGATTAATGGTGGGGGGGGGGTGGGGGGCGCACTGTGCCACCAATGTTTTTAATACGGGGGTGGGGGGCGCACTGCGCCACCAATGATTAATACTGGGGGGCGCACTGCGCCACCAAATAATATTTGGGGGCTTGGGGGGGCGCACTGCGCCACCAATAAAGATAAATCTCTCATTTATTCATATACAGGAGGCGGGAGCTGGCTGCAGAATCACACAGCCGGCTCTCGACCTCTATGAGCGGTAGCTGCGATCCGCGGTAGTTAACCCCTCAGGTGCCGCGGATCGCAGCTAACGCTCATAGAGGTCGGGAGCCAGCTATGTGATTCTGCAGCCAGCTCCCGCCTCCTGTATATGAATAAATGAGAGATTTATCTTCATTGGTGGCGCAGTGCACCCCCCCAAGCCCCCCAGTATTATTCATTGGTGGCGCAGTGCTCCCGCCTCCTGCTCAATTTGAATGAATGAGTAAGTTAACATCATTGGTGGCGCAGTGGCCACAGCCCCTCCTCTCCTCTTCCCATCTGTCTCTTCACTGGCGGCAGTGGCAGCAGCATCACAGGGGGGAGGGAGACACTGCTTCCTTCTCCCCTGTGCTGCTGAGGGAACACAGAGCGCTGAGAGCAGCGCTATCTGTGTTCCCCATACGTTATCGGAATATCGGCAAAATAGATGCAGATACCGATAACTGTCAAAATCCTGAATATCGGCAAAACCGATAATCGGTCGATCCCTAATAAAAACATTAGCAGCCGATTTGTGTAGGTGGGCTTGAAAATGAGGGAGTGGTGGCAGTTTAGAAATCATGTCCTGATTTTTCAGCTCACACTCTAGCTTTTGTCACTCTGCTGGCTGCTCACACACCTGGGTTCCTATGGCAACTCACTCTACAGCAAGAGCAGAGAAGAGCAGTTAAAAACAAACTGCTCCAACTTGCTCACTTCACTGGCGGTTGCCATCTTCAAACGGTTGTAGTTAAAAAATTATAAATCCTACAGTGAAGCTTTATATTGTGAGAATCACAAGACCCAGACCTACATTTTGATGCATAGTATGTCCCTGAAATATTAAAAATGAAGGCACAGTCGCAGTTTAGAAATTACATATACAAATGCAAAAAAACAAATCCCCCACATTTTTTCTTTGCAGTTTAGAAATTGCCCTTCAAATTTGAGGTGGCTAGAGTGGAGTTTCAATGAATGTCAATGGGCAGTGTGAGTTGCAAACAAATGGTCATATTGTGAAAACTATCAGGACTATGGCTTAGCCGTGGACATTTTTAGTGGCAGCAGGGATAGATGAACGTTTTGATATAAGATTTGATATCTAGCTTTTGTCAGCTCCCACTCTAGTGAGAATATTCCGCCATTCATTCCTATGGGACCAATTTAGCCACAAAAACTCTGATATTTTGTGAACCATTCGGCGAAACGTTCCACAAAGTAATAGCATACCAATCGGGAACAATCCGCACGTTTCGGTATATTACTGTCTATGTAGTGTAAAAACTATAATAAGAATATATATGTGAGATAACAGTAAGTGGTCTTGCCATGTAAGAACACTTAAACTAAAAGCAAACTTTTTAGCTAGGTCCACACAAATTTTATGGCATTTTTGCCAAGCATTTTGTGATGTTTGCTGAAAGTCTATTGGAAAAATGAAGCATTTCAAAACGTGTGAATGTGGAAGTGCAAGACCGTGAAAAAAGGCATTCTATTTTTATAGCTTTTTTAGGGCAAAGACTGACTGCTACAGAGTTTATTTTTTATAAGAGCTGAAAAAGTAAATGTATGGCCTTACACTGTATCTACATCATGTTAACTGTGCAATTTAAAGTTGTTTTTTTTCCAGCAGTACAATACTGATGACCTATCCCCAGGATACATCATTAATATCTGATTGGTGGGAGTCTTACCCCCTGCACCCCCTCCTATCAACTGCCCGTCTTACTAGGCCAGTAATGTTCATGTTCATTGGTTACATGACCTATGAGCAGATCAGTTCCGTTCAAGTAAATGGGCTTGGGCTGCAGTACCAAGAACAGCCACTATACAATGCATGGTGCTGTGCTTGGTATATTGTAAAGTGGCCACAGTTCTCACCGAAATGCCACAGCCTCTTCAAACAGCTGATCGTTGGAGGTTCCGGGAATTGAATTCCCACCAATCAAGTATTGGATAGGTCATCAATACTGTACTCCCGAAAAACTCCTTTAATCCATTTTTGAACCCTGATGTAATAGTATGTCAGTGGGTGTGAGAGGTGTATGGAGCGGGATGATCAACTGATCCCACTCTATACACAGCAGGTGATGGCTGTGTTAAATAGTTGATGCGCAGCAATGATGACGAGGATCAGAGATAACTCTGGTCCTGGTCATGTCACCCATCAGATGCCAAGGTCAATAGTGAACGTGGCATCCGAGAGGTTACACAGAGGGAGGGGGATCATGTGAACAAATCACAGGGCTCTGATTGGTTGCTATGACAGCCTGGGGCCACGAGTAGTCTCCCAGACCTGTCAAAGTGATCTGCCTGCAAAGCCATACATGTGGCTTGGCCTGACAGGCAGCCTGTTAAAATCTCATAGACAGCAACATAATTCTCCTGCAGTCTACGGTACAAATGATCAAGCCCTAAAAACATCTGAAGTGTTAAAATATAAAACAGTTTTCCCTGCACAGTGAACGTTGCAACGTAAAAAAAAAATGTAATGTACGATTTGCCATTTTTCGATTACCTTGCCTTCCCCAAAAAAATAAAAAATTATATTAAAAAAAAGTGATTAAAAAGTCATGATACCAATAAAAAAAAAAAAAAGAGCTCATTCTTCAAAAAAACAAGCCCTCACACCGCTCTACAGACAAACATTATGGGTGTCATAATATGGTGATGCAAAGAAAATGTTTTATTTTTTCAATGTTTTTATAGTAGTTAAAATAAAAACGTACAAAATTTTACCAATATTACCAAAATTGCACTGACACACTTACTAAGGGCTCATGCACATGACCGTATGTATTTTGCAATCTGCAAGAACGGATCCGCAAAAAATACGAATGGCGTCCGTGTGCATTCTGTATTTTGACCGGAACTGCTGGCCCCTAATAGAACAGTATTATCCTTGCCGTAATGCGGACAATAATAAAACATGTTCTATTATTATACTATACGGTCCGCAAAAAAAACGGAACGGAACGGACACTGAAAGGAAATATATTCGAGTGCCCTAAGCCTGTAATGTAATTTTCATTGTATAGTGAACATCATTAAAACAAAATCTGAAAAACGATGGCAGAAATTTATCACTACAATATAGTGAATTAAATAGTGCTTGCTATTAAAAAATACAACTCGTCCCACAAAAAAGGCTATGTAAAAATAAAAGTAAAAAAGTTATGGGTCTTGGAAAACAAGGAGGAAAAAACAAAAACAGACAAGCATAAAAATCTGTTTGGCTTAGGGTTGACCCCGGACCCGAACATTTCAGTAAAAGTTAGGGTTTGAGTTTGGTCATTTAATGGTGCTTTTTGAAAGGCAGCCAATCAACAAGCGTTCAACTTGTGTGCCCTTAGAAGCCATCACAGCCATGCCTACTAATGGCATGTGACCTAAATTCTATATAAGCTGGAGTCACGTAGCGCCGCACGTCACTCAGCTCTTACTAGTGTAGGGATAGGATGCTGGTGCTGTGAGGGAGAGAATAGGAAAGAATCTGATATCAGAACTTGCTGTTAACTCCGCGATCTACAGCGATTTTTTTTTTTGTGGGTGCAATGCAACATTTTTGTACCCTGCCCTGAGCCCAGTGACACAGAAAAATAAGTTTTATCCGTCTGTTCGTTAGGTGGGCGTCAGCAGCCATTTTGTGCAAGTGCAGTGCACCAGCACTGCATATGTGACAGGGACAATAATTTAATCCTGTTCTTTTAGTTCAGTGGGCAACATATACCCATTTTTTAAGTGCACCTGTACTGCATATGTGTCAGGGAAAGGGGAAATAATATACGCAATCCATCTGGGAGTTCAGGGACCCAGGGGGTGACATTCACATTTTTTTCTGTAAAGTATCCCTGTGCTGCATATGTGAGTGAAATCAATTCAGTAAATCCATCTGTTAGATTCTGGGGGGACAATTAAAAAATTTTCAGTGTGGGTGAAAAAAAAAAAATCATTTTTCTTTCCATAAAGTACCTTATAATCAGTAAAAACAACTGGGACATTGTGGGTGAAAAAAACCCATAAAGTACCTTTTCGGCCTGCATTGCATATCTGCATATCTGACAGCCAGGCAAATAAATACAGTAAATCCATCTGCAGGATTGTGGGGGGACATTTCCACGGTTATCAGGCCAGTCATTCACAAGTGTCTCGGAGGGTGGGTTCCTGCACCAACATAGGCCAGGTACACAATTATTGTGTGAAGTACACCTGCACCTGCATATGTGCCAGGGACAATAACATAGTTAATCCGTCTGAGTTCAGGGGTTGATCTATTTGCATTGTTGGCCGTTTTATACCCCTGCTCTACATAGCAGACAGGGAAATAATAATAAAAAAAATTGTCTGTTACATTGTTGGGTGACATTAACCCATTTTTGCCATTGAAAACCCCCTGCTCTGCATTGCTGACAGGGAACTAAATTTAGTAAAAACGTCTGTTACTTCAGTAGGTGACCGCAAATAATGAGGAGAGCGTCAAATAAGGGATGGGGCCCTGGGCGTGGTGCTGCTGGTGTTGGTGCAGCTCTTGTTGCAGGGAGAGGACGTGGTCGATCTGTGTCAGCTACACGCTCAAATGAAACACCTTCCTCAGGTGCGCGTAGGCGAAAGAGCCTTTAGTGTTATTTAGTAGGCCCGAATGCCGCTCTACGAATGGTGAGGCCAGAGCAAGTAAAGGCGCTAGTAGATTGGGTGGCTGACAGTGCCTCCAGTTCCTTCACATGGTCTCCCACCAGGTCCACTGCTGAAAGCTCAGAGTTGGCACCTGCAAGGCCATGGGCATCTATCTTGCACCTCACCCCCTTGCAAATCAGCCAAGCAGTCTGAGCCCCAAGTCATGCAGCAGTCTCTTGACTTGGCAAGATTTGGCCACTCTTCTTTGCAAAAATACTCCAAATCTGTCAGATTGCGAGGGCATCTCCTGTGAACAGCCCTCTTCAGATCACCCCACAGATTTTCAATCGGATTCAGGTCTGGGCATTGGCTGGGCCATTCCAAAACTTTAATCTTCTTCTGGTGAAGCCATTCCTTTGTTGATTTGGATGTATGCTTTGGGTCGTTGTCATGCAGAAAGATGAAGTTCCTCTTTATGTTCATCTTTCTAGCAGAAGCCTGAAGGTTTTGTGCCAATATTGACTGGTATTTGGAACTGTTCATAATTCCCTCTAGCTTAACTGAGGCCCCAGTTCCAGCTGAAGAAAAACAGCCCCTTGGCATGATGCTGCCACCACCATGCTTCACTGTGGGTATGGTGTTCTTTTGGTGATGTGCACTGTTGTTTTTGCGCCAAACATATCTTTTGGAATTATGGCCAAAAAGTTAAACTTTGGTTTCATCAGACCATAACACCTTTTCCCACATGCTTTTGGGAGACTTCAGATGTGTTTTTGCAAAATGTAGCCTGGCTTGGATGTTTTTCTTCATAAGAAAAGGCTTTTGTCTTGCAACTCTACCCCATAGCCCAGACATATGAAGAATATGGGAGATTGTTATCACAAGTACCACACAGCCATTACTTGCCAGATATTCCTGCAGCTCCTTTAATGTTGCTGTAGGCCTCTTGGTAGCCTCCCAGACCAGTTTTCTTCTAGCCTTTTCATCAATTTTGGAGGGACGTCCAGTTCTTGGTAATGTCACTGTTGTGCCATATTTTCTCCACTTGATGATGACTGTCATCACTGTGTTCCATGGCATATCTTTTTTTTTTTTGTATTCAAAAATCTTTATTAGTTTTTTCGAAACATAGACAATATACAAATATATAAGGAAGGAAGGAGCGTAGTATATATGTCTTTTACATCTCCTGATATGTAATCCCAATTGCAAACATAATATAAAAATGTAACACATTGGCCTAATAGGCCAGTTAACATATAAAAATAAGAAGTCCCCCGGGATGATACTAATCTCTCTCCTCCCATACACAACAGATCTATTCCCCCACGCCTGGCCATGGCTGTCGCGGAGGCGGCTCCCACCCTCATTTCAGCTGTACGCTAAAGATCAGTCCATATTCACCCAATGTACGCGAGTGCCTGCCAATATAGTTAAATTTGAATTTGGATTTTGGGTTATTTGGCTGTCAGTTCCACTCCGGCCGTGTAGCTTTCAACTATGTCCGACGTTTCTCCCCTTTGCATTTAATAAGCTCGAATTCTTTTACTCTTTGCATTAATCTTTCCCACTCCTGTAGTGTAGGGGCCCTGTCTATCACCCAATTCCTAAGGATTAATACCTTGGCCACCAAGAATCCTTTCAGCCAACAAATCTGTTCACTTTTTAATACTTTATGTTTGAACTCAGGGGGAAAAAGTCAGAGTATGGCTGCTTCAATAGTTAAAGGGGGACTATTTTCAGTTATTGCCCCCATGCCCTTAAATATGCTTTGCCAGAAGGTCTTGATAACCGGACAGCTCCATAACATATGCACATATCCAGCATCAGAGAAGGAACATTTCAGACAACAAAATTATTTTCCTTTTTTTGCATACATTTTAGATAAAAGACCCGGAGTGAGGTATAGTTGGTGTACTATTTTAAATTGTGTCAATCGGTGTTGGCGTGAGAGAGAAGCCTTCTTATTATTTTGATATATCTCCCACCATTGAAGTGGGTTACATTCCCCTATATCCGCTTCCCATTTATCAACACTTTTGAATTTAATAACAGTGCTTAATTCCTCTATTAATCTACTGTAGATTTGTGAAACCCTAACTTTTTTCCCAGATGAATTAACAAAAATCTAACAGTGTCTGCCTACCTGGTGTTTGAGAAACTTTATTTCGCGTATATGCTAGTGCATGCTTAAGTTGGGCATATATATAGTGTTTTAACGCTGTAATAGGTGTATCGTGAAATATTTCCCCTATAAGTTTCAACTTTCCCACAGTACATATATGTTAAAGCATCGAAATCCCTCTCCGGGTCCAATAGTTGTTATCGTCTAGGGCTAAAAACTCATTTAGGAAGGGGTTGTCCCATAACGGGGTAAACTCCTGAGCGTGTGTAACCTGCAACAAAGCCTTTATTTTGTTCCAAACCTTCTGTAGCATTGAGACTATAGGGCAAATGTATTCGTCACGACCCAACAGTCCGGTCTCCAGTGTACTAAAGATATTCTGTATAGGGCACTGCTGTTGTCTAGTGAGATAAGATATCAGTAAGCCATCCCCGGCATTAATACACCACTGCAATTGTGAACATAGGTAGTAGCTTTGGAAGTGTGGGAGGCCAAGGCCACCATTGATTTCAGCCAAACACAAGTACTGTAACTTGATACGAACCCTTTTCCGGCCCCATATCAGGTCATTAATCAATCTATCAATCAGGTTGAAGACGCTGTCTTCTATCCAGACGGGCAGGGGCCGACCACGTACAGTATCCAAGGTAACAGGATGATTTTAATCAGTGCAATTCTATTAGTCTGTGAAAGGGGCAATTTCTGCCAGACCCTAACCTTCTCCTTTACTTTGTTTACTAAGGGGGTGATATTTAATTTATTATAGTCCCTAATTGAACTCCCAATCCTTATACCTAAATATTCCAGGTGATCTAGTGGGGAGATAATTTTAACCTTTAGGTCATTTTGAGGGGGTGCGCAGTTCAGGGGGAAGAGGACGGATTTAGACCAGTTTATCTCGTACCCGGCCAAACTCTTCTATTGTCTGCATGACACGTGGGACGTTTCTCCACCCATCATTTAAGTCAAGCAATACGTCGTCTGCGTACAAACTGATCTTATCCCCCCGCTCCCCTTACCCCGAAACCCACAATACCCTGATCAGCTCTGATTCTACATGCCAGGGGTTCCATGAAGACTGCAAAAAAAAGTGGGGAGAGTGGGCAACCCTGCCGTGTACCGCGCTGCAAACAAATGGCAGGGGAGATCACCCCATTGATATTAATTCTGGCCACTGGGTGGTTGTTTAACATTTTCACCCATCCGATAAACCTTTGACCCAGGTTCATCTTGTGCATGGTCTGCCAAAGAAAGGGCCACTCCACCCTGTCAAAGGCCTTGGCGGCATCTAGAGACAGGATGGAGCGGTCCTCTCCCCCCCATCTGCACGTTCATGAAAGTCCTCCGTATATTCGTCTGGATTTGTCGCCCGGGGATGAACCCCGTCTGATCTGTATGGACCAAGCCTGTTATTACTTTTTTCAGTCTGTTTGCGAGGACTTTGGCAATTATCTTATAATCTGCATTGAGCAGAGATATCGGTCGATAGGCCTCAACGTTATTTCCATCCCTCCCTTTCTTCAAAATCAGTGGGACAACTGCCTCCATTAAGGACGGAGGCAGTTTTCCACTGATGGCGGATTCATTTAGTACCTGTAATAACCCGGGTAGGAGGATCTCTGCATGACTCTTGTATATACCAAACGGAAGCCCATCCGATCCGGGCACCGTGGAGCCCTGGATTCCCATTGTGACCTCCTGCAATTCCCCTAAGAGAATGGGGGAGTTCAGGAGAGCTGAATCTGATTCAGACAGTGCTGGAATCCTGATTTGTTGCAAAAAATCTTTTACGTTAGTCCCTGCGTCGTCTAATTCAGAGCGATAGAGGTTATTAAAATAATTTACGAATTCTCCCTCAATTTCCGTTTTTTCCAATTTACGGCCTTCACCTGTTTGGATTTGTCTGATCTTTTGGGGGGCCTTTTGGTTGGATATTATGGTGACAAGTAGTTTACCTGGGGTACCTCCCTCACAGAAATGCTCATATCCCTGGAAGAACAATTTGTTCTGTGCCTTTTTTGTTCATGTAATTTATATACTGATCGTTAGCTAGTTTTAATTTGGCTCGCACATTCTCATCATTATTTATTCTGATCATACCTTCCAGGTATTTTACATTTTCTTCCAAACTTTTTTCCCTCTTTAAAAAAGTCTGTTCTTTTCTTTTTAATTATTCTGTAGTACAGCCCACGCAAATATGCCTTCATTGCGTCCCACACAAAGTGGATATGTGTCGTACCAATATTTTCTTGCCAAAAATGGGCAAGTTCCTAATTTATCCTCTCTGTGTTCTTTATAATAGTTAACCAGTTGGCATTCAGTCTAAACGGTCTGACTATGGCAGGCTGTCCCTCCATTTTAATGGCCAGTAACATCGGTGAATGATCCGAGACTCCATGAATCTCATATTTCATTTTTAAGGTTAGGGCGAGCATCTCACTATTGGCCAGGGCAATATCAATTCTAGACATAGCATTATATGTTTTGCTAAAACAGGAAAACACTTGCTTATTACCGTACAGCCATCGCCAGACATCATTTAGCCCGGTTTCCTCACAAAACCCTCGGAGTAAAAAAGGTTTTCCCTGCTTATATTTTCCGACAGTGGATATTCTGTCTAATTCAGGGTCTAATACACAATTATAGTCTCCACATACTAACACCAGGCACCGCTCTCTATTATACATGAACACAGCCAACTGGTTAAGAACTGTCATAGCAAACGGGGGGGGGGGATGTATAAAAAGGCTAGAATACACTTCCTGCCATTCCATCGGCCATAGAGAAAGATAAATCTCCCATCTGTATCGATCGACTGTTCTAACGGAACATAGTCAACGTTCCTATGAACATATACACTAATCCCACGGGAGAATGATGAGAATCTGGAGTGGAACTGGTGCCCCGCCCATTTCTTTATTAAGTAATCGGGGGTCTCTGGTGGTGCGTGTGTCTCCAATAGTGCTACTATTGCAGGGAGATGTCAAGTGATCAGGTCAAAAACTATGACCCGTTTTGTTCTATCTCCTAAACCGCGTACATTCCATGTTAAGACTTTATCATTCATTACGTTATGGAACTATAAAAGAGAGTCGTCCGCCGCCCCCAAATGACAACCGTGACCATGCCCATTCCCATCCCTTTTCCCGCCCCCCACCACAGCCACCCTCCCCCACTCCCCCAACCTGGTTCACTGGTGGATATCACCCTGTCAACCTCTTACATTGCGCCTATCCGCTAATGGGCGCCCACCCACCCCTTGTCCCCACCCCCCCGCAGCCAGCCCCCCGTCCTATATGAAAATGTCTGTTTCTAATTCTCTACTGAATCCAGCCATTCTAAGGCATCTGCGGCATTATTAAAAAACATAACTGTGTCCCTATACACCACTCTTAATTTGGCGGGGTACATCATCGAGTATTTAATGTTACTCTCTTGCAATCTTTTCTTTATATCATAATATTCTCTTCGCTTATTTTGCGTGTCTCTAGAGAAATCAGGATAGATCTGTATTTTATTACCATTATATTCTATCTCCTGAAGCTCCCTTTTACGCCGGAGCACCCAATCTCTGTCACCCGAGCATACTATTTTAATCAGGAAGGAGCGAGGGGGGCCACCAACTGTTTTTTTTTTTTTTAAGGGGATCCTGTAGGCACGCTCCACCCAGAACATGCCCGAATCCGCTCCGGCTCCCAGTGTCTGTACTAGTTAGTTTTGTAGAAATCCAGCGGGGCTATCCCCCTCCGCTCCTTTCGGAAAACCCACTATCCTCAGGTTATTCCTCCGTGCTCTGTCTTCCAGATCTATCAGCTTCATGTTCACCCGCTGATTTTCCCTCTCTAAGTTGTCAATTCTCTTGGCTGTCTGTGTCTGTTCTGTTTTTACCTCCGCCAATCCTGTTTCTACATACTTAATACTCGACCTGATTTTATTCATCTCTTATCTCTTATCCAAATGATATCAGTCTGTAGAGTCTTCACTATGGTGGAAATGTCTGACTGATTCACTCGTAGTCTGGACCACCCCCAATATATTCACCAGCTTATTGTCTATAGTGTCCAGGCTATCTGTATCGAATTCCCTCGGCTTATGGGCCGCGGGCTCCACCTGCAAGGGCGTCAATCCCTCCGTGGTCTCTAATTTTTTTTCCACCTCTAGGCTTTGAAACACAGGTGATTTCAAATACTTTTCCATTCTCGCCTGCGGGCTGCTAACGGCCCCAGCTTTGGGTGACCCAGCGCCCACGGATTTCCTATTATATTTTGGGGGCATATTGTTAGAAATTAACTGATCCCGACGTCGGACGTTATCTCCAATTCCCAGAGTCGATCGGAACAGCAGAATCTCCCCAGTTCTATTACCTCTCAATTGGTAATACTGTACAGCACAACGTTCTACGTATACACAACTTAGAAAATGGAGACAAAAACAATAAGGTGGAACAAAAGCCGTTGCATCTAAATTTCAGTGATTTGTGGGAGCGAGCATTCACATTATGTTCAATGCAATTCAATTTGATTGTGGAGGTATCATCATGTCGCCCACTAATCAGTGAAATTTATGTATAATTCAACCAATTCAATTGGGTTAATCTGGTAGTTGAGTTAATATCTAACCACTGTTAGACCCCTCACAAAATGCAATCCCCCACAAATATTTTCAGTTTCGTCCCGGTTATATTTTTGTTGTAGTGGGTTAAGGACTGCGATCAGTCCATAGGGTTAGTGTAGATGCAGAGTAGATACAGTCACAGAATTGGCCAGTAATATTAATGCAGAGTCCGTGGGGTGTTCGTAGATATAAGACTCTGCTATACAGGGCACCCCTTCGGCAAACGACGTCTCACAGGGGAAACTCTACCGGTTAATTGCAGCCGATATTGGACCATTTGCGGTGTTGATAGTCATTCATAGGATACCAAACCAAATGAGGGGTGGGGTGGACCCTCACATCACAAGGCCTCCCACACTGTTAGCTCCGGGCCCCCATTGCTTCTGCAACCACTGTATTAATCAGTAATATTAGCAGTGGTGACCCCCAGTACCTTAGATGCATATACCTATAAAAATAGGTGGTGGAGTAGGATCGAGGCACCTCAGGCAACTTGCAAATAGTTAGTGGGTTACCCTGGTTAGAGGAGGTTAGTAGCGATTAATAGCGCCCGTGGGCAGAGATACTCTCACCAATCTTCCGTCGGCCGACCAAGAGGAGTCCACTTCAGTCAAGGGGGTGGAGGGTCCCGGAGTACGGCAACTTCAACCTATTCAGAAGCAGCTAAGCAGCCAATCAGAGGTGGAGGGTCCCGGAACACGGCAGCCTCAGCCCAGTCACTACGGCAGGTAAACTTCGCTCACTCAGGAGGCCAGGTCTGGGTGGCCCGAGCACATCTACGGGCCTGGTCCGCTTCATGCTCCGTCTCCCAGTCAGTTCCCGATCCTGTATTGCTCATGGTCCGGGCCCGGATGCCATCAGATACAGGCCAGCGGCGGCCGGCTAGAGGAATACAGACGCAGACTAGGGACGCCGACGGTGCATGGGGAGGTGGGGAGGCAGGGGGATGGCGCCCACGCAGCCGCTACGCTCGCTCGCGCATATCTAATGCCTTGGAAATTCTGTTGTACCCTTCTCCTGACTGATACCTTTTAACAATGAGATCCCTCTGATGCTTTGGAAGCTCTCTGTGGACCATGGCTTTTGCTGTGGGATGCGACTAAGAAAATTTCAGGAAAGACCAACTAGAACAGCAGAACTTTATTTTGGGTTAAATCAGAGGAACTTTAAATGATGGCAGGTGTATGCTGACTCCTATTTAACATGATTTTGAATGTGACTGCTTAATTCTGAACACAGCTACATCCCCAGTTATAAGAGGGTGTGTACACTTATGCAACCACATTATTTTTTTTATTTTTTTTCTTCCCTCCATCTAAAATATTTCAGTTTGTTTTTCAATTGAGTGGTACAGTTTATAGGTCACATTAAAAGGTGGAAAAAGTTCTGAAATTATTTATTCTTTGTCTCATTTTTTTTTACAGCACAGAAACCTGACATATTAACAGGGGTGTGTAGACTTTTTATATCCACTGTAAGTGCAAAGCACGAGCTGCAGTGGAGTAAACACCTCCAAGACCAAGAAAGGTCTCAGGCTCCTCCTGATCCCTCTTCTGCTGCAGTCTTGGCCTCTTCCTCCACCTCTGGAGTGACAGTGGCATCGGCCACCCCGCAAACAGGAGGTGGCAGCAACGCCACCACGTCTGTCACCTTCAACAAGCAGCACCACAATGTCCCATGGAAGCGTCCAGCTGTCCATCCCCCAAACATTGGAGCGAAAGAGGAAGTACCCCCCTACCCACCCGCGATCCCTTGCCCTGAATGCCAGCATTTCAAAATTCCTGGCCTTTGAAATGCTGTCCTTCGTCTGGTGGAGACGGAGAGTTTTAAAAACCTTATGGCGGTGGCTGTCCCACAGTATGTCGTTCCCAGCCGCCACTAATTTTCCAGGCGTGCCATCCATTCCCTGCACAACCAAGTGGGTGACAAAATCAGGCGTGCACTGCGCAACGCCATCTGTGGCAAGGTCCACCTAGCTACGGATACGTGGACCAGTAAGCACGGTCAGGGACGTTATATCTCCCTAACAGCATACTGGGTAAATGCAGTGGCGGCTGGGCCTGAGGCGGATAACACCTTTACTACCAACTTTAGCACAGCCAGGGGTAAACAACAGCAGGCAGTTTTAAAACATATCTGTTTGGGGGACAAACCCCACACCGTGCAGGAGCTGTGGACGGGCGTTGAACAACAGACCGATGAGCGGTTGGTTCCAGTCAGCCTCAAGCCCGGCTTGGTGGTGTGCGATAATGGGCGAAATCTCGTAGCAGCTCTGGGCCTAGCCGGTTTGACGCACATCCCTTGCTTGGCGCATGTGCTGAATTTAATTTAATAACTTGACCCACCCTCTCCACCCAATCAGATTTCAGCCATTGACCTCCCTTGGATGCGGTATCCCTTTCTCAGGCTCCTCTCCGGCATGGAACCCTGATTCCCCGTGATCACTATGGTAGGTGCATAAAAGAACATCAAAAGTTGACAGGGAAGATATTTATTTGGATCGTGGACGTCACTGGGAGTTCGATCAGGCAGAAGTTATCTAGAGTCAACAAAGCGGCAGCAGGGCCTCTCCTGTATAACATTTCCTCATCCAAAATACTGCAGTGACATTCCCTGTAATTTTTTATTACTCAATCCAATAACAGGGCATCTTAAGAGTCCTGTATTGTTATTTATCGTCACTATCTCCCCGAGTCGGGAGTGGGTAATTGCCGCGTGCCTCCTGCCTTCCTTCGATTTTTCTGCTTTAAATAACTTGTCCCACATTTCCACCCAATCAGATTTCAGCCATTGACCTCCCTTGGATGTGGTATCCCTTTCTCAGGATCCCTCTCCGGCATGGAACCCTGATTCCCCATTACCCGTGATCACCATGGCGCATAAAAGAACATCGGAAGTTGATAGAGAAAATATTCAATTGGATCGTGGACGTCACGGGGACGTGCAACATCGTGGAGCAGTATGTGTGCACACGCCTACACGTACTGAATGATGGGTCTGCCCCTTTCAACTTCTGGGTCTCCAAATTGGGCACATGGCCTGAGCTTGCCCTTTACGCCTTGGAGGTGCTGGCCTGCCCTGCAGCCAGTGTATTGTCTGAACGCTTGTTTAGCACGGCAGGAGGGGGTTATCACAGACAAGCGCAGCCGCCTGTCCACAGCCAATGTTGACAAACTCACGTTCATTAAAATGAACCAGGCAGGAATCCCACAGGACTTGTCCGTACCTTGTGCAGAATAGACATGTATACTGGCCTCACCCAGCCATTGTTGTACTCCAGCGCACTCTCTGTTTTATTTTTTATATTTCCCAATGTTTTGGGGTCTACCCAAATTTAAGCAAACAAAATAAATTATAAAATTAAATAAAATACAAAACAAAAAACCAGTGTTGGCTACCTCCTTCTCCTCCACCGCCACCTCCATATGTACTGTCTCCTCCTAATTTTAAATTTTTATGTATTTTATGTTATTTAAAGTCATTTCCCTATCCACATTGGTTTGCAGAGCATTTGCCACATTTTGCTGCCTTTTGCAGCCCTCTAGCCCTTTCCATAACTTTTTTAGAGCCATTTTAGTGCTCCAAAGTTCGGGTCCCCATTGACTTCAATGGGGTTCGGGGTCAAGTTTGGGTCCCGAAATCTAACTTTTTTGTGAAGTTCGGCCGAAACCGTCGAACCCGAACTTACAGGTGTCCGCTCAACTCTAGTCTGGATCTTAAAAGGGTTCTCACTGTTTCCACAGTGAACGCTGGCCCTAAGTGGCTGGGCTTACAGAAACAGCTGAGTAGGCTAACACTAGTTCCTAGGGTAGTAGGGAATGAGAGTTATGCAAACAAAAGCAAACCAAACCACACTGCTTCTGTAAATCTCGGAGTTACAGAAGCAGTGTAGCTTGTTCTGCTACTCTGTTTGCGTAGCTCCATTTAACTACAATCGGAGCTATGGAAACAGCAGATAACTTTTGAAAAATACGTTTTTCTCTGATAAAATACATTACAAAGTTTCTTGCAGTCCTTTTTACCATTGATTTATGTAAAGTTGTGTAAAAATGTAATTGTTCACACTTTCGAAGCTACGTCTTTAAGACAGGCGGGCTGTGCATTTAACACAGCTTTGATACTGTCCCACAATTCCCTAGCGCAGTGCATTATGTAGTTAATGTGACTGTTTTTCCCAAGAATTATCCTCTTCACGGTCCAGTGATAAGCGCTATGCTGTCAACAATATGACTGCTACAATGCATGTACAGGGAGGGTATAATGCCGAATTATGTATGAATATGTGCAAAATAGATTTTTAGGCGGAAAACAATAAATACCTTGTTTCCTTGGTGGGTAAACTTTATCCGAGTTATTCTGGAATTTCCACCTGTCCTGAAGCAAGTTATCTGTTGAGCGTGACCCCATTCAAACATCCTTACACTGCCATCTTGAGCTCCAGTGAGATCTAGATTAATACAAATACACAGATAGTGTGATGTTTCCTGGTTCCTTAAAGGGGTTGTGTCACTTCACAAAATAATACTATGTAGAGAAAGTTAAAACAAGGAACTTAATAATGTATTGTGACTGTCCATATTGCTTCTTTTGCTAGCTAGATTAATTTGTCCATCACATTATGCGTTGCTCGTTTCCATGGTTATGACCACCCTGTAATCCATCAGTGGTGCCTGTGCTTGCACACTATAGGAAAAAGCACCAGCCTATTTGCTCTCCCCTGGTCTTGGCCGCTAGAGAGGCCAGCACTTTTCCTATAGTGTGCAAGCACGGCCACTGCTGCTGGATTGCAGGGTGGTCGTGACCATGGAAACGAGCAGTGTATAATGTGATGGAAAAATGAATCCAGCCAGCAAAGGAAACACTATGGACAATCACAATAATTAGTAAGTGGCTTGTGTTAACTTTCTCTACATGATAAATGCCATTTCCTGAAGTGAGACAACCCCTTTAAACCACTACACAAACTGCATGATGCCGTCAATTTTCAACCAATACCTTATACAATGATGTAATTGCCCCTACATTTATTGTTCCATAAAATCATGAGCATTCTGCTTTCCTTCAGCTTCTCCGGTCTCTTAGGGTATGTTCACATGGTAACATTACACATTATAAAAATATATGTATCTGCAATGGCATCCGCAGCAGAAATGGGAGGCTAACCTTTGCATTTCTGCTGGCTAACTTGCAGTTTGCATGCTGTGAATTCAATCGGGTTCCACAATCATTGACAGGGGCTGGGGTTTCCAGGATACACATTTATTTTTCCCCATAATGTTATCTAACATACGACTGGACAAACATTCAATGGGATGCATTTTTCTGTGGATTTCACATGTATGTTTGAGTGGAATATGCAAACCGCGTATCAACATATTCTTATTGAATATGAAGGATTACCCAGAAATAACACACTGTCTCAGCTATAAGCCACTACTGAGGCAATACTGGTACTGCAGGATTATGACCAGCTTGTTCTACCGCTCAGAACCCCTTTGCTGCTGTTAATACTAGTAGACTATATACATATTAGAAAGCTCATGGTGTATTCATTTTACACCCAAGGTCATTGACATTTGTGATAGCTGCTGACAGAAGAAATTAACAATATCACTTTAGTTAGTTAGTTGTATTGTTAAAATGAAGTCCTCAAAATTTACTGATGACATTGCAATAAAAAATAATTTCGGCTCACAACAATTTTAAATGTCTTCAAGAAAAATATAAAAGAGAAAAACATTCCTGCTGAAATCTGGATAAAGTCACACACGGCAAGAAGCTTCTGGTGGATCCAGAAAGATGGTGTCTAGCTGGAATAGACACTAACTAAACAAGATGCTGACATATTGTTGTGGTCTACTAGAATATTTTTCTCCCTATTTGTAATGCTAAATATTGGAATAAAAACAGAAGACTAGGTAACAATCCACTCATTCAATAAGGACAAGTTCATGCATACAGATATTAACTCACAGTAAGGCAGGGTTGGATGTGAAGCCATTCTTCGGACATCTTTGATTTGCCTTTTTATCATCTGTATGAAACAAAGATCATTTGAACTTCATCTTGTAAAGTTTATACAAAATAAAAACAATAAAAAAGTTATTCTACATGAATTTAATATTTGCCCATATATTGTTTAAAGTTATAGGGGTTGGCCAGCTACAGATATTAATGATGTATCCTTAGGTAGTTAACATGTGATCCTTTGATTGCCTCTCCCATAGACTGATAGGATAAGGGTGCCTTCACCTCTAGAAGTCCTGGGGCATTACCAGCTGATAATTGAAAACAGTTGTTATATCAGAAGCATAGGTATGAGGATGTGCGATTTAGAGATTCTCTCTACATATCCATACAATTTATGCTATAAACTTCTTTTCCCCCCTCCCCTGAATCAGCACTCCTCCCCATGTGGCTCAGGTGCTTTTTAATTAGCAGAAGTCTGCAAAGGGTTTATATATTCCTACCACATCTCAGTTGGAGTTCCTGAGAGGCTGTGAACAGGTGAGCTCTATGCACTAGTGCACATGCGGCGCTGGACGGCGGCCGTCTCTGCTTCTGTGCCGTGCTGGTGGAGTGATGGGGCCCAGGTGGCCTCACTGTACAGTGGGGCTGCTGTGCGGCTGCTGGATCCTATTGCCTGCTGGAGCGGTGTGGAGGCGCGGTGGTCGCCGCACGGAGCCGCGCCATTGGTTAGAGTAGGTTCCCACTTAAACAAGAGGCAACCTTGTCGCGGTAAGTGGGCCTATGCTCTTTGATCAAACTGTATACTAATTGCCTCTTTATAGTGCACAGCAAATGATTGATAACAGTGCTGTATAGCCATGTTTTATCATAAGAAATGCTGATAATTGAAAACAGTTGTTATATCAGAAGCATAGGTATGAGGATGTGCGATTTAGAGATTCTCTCTACATATCTATACGCATTACCAGTCTTGGTTCCCAAAAATTAGGCGCTTGATCACCAATTCTTAAAAATGCGGGAATGTTCATATCTGTCCTGCACATCACATAGCACATTACAGTTATATAGTGCCATCTATACAATTTGTCAACTTTTAGTACCACACCTTAGCTTGGAGTTAGTGCTAGTGATGCCTACTACAGGAGCAGGGGAGCTGCTGGTACCGTGCCCCTGTACGAGGACATCTCTCTTGTCCTTATACTTGAGCAACAACAAATTCTCATTGCAGAGAGTCCGGCTGTCACTAAGTAGGTGCCCAGGCAGGGACCTAGGGAGGCCGCTTTAATTTCTGAGCACAGTGCAGCACACTGCAGTTACTCTGGAAATCAGGGACTTGTATAGCGGTACACTGATGTAGAAGTTATCAGCTGAGAGGTGGTAACCATGGCACAGCAGTGGGTGCACTAAAACCCACACTAATTTCCAACTAACTCCTGGGATGCAGTAATTCTGTACTCTCATACATCTTATGCATTTAAAGCCATTCCTTGCCCCCTCGCGGGGCAGGTATTAGTGGCATTTTAGCATCCTTTTAAAATGTATAAGAAAAGTGGCTACGCAAATTAATTTCTCAGGGTGTTTGCCTTGGCACACTCGATGCTAAAGTGTTTGAGGACTGGCATAATTTTAAACAGAAAGTCAAAAGTGTAGTACAAAACATCCCCACTCCAATACTGCCTAATTTCTGACTGTAGAATAAAAAAATTACTACAGTAAAAACAAAAGATGCACGAGAACTACCTGACATGTGTGTGTACATACACTGGATATACAATGAGAGAGAGGGAAAGACTATGTTGCCATGGTAACAGACAGCAAACAAATTGTGTACTGTAATCCAGCAGTCTTCCAGTCTCAAACTTCCATTTCTCCACTACTTTGTACTAATGTACATTTGGTAGGTTATCGCCAGGAGCAGAAGACAGATAGACGAGTATATGCCTGCTGGATTGGATCACAGCTGCAGAAGCAGAATGGCAGGAAGTTTTTCATAAGAACCCACTGCAAAGTTAAAGGGCATCTGTTAGCAGATTTTACCTATGACACTGGATGACCTGTTCCATGTGCATTTGGCAGCTGAAGGCATCTGTGTTGGTCCCATGTCCATATGTTTATAGTAAATGGCTGGTTCTTAGTTATTAGTATATCCACTTTTATTACTTCCTAAAATTTTATAAAATATACATAAAATACTCAATCATATATGGGCACTATATAGATGTACATAAGATAAAATATATAAAACAAGCGATTACAGTCTCGGTCCCTCTATACGCAGTTGGTGCGGAGCTCACGCACCTCTGCTAATTAGATACGTTCCACAGCATTGTTAAGAATAATTAATCAAATGTCTTATTCCATGCAGATTATCCCGGAGTGTTATTTATGGTTACTTCGCCATAAAAGTTAATACGGCTTTAAATGTATCCAAATGTAGCAGTTAAAAAGTTCTCAATTCGCTACTTACTGAATCAGTTCCTTAGGGCACGTGGTGGTAGTGAAGTTTGCCGTCACTGTTAAATATGTCTGGCCGACAATGCAGTTATAGTGCGTACTGGTCAAACAAGCTGCGATGTAATTCGCTTACCACACTTGCCGCCGCTTTCAATCGTGGCTCATACATACGTGACTTTACTCCGACTTTGCTTGTCTTGTGGAGTGCTTGTTACCTCGCTATTACGTGCGCTAGTGCTAGCACTTATCTCTTGCGCATGCAGGTTGGTATCCTCACCACGCTGTCATTCTTAGGCTGCGGGATTATATTCTGGTGCAGAGATAAAAATTCCATAAACGTTGCTGTGTTTGAAAGACCCCAAACGCGTTCCGAAACCGCCCTGGTTTCTTCTTCAGTGGGTAAAATTAAAAATTCTACCCACTGATTCATTAAGTAGCGAATTGAAAACTTAAGTGCTACATTTGGTTACATTTAAAGCCGTATTAACTTTATGGTAGTAACCAAAAATAACACTCCGGGATAATCTGCATGGAATAAGACATTTGATTAATTATTCTTAACAATGCTGTGGAACGTATCTAATTAGCAGAGGTGCGTGAGCTCAGCACCAACTGCATATAGGAGGGACCGAGACTGTAATTGCTTGTTTTATATATTTTATCTTATGTACATCTATATAGTGCCCATATATTATTTAAAGTATTTTATGTATATTTGATAAAATTTTAGTAAGTAATAAAAGTGGATATACTAATAACTAAGAACCGGCCATTTACTATAAACTTCATCTAGCAGCTAGGTGGTATAGCTGGCCATGTTGTATTGTAGTAAGCTCCCTATCCTGTTATTGTTACTTTTTCCATGTTCATATGTGCCCGCATTGCTGAGAAAAATGATGTTTTAATATATACAAAGGAGCCTCTATATTTCTCTGCAATGGCAACACCCCCGTTGCCCCTAGAGGCTCATTTGCATATATTAAAACATCATTTTTCTCAGCAATGCGAGCACATATGAACATGGAACCAACACAGATGCCTTCAGCTGCCAAGTGTACATGTAAGAGGTCAGCCAGTTTCATTAGGTACAAATCTGGTGACAGATGCCCTTTAATAAATTTTTAATGTTATATGCAAAAAAAGAGAAATTTCTAAAATTGTTTGCAATCGTAGACTTTAATGTGTTTTGCATGTAGTGCATTTCAGAAAATCAACACCGGAATCTTCCTCCTGTCTGAGAGTCCTTATTCTGCAAAGGGTATTATACATATTTACCTCTGTTCATGGTAAAACTACAAAAATAAGATGTGCATTGAAAAGCCATATATACTACTTACCACAGATGCCCCTCTTCCTGTCTGAACCCCTCCTAGCCAGGGCATATTTATCGGTGTTCCAGGATTACTGTGGGTGTAAGGAGTTGAGCCCTGAACTGCTGAAAGATCATCCCGGGTGTGTACAACCAAAAAGTCATCAGGTCTAGGGAAAATAAAACAAAAAAAACAACGTCATGAGACAACTGTAAAATCAAACCATATGGAAAATAAAATGAATGAGAATCAGTAGAAAAAAAACTACAAGATTGGCTAAAGATGCAGTATTTTTCTCAAGTATACATTTAAAGGGTCATAATTATGTATACAGATAATTACAGAAGCAATCCAAAAGAGGCCATAAATAAAAGAATATTAAATACATACCCTTTGTTTTCCATTTCAAAGTCATCATCAATCCAAGAATAAATCTGGGTGGCCAAAATTGCAGACACATCAAGCTCCTGGATGTCGTGACTTGAAGCAATTGCAATACAGTTTCTGTTGGCCTGAAGAACAAAAGTGTAGACCGTTCACAAGTGACAAGAAACACCAACAGCGCTTACAGCAAACAAAGTAAAAAACAAAAAGTGTAGCAGCACAGCGAAAAAGCGATAAACACCGTCCCTTGATGTGGTGGTGCCAGCCGTGTTGGGAGTCAGTCCTGAACTCCCCCAGTTATAGATTCATTTGTACAAAAAACCGCAGCACTCTCCAGCCTTGAATTTCCAAAGGTTTATTCACCAGCAAAAGTGCGACGTTTCGACCTTGAAAAAGACCACACAAGTCCAAACGTCGCACTTTTGCTGGAGAATAAACCTTTGGAAATTCAAGGCTGGAGAGTGCTGCGGTTTTTTGTACAAATGCATCTACAGCATACAAAGAAAAGGTCAAAGAAATCCTCTAAATATATATTCGACCAAACAATGACAGATCACATTTGCATTACAAGCTTTATATAGAAAAGAGGTTTAACTGCCTAGATAAAGTACGTTAAAAACACTTTATTAATTAATGTTAAAATAGTATCTCCACACAAATAGGCTTGGTAGGGTGGATTGGAAAGTATCAGACTACAGTATTGCTGATTCCAAAAGACACCCTGCCACTAGAACTCCTTTATGTTTAGGAGTATATGATTGTAAATCCTCAATAGTTGTAAAAGGATCCTTATGACACCACACATCACAGGGCTGTGAACCCCTTGGACAATATAGTGTAAACTCCCACACGGGGATATTGGACCCCTAATCTGCTCACTATCAGAACAAACTCCTTTATATTTAGGAGCAATTAGTCAAAATGAACAAATAGTGCGGTAATCCAAGGTAATATCAATAGCACAATGCATGCAAGGCTGTAAACCCCGCAAACATGAGCTATAGCGGATATCGCACTAGGAGGATTAATCTTGTTAGGCTCAAGGTATAGAAGCCAATATCAGTCAGCATATGTATAATACGCTGCAGTGAATTGGGTTTTGCTCGACGCGTTTCCTTAACCAACTGGATGTCGGTATATTCATCAGGAGCATTTGCCCAAGTGCTCCACTAACTTCATATACTGTAACCCTGATGGTTGGTATACAGCAACAGTATATAGCACTTAGGAATTCACTGACTAAAGAAAACGCTGCACGCTTCTGATGCCGTGCGTGCAGCGACGAGCCTCCGGCATGTATTGGCCGTAACGCGCGCGAAACATGCGCTTGTTTAAATGGAGAAGGATCCTCCCCTCTAGATGCCAGGCCTCCAGCAGGCATCCAATAGAAACTAGTTCGCCATATGACTCCGCCCACTGTATATAGAAAAGAGCCAATAAGATGTCAACAGTGATTGCTTAGAGCTGGCCAGTCAGGTAAACCTCTCATGCTAATGTCTAAGGCCTCTTTCACACGGGCGAGATTTCCACGCGGGTGCAATGCGTGAGGGGAACGCATTGCACCCGCACTGAATCCGGACCCATTCACTCCAATGTGGCTGTTCAGATGAGCGGTGATTTTCACACATCACTTGTGCGTTGTGTGAAAATCGC
Organism: Bufo bufo; assembly: GCF_905171765.1. NCBI lineage: Eukaryota > Metazoa > Chordata > Amphibia > Anura > Bufonidae > Bufo > Bufo bufo. Next base: position 176,616,923 of record NC_053390.1, on the reverse strand, counting down.
AGCATGCTCCGCAAGCAAGTGTGGATGCGGACCGATTCTCACGCATGATTGCTAAGAGATGATCGGGATGGTTATAAGGGAAAATAATAGCATTCTTAATATAGAATGCTTAGTAAAATAGGGATGGAGGGGTTGGATCAAGTGACGGACCATGTGATGAGCGCAGTGAAGTCACGACAGGTCCTTTTCCTCCTGGTCAAAGAAGACGACAGAAGAGAAGCCGGGCTGCGCGAACAAGTGGATGAGGTAAGTAAAATTATTTTTATTTATTTTTTGAACCCCTCCATCTCTATTTTACTAAGCACTCTGTATTAAGAATGCTATTATTTTCCCTTATAACCATGTTATAAGGGAAAATAATAACATCTACACAACACCTAACCCAAACCCGAACTTCTGTGAAGAAGTTCGGGTACCAAACATGCCGATTTGTCTCTCGCGCGTGTAAAACGCCTTGCACTCACGCTGAAAAATTGTGCATTTTCCCGCGACGCACCCGCATCTTATCTGGCCCTCACACGTGTGAAAGAGGCCTAAATCAAGGGTACATGTTTATTTGAAAAATGTGGGAATATCCATTACTAATAGACACCTTTGCTTGTCTATCAGCAGAGCAAAAGACTGGACATGTGGGTGCAGCTGTAAAATGTCTTTCCCCCCTAGAGGCAAGAATGTGGCCCCTTTACAGGTTTTCCCTGGGTAAATGAGTGATTTTTGCTAATGTGCAGGCCAACCAATAAAAATCAACCCACTAGAAGCATCTGCTCACCTGGACTGGACACACTAGATGGATCTAAAGAACACCAGGGGCGTAGTAACAAGTAAATTACCTCAATATCTGCTTACAGGAGCATTTTTAATGGCTCCAATGTATTTTGTATTATTTTATCTTGTGAGAATCCTTCTAAGCAGATACAAAATTCTAGTATGGAAGATTTATAAAATTTCTGCAACTGCGCCAGTCATCTTAATGAAACAGAAATTACTCCACTGCTGCAGAATCAAACAAACTTAGACGTATGGGACTGATTTTCAGTCGCAGCAATTTCTGCAAAAAATCTGCCACATGTGAATATGCTTTGACCCAGTATATAATTATTATAGATTAAAGGGGAATTTATTAAAGTAGACTCACAGCCACATAGTAGTTATCCACTTGTCTAGCACAATTAATAAAAAAAAAAATGCTAACACAAAAAACACGTACTTTATTTACCGCAAAAGCAGTGATAATATCAGACTCTTTATGGATAATTCGTGCTCTTCCTCCTGAGGACACCAATTCAGCTTCAGTCTAGAACAAGGAAAGATATATAAATCTCGGTTATAATATTTACTGTAACACTGCTTTCGTTCAGTTATCATTATATAATAAACTGGAAAAAAATAAATACAAAAACACCTCGAAATAAAGCAAATACTATGTGACAACGGAGAGTGGAGACGGCTCAAGCACTTACATCATTTCTGCAATTGAGGCATTTTTATATTACCGTAACTCCTGGTCAGCCTGTTTGCCTCATAGGCTGATTTTAATTAGCATGAGTATAAAGCTTAGTTTGCTCAGAATGCATGATGGTACTTGTAGTCCAGCACGCAGGCGGAACCTACACCCCCTTAACTTCATGGTCGCTGTCATGGCACTTAACAGGTTGAACTTAGTGTCAGGTTCCCATTTTACAGAGATCGCCTTGACGTGTGGCAGACGGGCTCAAATAATTTAGTACAAAATAATTTGCCAAGCATCTCTAATTTATAAGCATAGCATAAGCAATATAATTCATTTTTGTACTTTGTTTGGTTTGCTGAGTGCTGTTGCATTGTAGGTTATGTTCTATGCTTCAAGTCATGGTAACCGCGCCCCCTTCAGTGCCCCTTCGCTGTGACTGACAGCGCTTATGAAGAGAGTTCGGCAAAGCCAGCCGAACTGCCGGCTGTCGATCACAGCGAAGGGGCAGGGAAGGGGGCCTGGTTACCGTGACGTGAAGCAAGGAGGCCGCTGCCCCCTTGACTTCAAGCATGTGTGGAGAAGCGCGCCAGGCAGGGGATAAAACAAAGTTTTCAGTACTTTTGCTGAATCTGCCTTCAGGAAGAAAGGCACCATCAGAAACTTGCTGCTGGCGGCTTGGGATGGTTTTTTGGAGGTGACAGGTTCCCTTTAAAAAAATCATTGTTTGACGGCGGAAGATCACGCTGTCTAATCACGCTCCGCTGCCAGCAAATAACGATTTTGTGTGGGGACAAGCGATGGCATTAGCTATCGCTCCCACCCATACTGTGGAGGGAATTGGTGTATGTAATAGCAGCAGTCTCCTCCACCGACAAGCAGGTGATTGTTGGGAAGGAACGCTTCCTTCCCGACAATCGTCAGCCGCATCTTAGGCCCCTTTCACACGAGCGTGACGGATTAGGTCCAGATGCGTTCATTGAAACTCGCACCATTTTGCAAGCAAGTTCAGTCAGTTTTGTCTGCGATTGCGTTCAGTTTTTTCCGTGGCAGGTGCAATGCGTTTTGATGCGTTTTTCACGTGTGTGATAAAAAACTGGACTAGGATATGCCATCAAAGTCAGATATGTGTGGGTCCCACCTCTGGGAACCACACGTATATACAGAACAGCCCCCTTGAAGTGAAGGAGAGTGCACTGTACAAGAGCGTCAAGCCTCCATTCACTGCTATGGGAGTTCAGAAAATAGCCATTTCCAGCAGTCCCAGCAGGTGAATGGAGAGGTGGCCATGCATGCATGTTGCACTCTCCTTCATTTCGAGGGGCCCGTTTTGGAGATAGGTGCAGTGCTCAGAGGTGGGACCACAAGCAGTACGTCACCACTGAAAACAGTTATTGTGACCATGCTGCACTGAACTCTGAAGGGATCGCAAAACAGACAAAAAGGAACCGCGCAGAGGACTGGAGCGGCAGTAAGCATGGATCTTCTGTTTCGAGAGGCAGGCTCCGGGCACTTGATAAAAACTTATTATTATCGAAGAACCTCGTTAAAAGCTTTTGGAACAATGTGTGTAAAATCTATCGCTGTTATCCATTACTTATGAAATAGAATTTGTAAATATGTAATAACGTTAAATAAGGTAGAAAAACAAATGTAAACATAGATATTATACTGTACACGCACATAGATTTTTTTTATTTTTATGAATGCATACCTCATTAAGAGATCGTTTCTTGGTAAAGATGTTTCTGATAAAGGTTTCTTGGATTCCCTCCTGTTTTACTAGATATTGCCAAAGTCTCTTCACTGGTAATGTGCTTGACTGCTTGGACCTAAATTGCAAAATTAAGGAAAAACAATTAAATTGCGGTAAATAAGACAAAGAAAAAGTAAAAGGCTGCACTGTGGGATGCATCGCCGTATCCCAAGACCCTTCACTTTTTACTTTTCTTTCTACAGAGCTGCGTAGGGGCTTGATCTTTGTGGGATGACTTTTAGTTTTCATTCGTGTCACTTTGGGGTACATAACACTTTTTGATCACTTTTTATTACATTTTTTGGTGGCGACTAAGCAAAAAAGCATCAATTTTTTTTGTGGTGTTCACCATACAAGATGATTTACATGATAGTTGCGTAGTGAGGGTTGTTATGGATGGAGTAATATCAAACATGTTGAGATTTAATTTTTTTCAATGGGAAAAAAAAAAGTCAATTTTTTTAATTTAAGATTTTTTTTTTTTTTTTTTAACTTTAAAAAAAAAAAAAAAAAAAACTGTTTAATAGTCCCATAAGGGGACTAACAGACGATCTTTTGATAACTTTTAAAATACACTATTGTATTTTAAAGTCAGTGCTATACTGACATTGACCAGCAGCCTGTGCTAAAGAGGCGTATTGGTGGTCATTAAGTGGTTAACATTGTGGGTCTGATCTGAGGTCTAAATTAATATTGAGGTTCTGATAAAAAAACAAGATTTTTGTATAACTTACCAATAAAATCTCTTTCTTGCTCTTCATTGGGGGACACAGAAACCGTGGTATAGCTATGTCCTCTAGGAGGCGTTGACACTAGTAAAAGCTGTTAAGTCCTCCCCTGGCAGCTATACCCCCTCCAGCCTGGAGAGAGAGCTTCAGTTTGTGAGAAGCAGTAGGAGAAGCAAGCTAACCAACGGAAAAAAAAACGTGTAACAGCAACAATGCTAAGAACCGAACTAGGTTCTAACCAGCAACCGCCACAACTGTGGCCGAACAACAATACTGGGTAGGTGCTGTGTCACCCAATGAAGAGCGAGAAAGAGATTTTACTGGTAAGTTATACAAAAAAAATCTAGTTTTCTCGCCCATATTCAATGGGGGACACAGAAACCGTGGGACGTCCGAGAGCAATCCACGGGGAGGGAAAACCACAGACACATGGAGCAGGTACTCCTGCAGGCAACTAAGAACTGTTGCCTGCAAGACCACGCAGCGACCGACGAAGCATAAGTATGCACCTGGTAATCTCTTGTGAATATGTGTAAGCCGAAGTGCGATTCCTCAGAGCCAAAGATGCGCCCACCGCTCTGGTGGAGTATTCGTGACCCATAAGGTCGGAACCCTGCCTCGGGCGCGGTATGCTTTAGCAAATGTAGACCGAATTTGGCGCGCGATTGCCCCTTGGAAGCCGCCAAACCCCTCAGAGGACCCTTCGGAATGACAAAAAGGGGATCTGTACAGCGGAGGGGACTGGAGGCTGTTAAACAGATCTTCAGAGCTCTGACAACAACCAATGGTGTTACTCCATGTCCTTAGGGTGAAGGAGATGGGCACAGTAAGGGAAGGACAATTTCCCCGTTAATATGGAAGTCAGAGACCCCGTTTGGAAGAACAAAAAAAGGGACAGGCCAGCGAAGCCCTGGACCCTATGAAGAACCAGGAAGAATTCTCTACAGAGAGCGCCGCCAACCAAACACCCGTCTGATGGAAGTGATAGCGACCAGAAAAAACTACCTTCCAGGACAGGAGTCGGAAAGGAAAAAACCCTCCCACAAGGGCTCCAGGGAACCTGAGAGCGCTGGAAAGGATAGAAGGCGACGACGCCTGACTCTGCAAGAACTAATGGCCAGACCAAGGTCCAACCCCGATTGTAAGACAGAACCGTGAGGGAGAAAAAACGAAGTGGCAGAACATTTTCGCTTCCACAGAAAACCAGGAAGGCCCTCCAGGTCCTGAATAGATCCAGGCCTAAAATACTAATGGAAGATCGTACTCTGCGAAGGAAGGACATCTCAGAGTGGCGGTGATCAGGAAGTCCCCTAGAAGGAGACGAGGTCGGCGTACCACGTGCGACGGCCAATCCCCAGGGCGACCAGCGATGTCGTAAGAGAGGTAATATAAATATATACAGGTAACGCACCCAGGACTAATGGAAGGATTCACCTGCAAAAGGAGAGATGTGGAGCACGCCACATCTCACCAGCCGGGTCCGAAACACTGGAATAGAAGGCCACTAAAGAATACCCCATGCAAATGCCGATGTAGCCAGGGATTCAGTGGCTGTGCCAAAACTCCGCCAGAGGAGGAAGTCAAGTAAGGGGAGCCACAACTGTATCGCTAGCCCATACTCCAGCAGAGGAGGGGGCCACACCGCAGAGGCAACCAATTCAGATCTAGAGGAATCCGCCACCTGACGAAAGAGCTGTGCAGTAAGAACCGTAGAATACAGTGGTAACGCAAATACCACTCACCCAGAAACAGCCAGCGCTTGCCCCGTTGCGCAAAACTAAAAGGGAAGCCGTGAGGCCAACCGTAGAAGCCATGGCACCATACTGCCCCAGTTAAGAAGAGCTAGCTTTAACACTTTATCTGGAAGGGCTCTGAACAGGAGCAACAGCAAGCTAGCGTCAGGGTAGAACCCCCAGCTGAAGGGGGACTACAGAGTCAATGAACACAACTCGCTGAAACGTACTCCCCAGAATATGCGCAATGGCAGATGAATTACGTATTGATGAGGACAATGTCCTGAACGACTGGAACCGAAGAGGCCCATGGAGAAGGGTGGTCTCTAGGACACAAGTGTTGCTAGGCAACCATTCTGAAAGACAGAGGATGTCACAACCATGCTCCAAACCAGCACCGAAAGATAAGAAGGATACCAAGTGGAGACCGCGACCGTATCCACTGGCGGCACCCATACACCGCAGATGCAGAGCACCGGCATCCGCGGGTATCGACTGTTGCCTCGCCGCCCCCGAAGAAGCTAAGGCATCTAGAGCCGTAGCGCAGATGAACTGTAGCAATCTAAGCTGCTCAGGTATGCCCCTGTAAGTGGATCACTTGTGAAAGGGGAATGCAACAGGAAGCACGGTGATGGGAGAAAGACTAATGAATACGGCAGGGACAGAACCCAGTGGAGATGCAAGGCCTCCACCTACAGAAGGGGGGGATGCATACATCCAGCACTAAACCCAGTGTAACTGTACTTAGTGCACCTACCGCAGGGGGCAGAACATAAGGCAAGCACTGTATCCGTAGTAGTGCAATTACTCCGCCTAAGGAAGGAGTTGACGCCTACAACAAGTGCTGCCAGCGGAATTGGTCATGCTTACGGCAGTAGGATTACGCCGTTTATAGAAGGGCAATGCATATGGCGAATCCAGTACCCCGTGAGTGCTATTACCGCACCAAGGAAGGGGTAATGCTTACAATAAACACTGTAACCGGTGATAATGCCAGAATGCCCAGTATAGAACCGGCCAATGCATACGGTACATACTGTACCCAGTGGAATGCAATACTGTCCCCTAAGAAGGGGGAAACGCCCGCTGGCGTCACTGAACAGTGCTCTAGCATTTAGTTCAACTATAATGCCTACGGTAGTATTGTATGCAGCAGTGGTGCAATACTCCTCCTGAAGGAGGCGGTAACGCAGACGACAAGGACTGCTGGCTACCATGGACTCAATAATAAGATTGCAACGGATTAGAGAGAGAATGGAGTAGGAGAATGGAGGTGGCCGAGGAGAATGTTCTGCTCTGGCCCTCTTACGCGCAGATTCAACAGTTTGAAAGCTTGCCCGTGGCGGCTGTAGGCCAGGCAGGTGGGAATACATCAACTTGGAGCAGGCATCTACTTATCTGTCCAGCCGCCATCTTCACCCTTCCTCTCGTTCCAGCAGGGTCACCCCTTCAGCTACCGGCACCGTAGTGGCAGGACGCTGGAATTGAGGGATTCGGAAGGGTGACCCCTTGGCTGGCGGGATGCAGGGGAGCGAGGCTGCCCTGGTCCACCTCGTCTTCTGTGGGGGAGGCAGCAGTGTGGATGACCGGCACTGGCGCAACTCGACCCCGGGAGAATAGGAAGGCGAGGCGTCCACTGTTTTCCCATCTGAAAAAAAGAAGGAAAAAAATAAACTAAAATAAAAAAATCTTCAGGAGATCCCTGCAGAGCAGGGAGGTCTTGCCTCCTATTGACACTAGAAAAAAACAGAAGCTCTCTCTCCAGGCTGGAGGGGGTATAGCTGCCAGGGGAGGAGCTAACAGCTTTTACTAGTGTCAACGCCTCCTAGAGGACATAGCTATACCACGGTTTCTGTGTCCCCCAATGAATATGGGCAAGAAATATTTTTTCTTATTTTCCTCCTCTAAAACCTAGGCATGTCTTACAGGGCGGAAAATGTAAACGAATGGCAGGATAATGTCAGCCCACCAGGAAAAGTCATAAATATCTTTTCTTGTATAACCCCTTTAAGATCCAAAACAGCCCATAATTACTTTTTCTTGCCGTCAAAAATCCTGAAAAACCCGACTGACAAGTAATGACTCAAGTAAGAGCTGAGCTTAAAGTTGTAAAAACAGAAACACTAACTTGAAGGGTGTGTTTGTGGGCTCCAGCAATGCTTTATGTCTCAGAATAGCAGGGCCAGCAGACAAGGCCTCCTCTGTGGTTGGTATTGTGATGAAGTCTTGTGGGGGACCCTCATATAGCTCAAGCCGTCTTAAGAGCACTTGCTCCCATCTCTGCAAAGTCTTCAGAGTGGCATGGCAGAGTGGAGACACCATTGGAAGTTCTGGCAAAGGAAATGAAAGTTACCTAAACGTGAACTGCATCAACAGGAAAGGAATAATGTATTAAGTATCGGAAGAATACACAAGTAAAAGGGCGGACACAACTTAACAACAGAACTGGAGTTTATGGTTGTAATTTAGATGTATGCAAGTGTAGTAAATAAAGTTATAATATTGTCTGTAAAATATATAGAAATGTCATTTCAGATACACAGTTATTACGCTGCTTTGGGTCCATTAAGAAACCATAACAGCAATTGTAGTTCCCTTTATATATACACAGCAAAATATGACAAAAGAGCATTAGTCAGGCGCATGTTAAATACCCACAGTAAAATTCAACTAGAGGTAAGCAACTGAAAGGCATGAACTCTGTTCCCCCTCCCCCAATTCAGTAAAATTGCTTAAAACGGTTGTCCATACTTTTAATACTGATTACCTATCTTCAGGATAGTAGAAATAAAAATGCAGGAACAGCACACAACGGTCCATACTTCTAACCGGAAGATGCGACAGCCCCGCACCAGCAGGCCAGAAAATATGTAGAAATCAAACAGCGGTGGCAGCATCTCCCATTAATTCTTCTTTATTAGGACTTCACAGCATACAAAAAACTGAGCAACGTTTCGTCTGTGCAACAGCCTTTATCAAGCATGATAAATGCTGTTGCACAGCCGAAACATTGCTCAGTTTTTTGTATGCTGTGAAGTCCTAATAAAGAGGAATTAATGGGAGATGCTGCCAGCGCTGTTTGATTTCTACTATCTTCAGGATAGGTCATCAATATCAGATCGGCAGAGTTCCGACACCCGGGACTCCCGCCGATCAGCTGTATGAAGAGACAGTGTGCGGACGTGTCGTCTCCCTTCTCTCTTCCTGTGCACCGCTGCGGTCTATGGCAAAACAGCAGCAGAGGAGGAAGAGAGAAGGGAGACAGCACGTGCACACTGCATGCACCGCCTCTTCATACAGCCGATTGGCGGAGTACAGTGTGTGAGATCGGATATTGATGACCTATCCTGAGGATAGGTCATCAATAGTAAAAGCCCAGACAACCCCTTTAAGTAGCTTAGTGGGGATTTCCCAGACTTAGACAAAGATAACCTATCCTCAGTGTATTAAAGGAGCCGTGCTCATCTATTTTCTTCGTCCCCATTGACTGAAAGCGTTTGGTAGCGCATGCATGACCGTGGTTCCATTCACACGCCACCTCACGACAGTCATGCAATGAGAAGGATCGAGGACTCCAGACCCCCAATCTAGTGATTTGTGGAGTCCCTAGCGATCATACAATTATCACCTACCATTTTAGCACTTGGATGCATTATTCCAAATATTTACCTGAAAGTTCATGTCCTGCTAACGGGTAAAAGCCCTTCAGATTCTGAAGCACAAACTGCACCATAGTAAGGCGCATTAGAGCCCAACTGTAATTGAAACACAACATAAATGGATGAGATATGGCTAGAGAAGGTCTGACCATAAGAACTATTCTTGCTATACCGTCTTGTGAAACAAGTTATACATAACAGTCATTCGATCGAATACAGTTTAACTAAAACCATCTTGGGTCTCACAATATAAAAACGAGAATTCACTGAGGCCACAGAGACTATCTGGACAAATGGCACGGTGCACCAGTACAGACGCAACAGTATGTAGCTATAACCTGAAATTCTGCATAGGATGCTGAAGACATTCACCAGCAATACAAGACCAAGATAAATTGTAAAGTACTGCAGGGTTTTAAACCATTATGACCTGCTGCGGTCCTTGTTTTGTGCACCTTATGCACAAACTGGTTTCAGCAGGAGATAGATCCATTTATGGTTCAATTAATGTAAAGAGAAAGCAGTCTACAAGGGAAGAAAATGTAACGTGGTGATGAAGACTCATCAAGACACAATGTTACAATGAGAAATAAAGTGAATCAATGCATCTAACACATAAAAGAACACTATAAACGGGGTATGCTTAACGAACATAGAAAAATCAGTAATGAGGGGAAATCTGTCTCAGAAAAAAGACAAAGACAACATATGACTAGGGCAAAAGTGAAAAGCCATAAGGGGAACATTGACCATGTTAAACTACCCCCATATCCAGGGTTCAAATTGAGGGGAGCTCTGAAAAGAGGGCAATGGTGTTCAAATAATATGAAAGGAATAAGGATCCAAATTATCTGTAGCAGTTCTTCCATAAATATAATATTGTTCAAAGCCTAGGCCCACTGAGCCCTAGAAGGTGGCATGGAGGATCTCCAGTCTAGGGACAATCCATCTGATAGCCATAATAAAGTGTCAAAGTAGAACCTTACAGAAGGAAAAATAAATAAAAAAGAGACAGAAGAGTGATCTTGGGGGTGTTACCAAAAGAATCTTAAAACAGAATTTTTGAGAGAAATAACATACCCCTAGAGTCTTAACAGGGGGGCATTCCCACCAAATATGAAGCACAGGGCACACAGAGCTTCCACATGTCCAGCAGAGATCGGAGCCCGAGAGATCTATGCAATACAAGTAAACCAGTGTCGTGTGCCATCTAGATTTTATAATTTTATAGAATTTCTGTGCTAGGAGAGAAGCCCTTTTCCATTCAGATGAAGAAAACGATCAGCACAGTTCCCATTCCTTTAAGCAGAGAAAGAGGACCGTTTCTTTTTGGACCACGTCCACAACAGAAATCCAAAGAGATAAGGTGGCGAAAGACACGTGCTCAAAATAAGTTTCGAAAGGGGTCAATATTCTTGAAACAGAGGAATGAGGGGACAAAGATGTAAAAAAAAATTATAATAAAAAAAGCCACAAATTTGGCCACATGGGTGAACCAGCTCTGGGAACACAAGGACTTCAGGGAACAAGAGGACGTTAAGGCCGTCAACTGAGAATGGGCCCTAAAGCCCCAAGAGGCGGAGTAGACACTCCCATAGAGAATTAGAGGTTCAAGACAAGAGGGGTAAAATGGCTTGGTATCGACAAGCTAGGATGTATACAGATAATGCTATCCCAGACAGATATAATTGTATACAAAGGTGAAGGAACGTAGCCATTAGTTTGAGTGGTGGCTTGAGTCCGGAGCAAAGTAAGGAGAGGAGTTAAAGAGGCACTCTAAGACTTTTTTCTTTGCCTATATAGTGCAGGATAGGCAATTATTAAAGAATACGATAGAGGCTCTTGTGTATGCCTTTTGTATACCTCTGATGTGTAATTTGTGGGTTCTCTGCCATCTTGATTCCTTCTTCCCATCAGATATGGTTTTACTAATGATTCCTACTTTTCGCATCATGCCTGTTCTGAATGCTGTGTAAGGGCAGCAAGTAACAATCCAGTGACACAGAACTGCGCTCCTCTCACACTGCACGGTCTCCATGTTTTCCTATGTGAAGAAGGCTCAGCCTATCTCTCTCCCCTGTCAGCTTTTACATGCAGGAAGTATGAAGACCAGTGTGAAACTACATCTCATAGAACTACACTGGAGAGTCAGCACAGACAATGTGAGTCTTTTATATAGATTTATATAACTGTATACACTTACCTACTATATATCTGAAGTCCAGATCCTTTAAAAAGGGGAGATATTCTATATTTAACAAAATACAAGGCTATACAGGGGAGTGTGGGAACAGACCTGAGAGCTGCCAGGAAGGATTTCATTGGTGATGTCATCCTATCGTTCACGAGAGGTCGGACACATAGAGACTGAGTTAGGCCTCTTGCACGCGACCATATGGCTTTTTCAGTATTTAGTGGTTCGCAAAGAACGGATTAGCAAAAAATATGGATGACGTCCGTGTGAATTCCATTTTTTGCGGAACGGAACAGCTGGCCCCTGATAGAACAGTACTATCCTTGTCCGTTATGTGGACAATAATAGGACATGTTCTATCTTTGAATGGAACGGAAAAACTGAAACGGAATGCATACGGAGTACCTTCTGTTTTTTTTTTTGCGAATCCATTGAAATGAATGGTTCCGTATACGGTCAGCATACGGAACACAAAAAACGGAACGTAAACGGGAAAAAAAAAACGTTAGTGTACAAGAGGCCTTACTGTTTACACATTACAGCAAGCTCTGGGCTGCTGATCAGACTTGAGGTCACATGACCAGGTTCCCATAATGTAAAGGTTCAAAATATATGTATGCAACTGAGTTACACTGGTAGAATACTGTGCAATATGTGCTAAATAAGAAAAAAAATCCAGAGTGCTTAATTTAAGATTCCAGGTTAACCCAGGGCCTAGAGGAGAAACCAAGGAGAGACCCTAAAATGTGGCACAGAATGGAAGTCATGTAATACATGACAAAAGTCAGGGATACCTACTCCCCCCCACTGCGTTTAAGACCGGTCAATAGGGAAAAGGCAAGGTCTCAATTGCCCCCCAAAGTTAAGGAGCACAGCTTAAAGAATGGTCTGGGTGCCAAGCATATGCTCAGTCTGAAAAAATGTATAAGATCTTGGGTAGAATATCTGATTTTATGAGAGATCCTTTTAAACCTCAAATACATTTGGACTTCTGGGCATGTAGCTCTCATTTTCAGCTCATCTTACAGGGAACTTCTCAAAATCACACAAAGTAAATCAGATTTTAAAATTGTTTGAAAGTGTATACCCTTCTAATTACTATATACTTTATGAAAAAGATCAGATTTTGGTAACGGAAGGCTTGCCATAATATACCAGGATTACAGCGAGATATAGCCATCTTACACTACTGTATATTACCTTCATAAGAAACAAAATCAATAACAAACGGTACCTAAGAAAACTGAATTATGTGAAGATGGTAGGTGAATAATTCACTTAAGACTGCAAATTAGGTTAACCTAAGCCTCGGAAACCAAGTGGTAAGTGAGACCGCAGGCACCAGACTTTTCAATCTGACAATCACATTATACACAATCAGGTACAGGAGAAAAGGCAGTTCCTACAAATTGCATAGCACAGATAACAGATATTACACAGGAGACATTAAGTGAACAAAGCGGCACCAAATGCAATAAATTGTTAAAGAAGCACTCCCTCCAAATTTTGTATTCTCTGGTCTGTTATAAAACTGCATTAAGAAAATGACAGTGAAGGTAATCTTAACAGTGGCTGTATTTGCGTGTTATCACCTTCCTTCTGGTCCCCAGCTGTGTCATGTGGCTGACACTCTGACTCTCCTATTGACACAGCGCCTTATGTGTGGAAAGAAGTCAGCTTATCGAACCATTTCTAGGGAGGCTTTAATGTCAATCTCATAGGAATGAACAGAGAAGCTAACTTCCTGTCCACACAGAAGATGGTGTCGGTCACATGACACAGCTGAGGACCGGGACGGAGTAGTAAATCACTGGTAACTTCGCTGCAATTCACATCATGTACTTTTCCAACAGGCCAGAGGATAACATTTTTGTGGGAGTGCTTCTTTAAAGTGGTTTGTGTCTGGGATTTTACTACTGATGACCTATCCTCAGGATAGGTCATCAATATCAGATAGGCGGGGGGCCCGAAACCCGGCACCCACACTGATCAGCTGTATGAGGAGACACGTGCCGTCTCCCTTTTCTCTTCCTTCTCGCTGCTGCTGTCTATGTCAAAGCAGTGGTGAACAGGAAGAGAGAAGGGAGACGGCACGTGCACACTGAGCGTGCCGTCTCCTCATAGAGCTGATCAGCGAGGGTGCCGATCAGCTGTATGGATAGGTCATCAATAGTAAAAGCCCCGGAGACTTCTTAAATAATTTCAGTTTCTTAGGCTATGCTCACATCTACAAAAAGAGAAAAATGTAGATCGGCTCACCTCCATGCAGAGACAGTGCTCGAGGCCGGCAACCCAACACAGGTACAAGGAAAGAACTTAGGTGGATCAGCACTCAATAAAAACAAGGTACTTTATTCGCTCAGAGCATATGAAAAAATATTAAAAGCACTCCAGCTTACATGTTTCGGGCAAACATGCCCTTACTCATAGCAAGTAAGGGCATGTAGGCTGGGTTGTTTTTTAATATTTTTTTCATATGCGCTGAGGAAATAAAGTATCCTGTTTTTATTAAGTGCGGGATTGTCCTATGTTTTTTTCCTTGTAACAGTGTTCACATCTGCACTAGAGACACCACTTGGAAACTCCATTGCAGATACTGTTCTTTACTGAAAAGGCAGCACTGCGGTACTGCTGTGTTGTACCTATATGAGTTAGGGTTTGAGTGCTCTTGAATCTGGACATCAGATAGAGATATGTCATCATCTTCCTCCTCATCACTTCCTTGGCTGTCCTCAGAATCATATTCCAGTCTATTTTGTGACAGTGGAAAGAAAGGCTGAAAGGAAACAAAAGCTTGTAATTTTAGTTCTGTTAATGCTGTTAACTAAAAGTAGATATGGGGGGGGGGTGTCATATATACTTATATTTGTGCTACTGCCAACCATCCTTTTAAATTTATTTTTTATATAGTGCCAACATATTCCACAGCGCTTTACAGACATCATGACTCAGTGGAGCTCCCAATCTAAACTCCATCAGTATGTCTTTGGAGGGTGGGAGTACCCGGCTGAAGCCCACACAGACATGGGGAGAACATAGAAACATCCATGAAGATGTTGAAGTTGGATGGGTTGGAAGGCCAAGGCCATTGAGCCACCGTGCTGGCCTTTTTATCTTATTAGGTTATGTTCACATCTGCGCCGTTTTATCCATTTTTCTGTTCCAGGAATGAATCAGTGGGGCAGATGTACTAAGACTGGTGTTACAAATGCCAGACTTAACATAAGGTCAGTCAAAGTAGAATGCAACAAACGTATTAATGCACAGGCCTCTTAATACATTTGGTGCACTTCCGGGCAGTCCGTGTCAGACTATGATCTGGTGTAGATCTGAACTATCACTTATGCCAGTTTCTAAATGAATTAGAGTAAATCCGTCAGGCCGCGGGAGGCCATGCCCCTCCAGCGAAGTCCCACCACTTTTAAAAAAAGGCGAGAGAAGTGAAAACTCGAAATTATGACGCAAATATGCCATGCACCATAATCAGTTTTATTTTAAAACACTTTATAAATATCTTCTTTTGACTATATTAACCCCTTAGTGACCAAGCACATTTTTAAAAAATTGCATTCCAAGAGCTAGAACTTTTTTGTTTTTTCATAAATGTACTTGTAAGAGGTCTTATTTTTTGCAGGACAAGTTATAGTTTTTAATACACCATTTTAAGTACATGTAATGATTTATTAAAGCCAGCCGTTTAGCTAAAACCCCCTTTGTTTACGTCAGTAAAAACACGTATGGGTGGTCACTAAGGGGTTAAGATCCTTTCAGGAAGCCTGTCATTTTAGTTATAGCATACATGGACATACATAAAACACAACAGACTTGGCTGGCAGTGCATACGGTTTACCATTCCACCATTAATACAACTTTAGGGAAGAGACATCTTAGCACATATCATGCCATATATTTAAATGGTGACAAGGCAATGAGTCGGGGAATAAGCAGAAAAAGCTGTAATAGATCAAGCCATATAATTCACTGAAAATATTTCTTAAAAACACATGTAACATACATCAGCCATAAGAACAAAAAGACACTAAATGACATAGGGTACTTTCACACTTGCGGCAGGACGGATTCGACAGGCTGTTCACCCTGTCGGATCAGTCATTCCGCCGTGCCGCTGGACCGCCGCTCCGTCCCCATTAACTATAATGGGGACGGAGCGGAGCTCCGGCGCAGTACGGCCTTTTGCCGTGCACTGCCGGAGCTCCGCCCCCGTCCCCATTATAGTCAATGGGAAGGGAGCGGCGGTCCGGCGGCACGGCGAAATAGCTGAAGGACGGATCCGACAGGGTGAACAGCCTGTCAGATCCGTCATGCCGCAAGTGTGAAAGTACCCTTAGGCTATGTTCACACCACATGCAGTGTGTATGCTTGGCTTAAATGCTGTGAGATGCTCTCGGTGTATATACTGAACATATGCATAGCTTGGAATTGTTCTTTTTTCATCTGTATTGGAAAGCATAGTCAACTATAAGTCTGGGCTACACACACAGATTTTTCCCAAGGTGTACACTAAGTGTACGTGTACAACAATCTTACGTGTATGAACTATACACCAAAAGACTGATTGACCTGTAGACAAGTACCTTTGCTATGAAATAATCCCAGATGCTGAGTTCAGGAGGGATGAATTTCTCACGGAAAAGGGAAGAACCCTGGTCCAACAACGGTGAAGCTAAAGCAGATGGACTGTCTTTGAGCTGAGTTCTTGTAGAAAGTCTGAATCGCTTTGAAGCCTTGTCATTTTCTTCTACTGGAGGAGAAACAACTACAAAATAATGAGAAACAAGAGAAAACGTAAGAATGTATGAAACACCAACCACTGATTCCAGGGCTTACAGTATATTGCAGCAGCTATAGGGCATTGTGAAGGTTTGCTCCACCTTAATTCTTCTGGAGGTAAAATGCGGAAGCGAGCGGCAGGATATGAGGGCAGAACAGCTGTTGTTTACGGTTTGGTAAGATTTAATGTACTGCATGTTATGGGGAGACATAAATTGAGCACATGCAATATGATTGGCATGTTATCCAATTATACCGGCACTTAGCTGTGGGCTCAACTACAGTATATACAGCTGGCTATTACAGGGGCATGTAATGTCCATTGTGGTTTTGTTGGGTAAAACCTGTAACAGACGTTTTGGCAGTAAAAGTACTTCTTGCTAGCTATCCTAAAACTGCCCGTTTAAAAGGTACCTGTGCTACACACGAAGTGTTGCCTGGGTTGTTAATAATATTTGAAATTAACTGTTAATAAATTATATTTTTATACTTTTTGCTGCTCCTGTTGCTGGAGAACGTGTTCATTGCACCTGTTGGAAGATCTTGCTCTAGATTGATCCGTGCATGGGTCTAAGAAGTACTGCATACAGTTAATGGGTGAGCTGAGCCATGTTTTTAATCTATGCCTTTTTAAAATGAGTAAGCCTACTTTAACACTAGCGTTTTAGCTTTCCGTTTGCGAGATCCGTTCAGGGCTCTCACAAGCAGTCCAAAATGGGTCAGTTTTGCCCTAATGCATTCTGAATGGAAAAGGATCTGCTCAGAAGGCATCAGTTTGCCTCCGATTAGACTCCATTCTGCTCTGGAGGCGGACACCAAATCGCTGCTTGCAGTGGCTACCCAGAAGACTTTTTCTATATGGCCTTATGACTTCTAACTAAAGTCCAGAGATTTCTTTCCACAGGCATGTATACAGTACTTTGTATTTGAAATATTTTCCATACATAGCAATTTTACCTCAATAGTGAATTCGTAAGTAAAAAAAAAAAAAAAAAAGCAATCTATAAAGTGGTCCCGGGTCTTAGCCGCCTTCCTTCAGAAAATACGTTAACTGGAATCCACTTACCTTTGATAAACCAGTGATTACTTAAGCTGAAATACAGAATATTCTACATATAACAGGCTGAAGAACCAAAGCGTGCACAAACTGCATGCACATGCCCAAAGTAAGTGGGCAGGAATAGCAAAAAGCCAAAAACATCTTCTCTGTGAAAGAGCATTGCACAACTGAGCCATTATTAGTGAAACTGAAAGCCAGCATCAGACCTTCAGTCCAGCACTTCCCAGGTTATTTCGTTAGACCAAGGAGAACAAGCGGCTCTTTCCATAAATTATAGTGCATAATGGAGTTCTTAAAGCAAAACTGATATGGAGGCAATTGAAAATGGCGTTTGTTGGAAATAATGGAATGGAGTGCGACAGCAAGACATGACACCACATTACAAACAGCAAAGGGCATGCCAGTATCCAGAACTGCTAAGAATATGTGACCTGTAGCTATCTGCCAAACACTAACTTCACCCTTTCACTGAGTATTGGGAAATACTTAGATACTAGTAGTGTGACGTAGATAAACAGCCAAATCTGACTATTTTGGAAGGACAAACCGACCATCTGTGACGGAAAATGTTGGATAAGAAGGTTGGGTGGCAGGCTGGACTGCTACATGCTAGGTTAGTGGTGGCACGGGTGCCAGAGGTGGCACTCAGAGCCCTCTCTGTGGGCACCTGCACCGTGGAAAAAAAGTCTATGGTGTACCAATATGCCTTAGACTTTTCCTGCCATTCATCAGTGAAGGGCGCGCTATGAACAGCACAGGCAGTGCACTGAATTAGGCAGGATATTGATAAAGTACATAGAAGATATACTATATTGGACTGTAGCATTAATATTGCCGTGTTGGCACTTTGCAGTAAATATGTGGGGTTTGGGCTACAGTTTGGGCACTCAGTCAGGTCCTTTGTTCTTAAAGGAGTATTCCCATCTCAGACAATGGGGACATCTCTCTAGGATATGCCCCCATTGTCTGACAGATGCAGGTCCCAGAGGTGGGACACACACCTATCTCATAAACGTAGCCGAAAACAAAGCCGGCAAAGCGGTGGCTGGCAGTGCCGGGTCTGGCTACCACCAAGCGTCCCTATTGGGCCACCGAAAATAGCCGAGCGGCGTGCTCGGCTATTTTTGGAATCCCCATAGAAATGAATGGGGCCAACGGAAATAGCCGAGCCAGCGCTCAGCTATTTTTTGGCAGTCCCATAGAAATGAATGGTGGTGGGCAGCCGCGAATACACGGTGCACCATCCTTCAATTTGCTGGCTGCGTTTATGAGATAAGTGCAGGTCCCAGCGGTGTGACCCGCATCTATCCGACAATGGGGACATATGCTAACGATATGCCCCTACTGTCTGAGATTGGAAAATCCCTTTAAATGTGTTACCCGGGAATTTGATACTCATGGTCTATCCTCAGGATAGGTCATCACTATCCGTTCTAAAAGATGGATCGTCGCCAAACAGCGGTTTGAGGAGCTCTGGTGAGCAGTGCAGTCTCTTCACAGCGTCGTACATTGTATATCAGTAAAATATTTATCTGCAGATTACTGGCAGATCCATCACATTATAGTATCAACAGTAATTAATCTTATATGTATGACCACCACACATCACACCAAATTTAGCTAGATCAGCCAATGCTCTGCGAATCCATATCTCATGTCTGTGGCCAGCTCAAGGTTCCAGAGAATTCAAGTAAAATACATTTTGCGGTGCCCTGGCAATAACAAATGGCTTATTAACCCTTTAAGTAACACAGCTTTCTGATGCCTAAATGTTCAAACCAAACTTTCACCTTTGAATTATGTAAGCAGGGTGAATTTTTTTTAAAGGGGTTTTCTGGGGAAACATTTTATTTAAAAATGGGGTAGGGATGAGCTAAAATAAACACTCATCACTCCTTCATCCAGTGCTGCTGCTCAGGTCACCACTTCTCTGCACTTCCTGCTCTCTGGCTCAACATGCAGGAAATGTCTTGGACAGCCGACTCATCTGACCACTGGCTGCAGCAGTGACCCATCTGTGCCAGTGATTGGCTGAGCAGTCTGTTCAAGTCATTTCCTGCGCTTCGAGCTAGAAACCAGGAAGTGGAGTGGTGAATTGAGCAGAGGCCAAACAGAAGCTCTGTGGTAATGGTGAGGTAAGTAATGGCTGCTTTTTATTTTAAAGGGGTTTAATACTGATGACCTATCCTCTGGATAGGTCATCAATATCTGAACGGTGGAAGTCCGACCCCCAGGACCCCCGCCGATCAACTGTTTGAGAAAACAGTGGCGCACATAGTAACGCCACGGCCTTCTCTCAGCTTTTCCTAGGCCAGTGTCGTCATGGTTATTGGTCACATGGCCTAGAAGCAGCTCGGCCCATAAAAGTGAATGGGGCTGAGCGCGATACCAAGCACAGCTCTGTGCTTGGTAAGCTGAGAGAAGGCCGCGGAGCTTACAGGAGCGCTGGCACCTTCTCAAACAGCTGATTGGCGGGGACCCCACCGATCAGATACTGATAACCTATCCAGAGGGTTAGTATTAAATATTAAATCAGTATTAAAGTCTAGGAAAACCCTTTTAACACATGACCATGCTTTTAAATAAAATGATTCCCCCCTTTTATATATTCTATTTTTGCAATTTAACATTATAAGCTTGACTACACAAATGTATTCTGTCCCTTAACTCTACAGAGTATTACAATACCAATTATGTGTACTCTGCCCAACCTACACCGTACCTACAATGTCCGAGAACAAACATATTAATTTCTACTTTGGTTTGCATAAGGAAATGACTAGGACTTGGAAATCTAACTGAATTCCTATCATGGCCCTACCTCCATTACTGAAAAAATGACTGGTGAAAGAGGATCCTCATGACGACTGTACTGTTCTATCAGGAGCAGCTGACAAGATTGATACATAGCTTTCTGGGAAACAAGATTTAGTATAAAGACCTGTTTCATACAGTTGTCATATGGCTGCCTTTTAACATTCGCAGTCCCCCTCCTAACAGAACCAAGGTTCATTGCTGATCTATGTTCAGTTCACTATTCGTATTAAGTCCATTTGACATTGTTCTACCTGGCAATTTATGTATTTAACTCCCTGAATAGATTATGGTTATGAAATCAGACTTCAGTCTCACCCAATAGCGGAAGCATTCCCTGTATCGCTCTGAGGGAGTTAAAGGGGTTGTACCATGAAAAATAGTCCACAGTTCTCAAACCAGCTCCTGGATTTGAATACTTTTGTAGTTGCATGTAATTAAAAATTTAGCATAGCTGCTGAGTTATTCAATACAATGTATATGTATAGCGCCACCTGCTGTTTGTTCTTTTTCTTATTTCTTTGTCCGGCTCACTTAGAGGGCCACACATGCTCAGTTTCATCCTTCAACTGCCCCCTGAGCTGTAATAGGGAGAGCATGAACACGCCCCCTGAGCTGTGATAGGGAGAGCATGAACACACCCCCCTGAGCTGTGGTAGGGAGAGCATGCACACGCCCCCTGAGCTGTGATAGGGAGAGCATGAACACACCCCCCTGAGCTGTGATAGGGAGAGCATGAACATGCCCCCTGAGCTGTGATAGGGAGAGCATGAACATGCCCCCCGAGCTGTGATAGGGAGAGCATGAACATGCCCCCTGAGCTGTGATAGGGAGAGCATGAACATGCCCCCCGAGCTGTGATAGGGAGAGCATGAACACACCCCCCGAGCTGTGATAGGGAGAGCATGAACACACCCCCCTGAGCTGTGATAGGGAGAGCATGAACATGCCCCCTGAGCTGTGATAGGGAGAGCATGAACATGCCCCCTGAGCTGTGATAGGGAGAGCATGAACATGCCCCCCGAGCTGTGATAGGGAGAGCATGAACACACCCCCCGAGCTGTGATAGGGAGAGCATGAACACACCCCCCTGAGCTGTGATAGGGAGAGCATGAACATGCCCCCTGAGCTGTGATAGGGAGAGCATGAACACGCCCCCTGAGCTGTGATACGGAGAGCATGAACACACCCCCCTGAGCTGTGATGGGGAGAGCATGAACATGCCCCCTGAGCTGTGATGGGGAGAGCATGAACATGCCCCCTGAGCTGCAGCAGATAAGACCCTCCCCTTGAGCTGTCAGCTTCATATAAATGTAGCAGAGCAATGAATGGGGAGATCTCTGGATCCATGAGAAGTACAGGGCTGGTTCTAGCTTTGTTAGAAAGACGATGACATGTAAATAATGAAAATCAGACATCATATAGTACATTATTTATGGGATAACCCCTTTAAAATCACACTCGGGCTGGTCTGTAACAATAGGTCTCAAGAACTTAAGGTGGATTTAGACTGCCCAATTTTCGGGCAGATTATAAGGGACAACCGTTCCTGCGAATGCTCGTTCCTGACAATCTGCGCATCTAAATGTGCCACTGATCCCTCGATGAACGAGCGAAATGCTTGTTCATCGGGCAATCCTGTTGTTCATGTCTAAACAGCAATCTGCTACCCAGAAACAATGATTCCTTACGGGGACGAGCGATCGCAATAGCGATCCCTCGTCCTCATACTGTGAAGGAGATAGCTGACTGTCAGAAAGCAACAATTCCTTCCCAACAATCGGCTGTAACATTGTGTGGTGTAAACCTGCCTTTAGACAGTGTGTGTCATGCACTATATGTCCTAGCAAGCGATCAACCAATGATCTCTCCCTCTTGCATTTTCTGAAGGCTGCTTGCTGATGGTTTTACAATTATTTCTGCTATCGCAGTCATATAGCACAACAAAAAAAACACTACTTTAATGTGTCACATGAAAGGAGTACTGTAGTCCTATCTGAACAGCACTGCAAATGCTTCACTTAAAAGGCTAAGCTACAAAAGCACACAAACCACACCATATACCCAAAAGAAAAAAGCTAGCCAAACAGCATGTTAGTAAACTAGGATGTATGAACATATATTGGAAAAAAAATACTGAAATGCTGGGAACATATGGATTTCTAATAGTTTTCCATCAGTGGATGATGTTATAGTTTTTGTATAAATACGTCTAACTGCAGCATTTATAGCCGATATAGACTATTATAAAGTAACCTAGACTGAGGGAAAAGGCAAGCTTCATTTTCAATACTGCAAAAACAGTATATGATATAAATTTTGTACACAAAACATGCACCAGGTAAGACATTTCCTACTGTGCCAATAAATGAACAATTAGAAATCCAGTGAAAAGTAAAAATCCAGAAAACATCTCCCAGCGCTAGCCTATCGCATTAGAATGGAGTAGGGGGTTGAGTTGCCCTCAACTAAAAGCTAGTTTCTTGCCTGCAGGGCTGGGAGGGCTATGGGTACTGATGGCAGTAAGGGCTTTGGAAAAGCCAACACATTCCATGGAGAACACAACTACCTGATGAGGGCTAGGGATAGAAAAGTATTTTCCTGTCAAAACAAAAAGAGAGAGAACATTCAGTGCACAGCGGGTCTATAAAGGGATTTCACACAGCACCTGAGCAAACTTCCTAAAGATCTGCTTCATATGAAATCAAAGACACTGCTCATCATTACCGAGTAACACAAGCAATATTTTAGGCTCTTTGGTATAACCGTGCCTGTGTTTCTTCATATTAGGGGCAACTATACAGTTTTCCCTTAAAAAAATAAAATAAAAATCTTAATAAATCACAGCACTGCAGCAATAAAGAGGACATTCTTACAAGATGCTGCAGTGTAAATGATTCAAGCACTTGTATGCTGCTTACATGGAATCCTCAGCTCAGAGGTCACTATGTACATACGATAAGCATACTGACCACATATTCATCCTCATTTAAATTTTTTTTTCAACTTTTCAAACAGTCAAGAATTGATTTTATGTGCATTTTTCCCATTCAAGGGCATGAACTGTACGTCAAACGCTAGGGAGGCTCATCCCAGTCTGCCACTGGCTGCTCCCCCTGACACTGGATGTTTTTTATCCACGCACGGGAAAAAGCAGCAGCGGCAGTGCGGGGACCAGGAGCGGCGCAGGGAGCGGGGCAAGTATATTCCCTGTGAGGGGCCCGGCCCATGGGGGGAGGAAGGCAGTTTATAGTATTGGATAACTCCTTTAACTTTCTAGAGGTATCTCCCAGAGAAAGAACTGTGCCTCTAGCACCACATTCTTCAAGGAGCTCTCTATTAGTCAATGTCCAACATTTTAAAGGGGTATTCCAGTTACCAGAAATATAACTTATGTTTTAGACTAATTCATCAATAATTACCTAATATAATGTAAATTTCACATATTTACCGTTCAGTGGTTATTAAAGTAGTTTTCTTCCTCTGCTACCCACTGTGATTCCTCTTAAATTACCACAGCATCGACCTGTAGTTCTGAGCCTGTGTTAGGTCGAGCATGCTCAGTGTGTTGCTATCAATTCTCTATCTAAATGTCTTGTCAAACAAAGGGCATGTTAGTATGCTGGTAATTACTGAGTGTAGGGGGCGTGGCCAGACTGTATATCAGGCAGCCAATCAGTAAACACCAACACTCACAACAGGAAAGCTAGGGATTGTGGGGATTGTAGTCTTTGAAGTTTTGTGAGGGAAGATCAGCGCCATGATACTCTGGGTGTTGCAGGCTGACACAAGCTAGACAAATGGATTGCAAGGTAAATTCTCTGGTGATATGTATAGGTATGGGTTCTGGTTGGGTCACAGCTTGCATCCTTAATGCAGCTTTTCAAAAATGAAGTTACTTTACTGGAATACCCCTTTAAGGCTACTTTCCCATGTGCGTTTTCCTTCAGCTTCATCCCCATTTATTGTTAATGAGGACAAAACTGAACAAGCTGAGACGGAGTGCACCAGAATGCTTTCCGTTTTGGTTTGTTGCCTTCCCAAAACTGCTGTAAGCATCGTTTGTGTGTGCAGCATGGGAAACTGAACATGCTGGATCCGGCACCAAAAACCATGTAAAATCAATGGTGTCGGATCCGGCACCTTCTCTGGGAGATAACCCTTTTCATATTTTTTTTCCTATGGAGAATTGCCAGTAAGTTTTCATACCCGGCTGGTGTCCTTAAGGAGACCCAGTACCTCCCCCTAAGGATGTTCTGGAGAATCATGAATGAGGTGATCTTGGACCACAAACTTATCAAATCAGCAGTTAGAAGAGATCCACATACTGCTCCCTTTTTGCAGTTTGCTGCAGTGTATACATTGTAACTGTTGCTAAATTACATTGTTTTCAATGCTAACTTGAAAATCAAAGGCAACAGAAGCAAGCACAATACCCATGATGCCCTGTTAAAAGCTATAGTTCTATAAAAAAAAATCCCCCTGCTGCTATGTAGTGTAGATGCACCTACTGTACATCAATTATACACTGAAGGGACGCAGACAACGTGTTGTCTAATGTGACTTAAAGGGGTTCTCTGGAAATGATTTAAAATGGCTGCCAGCAACTGCTCCTAGAATGTGAGCAGGGCTGCCGATGGGGGGGCCTCACTACACATTACACTCAGGCACTGGCATAGAGAAGATAGTCATGGGTTTTCCTGTCAGGCAGCTCAGCCATGATGACATATCATAGGCAGGATCACATCATTACCACCTATTGTAGAGCAGTCTAGTAAGGCATGTCCCTCTCATCCCCACTAGAAAGCTCTCCAAGTGGAGGCAACCAGACCTCCTCACATTCGAGGACAGGTTCCTGGCAGCAATTTTAAATAATTCCCAGACCACCACATTTTATTATCCTAAATTTCAACACAGACGAAAAAGACAACACAATACATGACTAACATACAAAGCAGGCTGCGATGCTATACATTACTGGCGTACAGAAATGTGCAACACACAGATGGATTTTTAATACACCAACATCTCTGCATTTCCATGTCACCTACGATAAAGGGTGCACAATGACTAACCTGTGACTGGTTTCACAGGCATTTGTCCCCTACATGGAATTCGAGCTCCTCCACCAAAGGCTGCAGACCACATTTTGTCACCCAAAGGATGGCCAACAATGCAGAATAGCTCTTGGCTTGAGTGAGTGGCTAATCCATGGATGAAAAGACTCAGGTACACGGCAGTAAGAATTTCACAAAGCAGGATCGTAAGGCCTGGTTGGGCTTCTTCTCCAGCAGAATTAAGCAGGCGGATTAAACTACTTATTCCTGTATGGGACAAGAAACACACAGTATTGCCATTATCAATCATGTTAAACATTTGCTCCTGTATAAATATCTTGTAGCTGACCGCAAAGTATTAAGTTCTGAACTGGCTACGACTTCAGAGTTCTACATAACAGGTTTATAGCGGTTTTCTAGGACTACGGATACTGATGACCTGTCCAGACCCCCCGCCTATCCGATGTTCAGTGCAGCCGCTGGAAATCACACAGAGGACGGGCGGAAGCAGACAGCATTGTCCTCTGTGCAGTGCCAACTTACTGCAGCCCAGCGAGGTTCTCAGACAGCTGATCCATAGGGTGCCGGACCCCTACTGATCAGATATTGATGACTTATGCCAAAGATAGGTCATCAATATCTGTAGCCTGGAACACCCTTTACAAGTCCACTGAGGAAACTCCTAGCTGGTAAGCTGACCGTATTAATGGGCCCTATTGATTGTAGTATCCATTTGGCACACAGACTTTTTTTTCCCCCACTGTATGGGACAGCATAGGCTAGAATATTCCATACAGAAGCACCGAGTAAAAATAACATACACTGCACTGTATACTTTATTTGTGTACACCCTATGGGCAACGCAGACCTCTGTATGTCCATAGAGTTGCACGAGTCTCCTGTCTGAGGTATACGCCGGGAATTTCTCCCAATATAAACCTCTGACAAGATAGGAACAGAACTTAAAAGGGGTTTTGTCACTTCAGCAAGCGGCATTTCTCATGTATAGAAAGTTAATACAAGCCACTTACTAATGTATTGTTAGTATCTATATTGCTTCCTTTGCTGACTGAATTCACGGCTTGTTTCCATTGTTACGACAACCCAGCAATCCATCAGTGGTGCTCTTTCTTGCACACTATAGGAAAAAATGTCAGCTTGTCTGGGGACCGGGACTGTGGGAGCGCACACAGGCTGGTGCTTTCTTTATACTGTGCAAGCACGGCCACTGCTGCTGGATTGCAGGGTGGTCATAACCATGGATACAAGCAGTGTATGATGCGATGGAAAAATTAATCCAGCCAGAAACGGAAGCAATATGGAGAACAATACATTAGTATGTGCCTTGTATTAACGTTCTCTACATGATAAATGCTATTTGCTGAAGTGACAAAACCATATTAAGCCAGAACACACAAAAACAACATTTAGGAGCCTCCCAGGCAATGGTTCTACAGTATGTCCAGCAATAAGTGATTGGGTGGATTAGATGAAAATTACTTGCATTACTAGGTTGTGAAGTAAGTGGGATGTAATACAGTAACAGTACCTGGCCAATGGGCGGGTGAGGTGTTTGGTATAACGGCTTCATCCAGACTGGTTGTGCGTAGAGGCTGCCTTTGGATTAGAAGAACACTCTGGTACACCATACCTGTAAACTGGTTGGTTTGAATAGAGGAACTGAAAAAAAAAAAAAAAAAAAAAATTAAATTACATACAGTCATCATAAGAAAATGTAATGGAAAGTAATCTTCGTTATGTCAAATGGGTTATCCGGCCCAGTCTATAGGCTCTGATATGGCATATGGAAGTCATAGGTGCAGACCTGAACCGCTAACCAGAAGGGAGCTCCTGCTCCAAAGGTGACAATTAATTGCATGCAGTAATTCCCTCAGCAATAAAAGTGAATCCCTTGTCAATTCCAGCAAGTGATGTGACAATCTTTTACATCAATAGTCCTCACTGAGTTCATTTACAAACCTATGAGCTTGAGTTAGTTCGCAGGCCTTATACAAAGCACTGGCAGCTTTCCCGACATGTCAATTTTTAGTAAATCACTGTATTCCCCATAAAATAACAGTTCAGGAGCACCTTCTCATATAGCCATGTTGTGCTGTTCCTCTGCTATTCCTACAAGAAATGTATAAATAAATTGATAGCTTAGTGTTACCAGTTGGAGGGGCGTCCTTACAGTCCATCAGGACTACTGAGTGCAGGGACATGCCCTTTGACAAGGGGAATGTTAACAGCCAAATGCAAATAGACGTGCAACTTTGTGAACTGTACTAGCCACTTTTTAAAAAGGTGGATGGCACGGGGCAGGGAACAGACACCCAGGCAAATGTAATATGATTTACACCAGAACACTGGCATAATATACCAGAAATGTACGCATGGATGGCCTGATATGTGACACCTCTGAATAGCTGTGGTGCATCTGACGCCAGCAGGCCAGACATTAAAATCAGCACAGAAAATGCTGGTCTAAATAAAAGCCATTGTGTTTTCTTATTCTCTAAGTGAATGTGTGGTCTGACGTGTCTATCTCCTTTTCAAAGCAGGAAGAAAGAAGGATTATGTTTGAATAACTTAAAAAACCCTCATTAAAAACGTACAGAAAATATTGATAAACTTCTAGAAGGAATAACAGTTGAACAGCTCAATATAGTGTTATAAGAAAAGGTGCTCCAGAAATGTCATTTTAGGAAGAATACATTTAAAAAAAAAAAAAACAGACAAGTCAGGACTTCTGTGCACATTTACACCCATCTAACTGTGTTGGTGGGTTCTGTACCTGTTGGCTGATCCTCCACAAAGGCACTGATAGATACAGGCAGAGAGCGATGCAGCCAGAGTGTGCATCACATATATCTGAAGAGAGGGAAACGGCAAACATCAGCACATTTATAAACGGTCCAAGACGTCTGGAAAGTAGAAGGAGCTGGACAACATACCTTATTACTACGGACATCTGGGTGAGGTGGGGAGTCGAGATTGATTATGGCATGCAGAATATCATGGGTTAAGTTACTGAGATGTAACAATGGATTGGCCACAACAGTTTTGGCACTTGCTGTGCAAGCAAATAAAAGCGGGATTGAAGTCTGTTCTGTTTGAGGACTGGAAAGAACAGAGGTATCCTGGAAAGAAAAAGGTTAACATGCAAAGTATTACAATTCTGTTTAATCACCTACTGTACTGTATATGACAAAGCACAGGCGTCCAACTCATTTTATTTTTGTATCTTTTCTGCAGAAGGAGCTAGCTGTTTCAATATATATATATATATATATATATATATATATATATATATATATATATATATATATTTTTTTTTATTTTATTATATTATATAAGAAAATAATGGCGGCGCTGGAAAAACACAAGGAGGGTGCTAGGTCCAGGGATGTAGCAGCTTACCCCGTCTGATAGAGATGAAAAAACAGACAGCACTCCAAGTAAAAGCTAGTGGTGTTTATTCACCCATGTGGATGGCAACGTTTCAGCTCATACAAGAGCCTTTTTCAAGCTTGAAAAAGGCTCTTGTATGAGCTGAAACGTTGCCATCCACATGGGTGAATAAACACCACTAGCTTTTACTTGGAGTGCTGTCCGTTTATTCAATATATATATATATATATATATATATATAAAATCACACACACACACACAAAACTCACAAAAAGTTAAGGATATGTCCTCATCTCAAACAATTTATTGTCGTCCATGAAGATGGAATTAGGCCTGTGTGGTTCATGCAGAGGCACAATGACTGGATTAATGATGTTATACAAGTAGTATGGGCTTGTCACTGCACCATTCACAAAGGGTAGGGCAGTTCTGTATTGACTAGACACCTGCCCACCGCAAAGGCTCGTCTGGTGACAACAGTGGCTGATGCACAGCGCTCTGCTGGACGTCTCCAACATCTTTGGCGGCCATAATTTCTGCTCAGCATGAATCGACTTTCATCAGTTAACAGCACTGAGGCCCACTGGTCCCTCATCCAGCGTAAATGCTCCCTGGCCTATGTAAGACGATGCCGCCTGTGCCTGGTGGTGTGATAAGGTACCCTTGCAGGTCGTCTAGTATGCAGAGCCCACACATACACACCCAGGGGCAGAATTACTTAAGCTCCTTTTACATGGGGCAACAGAATAGTAGCTGATCGCTAGAGGAGGGGACCGGTGCTACTACATGCAGTGATCTCCTAAAGATCCTAAAGAGTATGGTAAGGAGTGATCGCTAACGCCATTGCTCTTCCCCATACAGACTCGTTGATTGCCGACAGCAGATTGTGTTGACACAGCACTATCTGCTGCCAGCAAATGACGATTTATGCATCCACACAATCGGGTAATCGGCAGTACATTTATACCGCCAGATAGCGATTATCTTTAAGACTCTCGGCCCGTGTAAAGGTCCCTTTAAAATGGATAATTTGTGTCACTGCACTGTGAGATCTGCGTCTTCAGAGAGGTTATTATTTTGGGGTAAAAAGAAGTTACTGATTTATTCATGTTTCATGATTGGAGAATAAAAACAGAAAGCAACTGCCCTTGTTTGTACTTTCCGGCTGAATGCACAGAGGCAGCTCCTATGTGGCAATAGTCCGGGTAGTGCAAGAACAGTACAGTGCAAAGATGGAACCGGTAAGAAACACACTTACTGCATAAGTCCAGAAGTAGGGCAGGGCAATTATGGAAAAAAATGTATCTATATTTCAAGTTTATGGACGATTGTCTCCATTATTTTATGTCTAGATATTTGACACCTAATCATCAATTGGGCGCAGTCTCCTGCAGTCCATGTGCCTAACCAGAAATCTACAACAGCTCAGAGCTGCTGCAGATTTCTGGCTTTATTTGAGGTACATAAAGATACATTTGTTGCATTCCACCGCCCTCCCTTTCAGAAAAATGTCAAGGATGGCGAAAAGTGGCAGATGCGGCAATTTAAAAAGTCACACCTGCAACTTTTTAACACTACTTTTCAGGCGCATAGGGAATGATAAATCTCTCCCTATGTCTTTTCACCAGGGAGAGAGGAGAAAACAGACATCTCCGACGTTGGCTTATCTGTTGGGGGAGCAAAAGGATTGGGCATTAAAAAAATAAAAATAAAAAGAACCAATCCTTCTCTTTCCCAACATCAGGAGAGATGGGAGGCCTGCATACACTTTAGATTGTCACCCAATCCTGTCTAAGACAGATTCAGACAACTGCCAAATGTGTATAGGGTGGCCTTATGATGTTAGCACTGTCCTCCAGCCAAAAAGCTTAAGAATGTACATTGTTTTTTTTCTTACCTGCTAATATTAAAGTGATGTTCCCAACATTATTCAAGTCAGTACCTACAAGGAGGGGATCATCACCTGCCTGGCTGCTTTGTAGCACAGCTCAGTACTGTGATCTGTGACTACAGTGCCTACAGGGAATGCGTGGTAGTCTAAGACACACCCCCTGTCTCATCATTGGTCGAGGCTGCTGCTCTCTCTCCTCCCTGCTCCGATTGTCTGCTGTGTATCATCTATCACAGGTTTACTGGGGAGTCAGAACAATGAGGGCAGATATCCAGTGCAGAGAAGGAAGATTACTTAGGAGAAAAAGATCAGGGAATTGCTGCACTTGTACTGAAGCCTAAGTGAGCCTAAAGGTGGTCATGCACTTTAGATATGTTGACTGACCTCTACTCATCCTGGCCAAGATTGCACCTATTTCCAATAAGCAGAGGGGAATAAGAAGCTGTAAGACATATCCCATATCAACAAAAGGAATTTCAACATGACAACTAACATGACGACAATTAACTTTGGCCAAGCATCCACCACACATTAAATGGTTGTCTGATCCCTCAGATATCTGAGGAAGTGGCTGACATTCATCTAATGTGTATGGTCCTCTTCAGTAAGGCTGAGCCTGGAGAAACCCTTCAACGCTGCTTTTGAAAAAAAACACTCAATACCTGCTGAGATTCTTGAAGAAGCAAAATCAACTCCATTCGGACTGAGGCCAGCCCACCACCATGAGATCCATGCAGGACACAAAAACTCAGAAACATCCGCAGAAGGGACTGGAATTTTAGTAGCCACTGACGTCTCTGAAAAACATCTTTCCTCTGCTTTGTTGTCACTTGATCACAAGAACTATCTGAACTATCGTCATAGGAATAGTCGATAGCTGCTGCCAAGTTCGGCTCCTCCAGGTTAGGGCTGTATTCACATATCTTCTGAAGAGCAACGACTGCTCTCTCCAACCAACTATATAGCTGATATCGCAGCTTGCCCCCATCGACTTCATACCCAGTAGATAATGTCCGCAGCTCACCGGTCAGAATCTTCAGACATGCTCTGAATTTTAGCTGTGCAGCGATCACATCTTTTGAGTGACTAAGGACATCATTTTCATCAATGCTGATAGACTCAGATAAACTAGTGGTTGTTGCCGAGGGTTTATCACTTTCTGTGCTCTGTGAAGGCTTTAAGTCTTTCATGGACAATCCAGACCCTTCGGACTCTTCATCTGTTTCAGCATCCCACTTTAGTTCCAATGGCTCATCTTCAGATGCTATTGATGGCTGACTCCAGTCAAATGAAAGGGCAGAATGTTGCTGCTTCTCTGAGGACACGTGAGATACTCCATTGACCAAGGAGCTTGACCAATCAAAGTCACAAGCCGAATCTTTCTTCTCTTCAAGTAAAGGAGATAATGGTGTAGACACCTTGCTTGTATCTGCTAAACTTGAAGTTCGAAGCAATGGCTTTGACCTCTTGACTACTCTGGGCATTTTGGACAATACTTCCAGTGCCAACATTGGACAGCCAGCTTTCAAATGAGCATGGGCAGTAGTAAAGAACAGCTTTCTTTCCCCCAAGTTAATTGTGTCTGCCAAGTCTTTTTCAACAGACAGACGCATTTTGGTAGACGAGGACTCAGACGATCCGAATTGTCGCCTTAATAACATGGGGTGAGTTCTTAAGAAATTGTAGAAATTGAAGACTGATGGATCACAATTTGATGACAGGCTCCAAGAGTCATCTGCAAAACAATATCCAGTGTTGTATTTAGTTAACAATAAAGGAAGGCTTGAATCACAAATATAAAAAAAAAAAAACGAAATAATAAAATAACTTCTGGACATTTCTAGAGTAAATATTTAGGAATAGGAAAATGCATGTGCACGAGTTCCCTAACAAAGTCATATTCTTATTTGCACACGGCTACTGTCAAGATCATCCTCATACCAGGCAGTAAAATTGGACTATTATTTTTCACATACCGTACCCATGTAACACTTTGCAGTCAAATAATTAAACTGTGAACTGCGCAACCCTTGCAATGACCTACTAGCTGAATAAGACGTCTTCAGCCTTTCTACTAATCCTACTTTGGCTAGTTTGCTTCTTGTCATCAGCCAACTTGTAATCCACTACAGCTGGATCGTGGTAGCCATTTATTATTTGCCATGATTGAACTAGGTCATATGAAATATATGAATTAATCTATTACTGAAATGTTAATTTCTGTCCTGATCAGAGACAGTTTCAATAGGTTTGATTTTTAGTGATTTTTGTGACCGTCCATAAAAGTTGCCTTTTTGCCCACAAACCTGCAAGAGTCATTCTCTCACTATTTAGGGGCGACAAGCGATGAGGGGACTCCCTGTATGAGGTCTCCATGCTCCTAATTAGACATATGAAAAGGGGTTGTCCTGGGAAGATGACTCACCACCCCTTTAACATTTTCAGGACACAGCAAACTTTTGAGGTTTTCGGTTTTCCCTCCTCACCATCCACGGACGATAACTGTTATTTTTTGCTGCACATAGCTATTATGAGGGTTTGTTTCTTTGCAGGATGAGCTGTATTTTGAACCCCTTAAGGACCCAGCAATATTCTGGTGGCACCATTTAATGCAATCTAATGGCAACATTTAAAGGATAACTGTCACATTTGGACCCCAATTTCAATTTTCATATATACTACATATATGAAAATTGAAATTAGGGTCCAAATTTACTAATAACATGATATTCCAGAATCACTAACTATTAGACTTACTTACCCCATATTTCAGAAGATTCAGCCCTTAGCAACCAGTCTGCATAAAACTGCAATTTCACTATTCTGTTAAGATGGCCGCCACTGCCCTCACCCTGAGGCTAATCCCGCCTGCCCTCACTACCCACAATGCATTGAGCTTCTCATGCACTAGCTTCTGCACCTCAACTAATGGTTTCTCTCCACACTTAAACTCGCCCTCCTCCTCCTTCTATCACATACACTTTAGGAACATCCCCCTCCCCTAAACAGTGCCATCCACAGATCCTCCTCCCCAACGCTTACAGGAGTACATTTATAAACTGGAATCCGTAACTTTAATCATCGCTCATCTCTTTACTTGGATACATTACTCTCAGCTCCGGTAACAGCAGGCAGTGCGGGCGGCGTTCACTCACTGATATCATGTGCCTGCTCCTCCTACTAGGCGGCGCAGGCGCGTGACGTCAGTGAGTGAGCGCCACCCGCACTGCCTGCTGTTACCGGAGCTGAGAGTAATGTATCCAAGTAAAGAGATGAGCGATGATTAAAGTTAAAGGGCCTCTGTCACCCCCCCCCCCCCCCCATTGTGCAATTTTCATTAGCCGACATTAGCTATTTGCTAAGGTCAGCTGAGTGCAATCATACATGTCCTACCTTTGTCTGTGGCATATTTCTTGTAAAAATCATACTTTTATCATATGCAAATTTCTTCACTACCAGCAAGTTGGGCGTGTACTTGCTGGTAGCTGCCGCATCTAGACACGCCCCATCTCCTCTTGATAGACAGGGCCAGTTCTCCTCCTCCCGTTGGCCTAGTCTGCTTCTGAATTCCCACGCCTGCGCCTCGATCGGCGCAGGCGTACTGAGTGGAGGACGCGCGCTTGCCAGCTCCTTCCTCAGTGCGCCTGCGCCGATTACGTCACACTACACCCGGAAGAGAAGACTGCCGGTTATCGCTGATGCCGGCAGTCTTCTCTTCTAGGTGTGTGACGTAAATCGGCGCAGGCGCACTGAGGAAGGAGCTGGCGAGCGCGCGTCCTTCACTCAGTACGCCTGCGCCGATCGAGGCGCGGGAATTCAGCAGCAGACTAGGCCAACGGGAGGAGGAGGAGAACTGGCCCTGTCTATCAAGAGGAGATGGGGCGTGTCTAGAAGCGGCAGATGCGGCAGCTACCAGCAAGTACACGCCCAACTTGCTGGTAGTGAAGAAATTTGCATATGATAAAAGTATGATTTTTAAAAAAAATAAGCCACAGACAAAAAAGGTAGGACATGTATGATTGCACTCAGCTGACATTAGCAAATAGCTAATGTCGGCTAATGAAAATTGCACAATGGGGGGTGACAGAAGCCCTTTAAAGTTACAGATTACAGTTAATAAATGTATAATCCTTTGAGTTGCGGGGCCCTGTATATTCTAACCCCCCAGGCAAGCGTCCCCATCACCATGGGAACGCCTGGGGGTTAGAATATACCATCGGATTTGAGTCTTCACGATCTCCGTGAGATCGTACTCAGCTGTACAGCGCTCTCACTTCCGGGAATGGATGTGAGCGCGCGCGCACGTAGCAGGGCAGCCTGCTCATGCGTCTCCCGTCCTCCAGCGCAGCCAACAGATAGACGAACCTCTCCTAGCAACGCAGTTTTAGGGTAAGGTGAGAATAGGCACTATGGGGGACAAATTGAATGATTTTAATGGTTTAGGAAGAATTAATATAAAATTTAAAGATGGCCACTAAGGTGATACTAATCACCTTTATCAAAATATGGAAAAAATAATATGACAGTTATACTTTAAAGGGAACCTGTCACCTGGATTTGGGGTATAGAGCTGAAGACATGGGTTGCTAGATGGCCGCTAGCACATCCGCAATGCCCAGTCCCCATAGCTCTGTGTGCCTTTATTGTGTATAAAAACCGATTTGATACATATGCAAATTAATCTGAGATGAGTCAGAGCTTGAAAATATGACTCTTCTCTGGTCACACAAGTAAGATATGACTCTTATGTTAATTTGCATATGTATAAAATCGTTTTTTTTTACAGAATAAAAGCACACAGCTATGGGGATTGGGTATTGTGGATGTGCTAGCGGCCATCTAGCAACCCATGTCCTCAGCTCTATACCCAAAATCCCGGTGACAGGTTCCCTTTATTGCAATTCTGCCATTGTATTCTTTGTTTTGTTTTTTATTGGCATATGACTTATTGATAACATAATAGCATTGAATGTGAATGAGTTCAAGCATATTTTTTTTTTTTAACTAGGCGTTCACCTTGCATGATAAATAACATGACATTTTAACAGTTGATCCAAAATGTGCGCAAAGAGCTTCCATTTTTTGAAGTACAGTAGGTATTGTACCACTTTAATCCAGAATAATCCCTAATCCTTAGTTCTATTGTTTGCATGTGGAATGGTGTGCTGCCTTACGTTTTTGTTTGCTGTCTGCATGCTAGCTTTATGGATGTGCACCTGTGACTATGGATGTGCTAGTCTAAATTTTCTTGCAGCATTTTAACAGTTAAGACATTTTTAGAAATGGATATTACCAGTATGTTAATTTTGTTTTTAGATTATAAATTAAGGATCTTGTTCTAACTTTCAATATTTATTTTTTTAGTATTTTTAAAAACTTTATTGACTTTTATTTATTACCTTTAGTCTCCCTGGAGGACTTAAATCTGCAATTGTTTTATCACTGACCCTGACTGACAACTGATCGGTGCTGCGTCACAAAGGGGGGCATTGTGGCACAGTGGGGGCACCTTTTTGCTGTCTAATTGCCAAGATGTCGCAATCGCTAATGACAGCTGGGATCAGAGTTGTAACACAGCTGGGGCCCATTGTGTATGGAGCCAGCTAAGTTCATAAACACGCTCCATACACTTATAGAGCACTGACGAAGTGCTGCCCATAAGGTTTAAAGAGTTATTTACCAACCATATAAAAACTAGCACAAAACACTAGCAAAAAATAAATAATGCACCGATAAATTCAGGGCTGTGGAGTCGGTAGATAAATGTTCCGACTCCTCAGTTTTATGTACTTCCGACTCCGACTCCTCTGTATTAATATGCGAATGTATTTTATACATTCCTTGAGGGAAAGAAACAGGACTACTGGCTGGGAAGCCAACAGACTACTGTATTGCACAGTTTAAGCAAAAGACAAACACAAGTTCTTCTAAGCTCTTCTAGCAGAGAGGTAGTTGGGCTGCTGCTTTCTCCTTTGTGTGCTTATCTGCTGCTGAAGATCGGGCAGTGGGAGGATCCAGGAAGGGGCATTTATTCTAA
This sequence comes from Bufo bufo, assembly GCF_905171765.1. Lineage (NCBI taxonomy): Eukaryota > Metazoa > Chordata > Amphibia > Anura > Bufonidae > Bufo > Bufo bufo. Next base: position 176,580,345 of record NC_053390.1, on the reverse strand, counting down.
AACATGATTTTCCTAGGAGAATCCCATAGTCATGTTTAAAGTTTAAGCTAACAATCGGAGTTTACAAGTTTTTATAGCCTTAGCTAAATGACAGCAGTTTTTCCAATGGTTTACAGCTTCAGTCTTGAACTATTGGCCCTCCATTCCCTTCACTTATACAAGTGTCTCACTCTCTAGTCCTGCAAAAAACATATTTATTTAATCCCTTATCAGTGAGAGGCTAGGTTACACATGGACGCTGCGTTCCCTGTAAAAGCAGAACACAACACTATGGAAAGTATAAGTATTGCAGCTCCTAATTGTGCGTTGCGTGTCATATAGTGAAGCACATGAAAAGCATGCTTCTTCACGGTCACTTAACGTGTTCGTTTGCGGTTACGTGAGGCACTGCATGCATTGGTCTTTATTCTTACAGTAGAGAAGTCATTAATTATAACTTTTTGTGAATTGGGACATTTAAACTTGCTTTTTTTTTTTTATTCCAATCTAAATTTAGTAGGAGTCGGAGTCGGTGCATTGTTTGCCGACTCCGACTCCAGGTACCCAAAATTTCCCCCGACTCCACAGCCCTGGATAAATTACACAGCAAGTAAAAAACAAAACAAAAAACACAAAATAGATGGATTATGTGGTAACACTCGTCGCTGAATAACTTTTGTGAAGCTCACCTTCTTCAACTCTAAACAACTGCTTCAACAGAGTTTCTAACGATTTTTTGTAATTCTCCAAAATCCAGTAAGCCATGCTGCGCACAAAGGGGTCAGGGTGCATTGACGACAGTGTGGGATCTCGGCCAGATGACTCTATACCCAGCACTCTCTTCTGCAAGATTGATTTGTAGGTTGAAGATTTTTCAAATTCAGATTCATAGAGTCTCGATATCACTAATGCAAGCTGGATGTCATGTAATTTCTCAAGACAAACCTAAAAAAATAAAATAAATTACAAACCTTATACAGTGCAAATTCACACAATGCAAGCAACATTCATAAGGAACAAGTGTAAACGTATTCCATTTTTTTACACTAATCAAAAGATGAGATTTTATAAAAAGTTTCTAGAAATGCACAAGTATAAATGAATTCATCATGTTATATAAAACCAAAATCACTCCAACCTCCACAGCGTCCTTCAGAGATCCAGCCAGAAGAAAGAAAGCCGCAGAGTGCTTAAAACGCTGTTTGCCAAGCAGAGAGAAAGCATTCTTCAGAGCTGCTTTCCGCCATCTCTCTTCATTGAAGTTGTGCCCAAAAAACGCAGTCATCTTTGCGTCGTGCTGAGACCTAACATATAAAATTATATAATATAAATAAACTAAACTTAATACTAAAAACATTCTCCTTGTACAAAAACTGGGGTCTCACTTTTTGTTAAAGAAATTTTTTGTATTAAAAGGAGGAGCAGATTCATTTCTTTGGTCTTATCCAAGTAGTGTCCTACTGATTATTTCCCGTGACCAATATTGGCATGTTCAGTTGAAGAGCAAAATATCACAAAAAAACAATTATACATATCTTGTCTGAATGTTGCAAATAAGGAAAATGGGGGAAAAATGCACCTTACCTATATAGCCCCCATATCACAGCTTTCTTCTTCATGGCAAGGTAAAATATGGCAGCATCTAAGGGGTCACTGTTTCTCTGAAAAGCTGCCTTTGCAATCTGAAAAGAGAAGTGGACAGGTATAGAACATAGCACAGAGTAGAGCAGTACATATGATATTTCATATAGAATACTGATAATGATTATTTATAGGTAGTCAACCATTCTTTTCTACCAAACTGAAATTTCAGCAGGTTGAAGATCAAGATCATATTCCCATCCCCCAGCATTAATGAACAATACCAGAGTGGAGAGTTTTCTTATTGTCACTCTGACCTAGAATCTGTAAGGAAAGCTTGTGACAGGGCTTTCATCTATCTTCAAATAACACTAACTTTTCACACAGCTTTGTATAAATCAATAGTACAAGTGTAGTACCCAGCCCTGGGGGCACTACAAAATGTATATGGTTGTTCATTATGTATTTTATTGTTATTTGGCAGTATCTTCAGTTAAGGAATGGTTGGCAAGGAACAGGACTAACCACTCTGTTCCCCTTGGCAGGAATGGGCTGGACCTACTCCCAGCCGAGAGGGGGAGTTTCTCTCCAGAGACAGAAGGGAGAGGAAGCACATCACAACTCCTGCTCCTGTTACAGATTCTTGAGAGAATGGGGATGTAGCACTGCAATGTATTTTAATACACTGACAGCGTTATGTCTGTGTAATTCAGTAGATTTCAGGATTCTGAGGGTTACACCGCATTATAAAATCAGTATAAAGCTGTGTGATACTGTCAGTGGAGCGGAGGCCAGAACGTGACTGACACATGCTGCGGGTTTATTGCATCCAACTCGCATGTGTGTGTCTGGCCTAAAGCCGCTACCTAGTGGTTGACACTGCTGGATATTCTTGTTGAGACCGAGAAAGTCACTTGCACTCTGAGGAGATGGACTGGTGATGCGCATATTTACCACTAGCAAAAGAGAAGAAAATGGAAAGGAACCAGCACAAAAGTAAAGATTTACTGATATGCAACTATTTATTTGTTTAAATGCGTTTCTCGCCCTATTAAAAAGAAAAAGAAATAAAAAAAAACAGCAAATGCTATTAGTAAAAAAATAAATAAAAATACAATAAAATTGACCTCTCTGGATGCGGACGCTCGGATGGTCCCACTAGTCTGTTTACAAGCAGTGGCCTCAGCAGTCAGCTGAGCATCAAGCCTCACATCACAATTGGCTGCTCGTATACAAAGACCAACAGAGCGTCTGCACGGGATCAGGAGATTGGTGATATTTTTATAATGTCTGCTGCCGTTTGTTTTCAAAGGCTTAAAAAACCTGACGGCACAAAAGCAGAATAGAAGGAATGATCAACAAGAGACGTTGTTTCCTGCAATTTTTCTGTACCATAATATACCAAAAAAGGATGAAGATGTATAACAGTACAGCTACCATGAAATAATAAAGAAACTGGCATATTTTCAGCATACCTTTTCAATGCACATCCGCAAGTTGTTTGTGTTTCTGACCCACCAGCCTACCCCCATTGCCCTGAGCTCTGCCCAGGTGGTGTCACCTTTCTGCATTGCTGGGAGTGTAGCAAGGAGCTCGTTCTCCGCCACAGAATGAAAAGCCCATGCAAAATGACTTGTAGATAAGCCTGTAAAGCAAGGACAGCGGTAAAAAGGCACAAAATCATCAATATCAATTTACAAAAAAAAAAAAAAAACAACGCGTCAGATGGTGAATAAGATAAAACAGATTTAGAATTGTAGATGTGGTTTAATGAGTGAGCTACCCCCTCCCCCACCACACACAGCCCGAGAAGGTGCCACGCTCATTATTACAAAGTGTTCCCTGCATGGTGTAAGGGTAGCCTGCGTGGAAAGTGCTACGTGTAATGTGTTCCTTCTAGAACCCTCTCCCTGCTTTCGGTTAAATGCAGGATTAATTAGGAATATATATATATATATATTATATATATATATATATTATATATATATATATATATATATATATATATATATATATATATACATACACACACATACATACATGCATGCATACGCACACACAAGCGGTTGTATACCTGAAGATGAATTGCATACACATCACTGAACAGTTATTTAGCAATAAATGGTGAACGCCTGCAATGTACATGGCTGCAGTCACCACACTGCCATGATTTTTTTCCTTTACAGCTTTGGATACTACAGCATCATTACCTTGATGAGAAAGCTGAGCTCTGTATGCCGGAGGAAGGGAAGTCGTGAGAAACGTATGAAGACGAACAGCCAGGAAAAATTTAAGACCACATTCATCAAGGGTCTCTCCACCTGTCAGGAAAGTGTTATCAAAGGTTAAACTACGGGCACAAGTTTGAGAATAATGAATCCCCCCCCCCAGGTGAACAAACTGAACAAACCAGAATGGAGTGCGCCAGAATGCGTTCCATTCCAGTTTGTTGTGTACCCATGTTGGGCACAAAACCGCTGCAAGCAACATTTTTGTGTGCGGTATGGGAAACTTAATCACAAAACAACAAAAACCATGTAAGTCAATGGTGCCGGATTCTTTTTTTTATTTTTTGGACATGGCATGTTTATTTTCGATATAATACAACCAGATCCGTTTTGAACGGATGCCGCCAGTTGTATTATTCCTATGGATGCGTTTTGCTCTGGTGTTGATGTCCCATGCCGGATCACAAAATTGGACAGCAAAAACGCATATGTGAAAGTAGCCTCATACTTTAGTCCTTTTTAACACAAAAATATTTAACATCACATAGATTTATCAGGCTAAAAAAGTCTTTTTTCATGGACTGATATAGTAGGCAATTATTCGGAACAAAAAATGTTCCCGATAATTGCCTGAGATAATTAATGTAGTCACGTGCATCAAACATCTCATATGTATGGAGATAGGCGATCACTACAGTGGTCTCTTGGTCAAATACAGTTTCATTATTTGTGGGTAGAGGTACCCATTTATGCAGGCCCAGGTGCCAGCTGAAAGACACCCTCACCCAAGTACATCAGGTGATCCCTGCCATCTTTTACACAGGAAACTTAAAGGGGTATTCTCATCACAGTCGATGGGGGCATATCGCTAGGGGAAGAGAAAAAAAAAAAAAAAAGGGGTTTTCACGTTCAAAATAAAGCTTAAATCAACATGTCGTGAACGTTCTGCCGCTTGAAAAACTTTGGTTTTTCTAATTAATGTGGCAGAAGTCACACCATACCATCATTTATATTATAGTGGCCTGGTATCCCTTCTTTTCCTAATTACACAGTCAACTGCACTTTAATACAGCTGGGGCTAAATGTATGCTAAAAAGACATTTTTTGGCGTATGTTTATCTATTAATGTCTATCTATTAATGTCATATTTAGAGAGAAAAAAATAATATGAAACTAAAACTTGGTAAACGATTTTAAAAAACAAAAAACAATGAAAAAGAACAGATAATACAAATAGGTAAAGAATGATGCATTACCTTGACTACGGTCTCTGCTTTCACCAATATCTGTACTTGTTGTGGCAATGGTGTCTGCTAGAGCCATTAGAGACATCTGTTCAATGCGCGTCAGACCAGGTAAGCTGGAATGGAGCAAATGTCTAGATAGGACCTTAGAATGTTCTGGACCAAAATAGGTTGGGCTGTACTGAGAAAGGTCGATGACTTGAGGCTTAGAGTTCTCTTCTTCCGAGTCCAAGGTTGTAAGTTCATCAGTGCTCAGAGTAGGAACCTGGAAGAGTTCATCATAGTTCTCATCATTTGCATTGCTATCCGTTGGCTTGCTGGAATTGCTGGATTTCTCAACTGTGGAAGTGAAGGAGGAATCTTCATCCGCAGCGAGAAGGGCATACAATGGTAGGGGAGGTACCGCCTCAATTTCTGTGTAATCTGCTGTCTCTGGCTCTCTGAATGTTTTGGGATCACGAGCAGTGCTTCCGCTGGCGCTAATCGAGAGGGATCTGAGCCTGCGCTCTGGGGTGGGTTCATTGTCGCTAAGAGAGACCACCTCCCCTGCAATGCATTTGACTAGGTGAGAAAGGATAGCTTTTGCTCTGCGCACTTTTCCTAGATCCATCAATTCTAACAACTGCAATGGATGATATTGAGGTAAAATTGGAAACAAAGCATGAGCAGCTTCAAAGAGCCCAGAATCTTCCATCTCCACAGGAAGATCATATGCAGTTTTCTTTCCCATAAGTTTTTGTGCCAAGCTAGTCATGGACCTGGTCATGGCTTTCTTTGGCGGGTAGAGACCAGACCCAACAGATTGGCTTTGCTTAACCAAATTTGTGATAGATGGGGTGCTTCCATTATAAGAATCTGTGCTAGATGAATCTTGTTTAGAAAAAGGCTGCCACTGGGAATAGACATGCATTTCACAATCCATCCCAACAACAAGTATACCATCGCGAACCCAAGACAAGGACACAGGTAAAGGAAGAGACCCTTCCACAGAAGACACTAAATCCACCGATCTCAACAGTACAAACCTAGGCTGAGATGTGTTTTTGGCGGTATCCCAGAGCTGCAATGCAAAGTTTTCTTTACTAGAGTGTTCCGGTAGTTTTCTTGCAACCTGGCCATACATAAGAAGTTTAGAACCAATGCCAATGGTTAAAATATGCGAACCATCCTCCCTGGACATCCAGTCCAAATGAACTAAATGTTTTGTGCTCTGTTGAAGCTGCTTTTTGGAAGATAAAAAGACATCTTGCTTATTGTAAGCTACTAGGTTATTATCAATACTTATACCAGGCTCTAAAATTGTGCTTAGCTCATCCAAATGAATAGTCTGTTCCAGAATCCAACAAGAGCCGCCGGTTGATTCACATTCAAAGATGCTCACATGCATCAAAAAGTCACGAGAGGAATTGTTAGTTTTGTGCGGCGTTTGCTTGAATGCGACCGCCAGGCAGTTAGCATGTGCGCAGCTCACTTCTACGGGCCTGCCTGGTACGCTCACAGCGCTATTTCGTAAGCCGTCCTCATTCAGTAAAGGCCATTCTTCCCACATGTATACAAGGCTATTCTCCAGATCAGATGGAGAAAGCGAAAGGTCCGAATCTGCTGTGCACCTCCAGAATCGCACTTTACCATCAGAACAAGAAGTTGCTAGTAGGTAGGGGGCATTACACACTGGGTATATTGAAGAAGAGCTGAGAAGCCCTAAAAATTAGAAACACGGTGGTTAACAAATGCACACAGAATTAATATTCTACATATAAAATCATCCTGTACCAGACCAGATCCTATGGAGAGGGAAGCAGTAAAGGTTTTGTACAAGGACACAGAACTGAACTAGAAACTGGCACAGGGATGTAAAAGCATTACATTTTCACACATAATTGATAAATGCCAACAGTAAAAGAAAATGGATTTCAGAAAAGTTTTGACTTCTCACAGAGACGTGTCAGAAGTTTTAGTCCACAGAAATAAGGAGATTTTTTGTGAAACTCACCTGTAAAATCTTTTTTTAGTCTTTTCCATTGGGGGACACAGACCATGGGTATAGCTTAGAAGTATTACTAGGAGGGACACTATGCAAAAAAAGAAGCTCCTCCTCGGGCTATACCCCCAGGCTCCTCCAGGAGGACTTCAGTCATTACAAAAGCAGTAGGAGAAGAATGGAAAAAAACACAATGGAAACCATCACATCAGCACACCATGAGGCGTAAATGAAAAAAGGGGCGGGAGCTGTGTCCCCCCAATGGAAAAGACGAGAAAAAGATTTTACAGGTGAGTTTCACAAAAAAATCTCCTTTTCTCATACATTCCATTGGGGGACACAGATCATGGGATGTCCAAAAGCAGTCCATGGGGTGGGAAAACAGAAAAAACCCAACACCGCCAGGAGAAGAAACGTCCAGCAGTCAAACAGGAACCACAGCCTGCAATACCCTGCGCCCAAGGACAGCATCAGCCGAGGCCAGCGAGTGCAACTGATAGAACTTCATGAAAGTATGTAAGGACGACCAAGTGGCAGCCATACACAACTGGGAGGCGGAGGCGTGATTGCGTCTAGCCCAGGAAGCTCCCACTGCCCTTGTGGAGTGAGTGGTAATCCGAGACGGGGGAACCTGGCCACGAGCGTGATAGGCCGCAGCAATAGCGTAACGGATCCACCGCGCCACAGTGACTTTGGAAGCCGCCAGACCCTTACGAGGCCCCTCGGGAATCACAAAGAGGGAGTCCAAACGACGGAAGGAGGCGGTAGCCCCCAGATACACCTTCAGGGCCCTCACGACGTCCAGGGAGTGGAGAGCGCGTTCCTTGGGGTTTGCCGGAGAAGGACAAAAAGAGGGCAGGACAAGATCCTCGTTAAGGTGGAAGGGAGAAACCACCTTGGGCAAAAAAGAAGGAACCGGCCGGAGCACCACTTTATCCTGGTGAAAAATCAGAAAAGGCTCCTGGCAGGAAAGTGTGGCCAGCTCCGAAACCCGCCTGATGGAGGTTATGGCCACTAGAAAAACTACCTTCCAGGTGAGTAAGACCAGCGAGACCTCTCTCAGAGGCTCAAAAGGCACCGCCTGAAGGGCGCGCAGGACCAAGTTGAGATCCCAGGGGGGCAAGGGAGGAACATACAGAGGAACCAAATGCGCCACCCCCTGTAGGAAGGTTCTCACAGGTCCCAAAAAGGCAATGGACCTTTGAAAAAAGACAGGAGAAAAGACAACACCACTGGGACAGAGAAACGAAGGGGCGGAAAACCCGATTTCTCACAAAAGGTCAGATAGGCCCTCCAGGTGCGATAATAGATCCGTGAAGAAGCCGGTTTCCGAGCCCTGATCATGGTTCTCACCACTGCATCAGAGAACCCCCTCTTCCTCAGGATGGAGGTCTCAATAGCCACGCCGTTAAACGCAGCTGCCGTGGTGGAAGAGCGGTCCCTGAGACAGGAGATCCTCTCTGTCTGGAAGAGGCCACGGAACGTCCGCCAGCATTCGAGCAACGTTGGAGAAGCAGGCGCGGCGAGGCCAATCCGGGGCGATGAGAATGGTCGGTATCCCCTCCGCCTCGATCTTGCGCAGCACCTTCGGCAACAGAGGAAGTGGAGGGAAGACATAGAGGAGGTTGAATCGCTGCCATGGAGACACCAGCGCATCTACTCCGTACGCCAGCGGGTCTCGAGCGCGGGCCAGAAACACCGGCACCTTGTTGTTGAGCCGGGACGCCATTAAATCCAAGTCTGGACGGCCCCATCGGTGGCAGATGTCCTCAAACACCTCTGGATGTAGAGACCACTCGCCCGGATCCACCTTGGTGCGACTCGGATAATCCGCCGTCCAGTTGTCGACTCCTGGAATGTACACCGCCGATAATACTGGAACATGAGACTACGCCCATAGGAGGATCCTCGCCACTTCCCGCATCACTGCCCGACTGCGGGTTCCACCCTGATGATTGACGTAAGCCACAGCCGTGGCATTGTCCGACTGAACACACACTGGACGAGTTGCAAGGAGAGGAGTCCAGTGGGAGAGGGAGTGGAAAATCGCCCTCAGCTCCAAAACGTTTATCGGTAGACGGGATTCCTCCGTCGACCAGACCACCTGAACTGTGAGGTTCAGGAGAACGCCTCCCCAACCGATGAGGCTGGCATCGGTGGTGACTATCGTCCAGGAGAATGGAAGGAAGGACCTTCCAGACGATAGGTTCAGGGAGGACTGTCACCAAGGGAGAGACGCCCGAACTTGCCGGGACAGGCGGACGGGAGCGTCCAGACCCCGAGAGGTCTTGTCCCAGAGGGCAAGGATCATCTGTTGTAGCGGTCGAGTGTGGAATTGGGCATATGGAATCGCCTCGAAGGAGGCGACCATAAGGCCCAGAACCCGCATGCACTCCCGAATGGTGGAACGCGGAGATCGTAGAAGGAGTGACACTGCCAGTCGAATCTGGGAGGACTTTAAATCCGGAAGAAACACCTGAGAAACCGAGGTGTCCAAGACCATTCCCAGGAAAGAGAGAACCGTTCTAGGGATTGAACAGTGATTCGGACGCTGTCCTCGGCCTGTGGAAGAGACGGGGCTTTTATCAAGATGTCGTCCAGGTAGGGCAACAAAGAGATGCCCCTGGTGCGAAGAAGCGCCATGAGAGGCGCCAGAATCTTGGTAAAAACCCGAGGGGCGGTCGCCAACCCAAAAGGCAGGGCGACGAACTGGTAATGACGACCCCAGATGGCAAAACGCAGAAAACGATGGTGAGACACTGCAATAGGGACGTGCAAGTAGGCGTCTTGAATGTCCACAGACGCGAGAAATTCTCCTGGAAGCAGAGAAACAATAACGGAGCGGAGGGACTCCATGAAAAACTTCCGAAACCCGTAGAAACTTGTTGAGAAGTTTCAGATCCAGGATCGGACGCACCGACCCCTCCTTCTTTGGAACAACGAACAGGTTTGAGTAGAAACCTGTCCCTTGTTCTTCCGGGGGAAATGACACCACGGTCCAGAAGAGAGGAGACCGCAAAAAGGAGGTCCGAGGCCCTGGCCGGATCCCCCGGAACGCGAGAAGGGAAAAAACGTTCCGGCGGACTGGTAGCGAACTCCAACTTGTAACCGGACGTCACAATTTCCAGAGCCCAGGCGTCTTGAACGTGAGCCCTCCAAACCTGTTGAAAGGAGAGCAAGCGGCCCCCCACCACGAGGGGTGGGGGCACCCCTTCATGCGGAGGGCTGCTTGGGAGCAGGAGGACGGGCTGACTGCGCCCGTGGTCGCCAAGAAGGCTGGGGCTTGAAGAAGGGCTTTTTGCGAGAGTCCTGGGATCCCCCGACTGACGAGGACGACGACGTCCTGGCAGTGGAGAAGCGACGAAAGGACTGGACCCGGAAACCTGAAGCCCGAGACCGAAAAGGGCGCTTGGTCATGGGTTGAGGCAGATGAGTACTCTTGCCCCCCGTTGCGGCAGAAATGAACTCGTCCAACTGGGCCCCAAAGAGCCTGGACCCTTCAAAGGGAAGGTTAGCGAGTGAACGCTTGGATGAAGCATCAGCATCCCACACCTTCAACCAGACCTCCCTGTGCTGAATGACCGAGATGGCCGAAACACGTGCAAAGAGGGAGCCGATGTCCATCGAAGTCTCACAGAGATATTTAGAAGCCTGAGACATTTGGAGGATAAAATCCAGAGTGTCTGCAGGGGCGTCCTGCTCCGTCAGATCCTGGTGGTGGCGCTGCAACCACGCCTTAAGGGCTCTGGCGACCCAAGCCGATGCAAAGGCCGGTCGCAGGGAAGCGCCTGCCAGGGAGAAGATGGACTTGGAAAGCGAATCCAGACGCCTGTCCACCGCATCCTGCAGAGAGGAACCGTCTAGGACGGGAAGGGCCGTGTTCTTGGCTAACCTGGCCACCGGAGGATCTACCTTAGGGGAAGAAGTCCACTTTTCCACTGTGTCAGAGGGAAAAGGGTAAAGCATATCCATGCGCTTGGTGGCCGAAAATTTCTGATTAGGGCGGCCCCAAGCCTTTGATATGACCGCGGTGAATTCCTCATGAACGGGTAACACAGCGGACTCCGGTTTTTCGGGTGGAAAAAAGGGAGAACTCCCGACTAGTGGAGGGAGGAGAATCCCCTTGGATATTAAAAGGTGTCACGGACAGCCGCCACCAATTCGGTTACCATGGTGGAAAGCTTAGGCAGGGGTTCCCGCTCCATGACTTCGTCCGATCCGGACAATTCCCCTTCGGATTTGCGCTCCCTGAGAGAGGGAGAGTCAACCGGGCATGCCTCAAGGCGGGGGGGAGAAGCGGAGTCATCCGAGGAGGAATGCTGCCGCTCACGCTGCCTCTTAGATGTCAGGCGCCCCCTGTGAGAATCACTGAGAGGAGATGGAGTGGTGGATGTTACTGGAGTAGTAGCTGTCATACGCTCCATAAAGGACATGGCTGCCTTGGCAACTAAGGCCAGATCCGCGGCCGCACTAGACATGGCGGAAGCCCAGGCGGGTACCGATGGTTCCGCAGGGGAAGAGGGGGGACCAGGCTGAGCAAGAGAAGGAGGCTGATCCTGTCCAGGAGCAGAGCACGAGTCACAGGTACCAGTGACAGAAAAAGGCAGAAGACACACCTTACATGACCCCAGTGGAGCCTGAGAGGAAGCCTTGGGAGACTTAGGGGCCCCAGGTTTAGGCATGATGATTCCAAAGAGTAAAAGATCTCCTACCAGTTGCTGCAAGGACAGCTGAAAGTCCTACCACCCAGGCAACAGCAGAAGTCTCCGGTTAGAGAAGCGAGGAGCTGCACGGCCGCAATCTAGCAGAATCTCCGGCGTAAGGAGAGTCAGAGCGGGACACCGAGGCCCCGCCCCCCCCCGAACGCGTAATCGCGGCGCAAAATAAGCGTGCGCGCAATTTGAAGTACACCCCTTCGCCCAACGCGACGCAGCGGGGGTTAATAGATTGAGGGAGGAGCGGTCCGGCGGGTGCTGTGGAGAGCGCAGCGGCCATGGGCCTGAATTAATATGAGAAGCGCCATGAGAGGGACGCCGATAATTGTAGGTAGGTAGGGAAAAGGACATGGCTGCATTTGCAGCAGCCTGCACTGAACGCCCCCTATGCATCTGCTCCTTAAACGGAGAAGAGTCCCTAGCACCCCAGAGTCCAAGATGGCCCCCAAAAGGAAAAATGCCCCCAGCAGGGATCCTTCTCAAGCTCACCCAGGCGGCCTCAGAAGCGCCACAGACAGATGACACGGGGGGGGGGGGGGTGGAAGCAGGCAATACTTATCTGCTCAGTATGCTCCCTCGATGTCCGGACCAGCAGGGATGCACCTCTTCAGACTTCTGACTCCAACCTAGGAGAACAGTGCTCTGGTGGAGGGTAGGCAGCAGGTGTCCCAGCAGCTGGTGGGATGCCAGAGCTGACAGGTCGAGCCTGGATCCACTTCTGTGGGGGAATGGGAGGTAGCCAACCTCCTTAACCGGACACTAAGCAAAGACTGAAGTCCTCCTGGAGGAGCCTGGGGGTATAGCCCGAGGAGGAGGAGCTTCTTTTTTGCATAGTGTCCCTCCTAGTAATACCTCTAAGCTATACCCATGGTCTGTGTCCCCCAATGGAATGTACGAGAAAAGGGGAATATGCGCTCTGCGTGTGGATCAACTACAAAGTGGGATATCACTCAGTACAGGTCTTATACACTTTTGCTCTAGTGATCACGAGGTTTCTCAGTAACAACCACCAATTATCAAAATTCCTGACCTTTCAACATACAGTACAGACCAAAAGTTTAACACACCTTCTCATTCAAAGAGTTTTCTTTATTTTCATGACTATGAAAATTGTAGATTCACACTGAAGGCATTAAAACTATGAATTAACACATGTGGAATTATATACATAACAAGCAAGTGTGAAACAACTGAAAATATGTCATATTCTAGGTTCTTCAAAGTAGCCACCTTTTGCTTTGATTACTGCTTTGCACACTCTTGGCATTCTCTTGATGAGCTTCAAGAGGTAGTCCCCTGAAATGGTTTTCACTTCACAGGTGTGCCCTGTCAGGTTTAATCAGTGGGATTTCTTGCCTTATAAATGGGGTTGGGACCATCAGTGGCGTTGAGGAGAAGTCAGGTGGATACACAGCTGATAGTCCTACTGAATAGACTGTTAGAAATTGTATTATGGCAAGAAAAAAGAAGCTAAGTAAAGAAAAACGAGTGGCCATCATTACTTTAAGAAATGAAGGTCAGTCAGTCAGCCGAAAAATTGGGAAAACTTTGAAAGTAAGGGCTATTTGACCATGAAGGAGAGTGGTGGGGTGCTGCGCCAGATGACCTGGCCTCCACAGTCACCGGACCTGAACCCAATCGAGATGGTTTGGGGTTAGCTGGACCGCAGAGTGAAGGCAAAAGGGCCAACAAGTGCTAAGCATCTCTGGGAACTCCTTCAAGACTGCTGGAAGACCATTTCTGCTGCTGTAGGCTTTTGAAATATCTGCACTTGATGAACCTTACAAAAAAATGTGGACATTAAAGGGGTTTTGCGAGTTCAGGGGAAAAAAAATTGTCCAAGAAGGAAAAATGTGATGAAACAAACGGGTCAATTACACACCTGATAAATCCCCTGCAGCTCAAAAGCTGGTTGTGACTACCCACAAGACCACTGCAACCAAACACGGCCTCAGAGGTGTACAGATTGAGACTGGGCAGGCATACCATCACTGCAGTAAAGTACATAGATGCCAGCAGCGAGCTCCGGTGCTGTGGGGGGAATTTATCAGGTAACTGTTCTTTTGTTATTTTATGACATTTCACCATTTTTTTCCCCGAAGTCTAGAAAGCACTTTAACAAACAAAAACTCAAAATGACAAAATGTGGGACTGGAAGAAATGTAATATCTGTGGCCTTATAGGACAGTTATGTACAAATATTTTCATTTCTTACACTGGACTTTCTCTTTGTACAATAACCAAATTATTACCTGCAGACGGCTTAACACTAATTAATTCCACGCCATCAGGCAAACTCATTTCTCGGCTATACACAAGCTCAGAGGAAAGGGACATCTTGCTAGTACTCTGTAAATTTGCTTTACAGGTCTGGTATCTTTGAGTAAGTGGAGACCGAACCTTTTCTCCTGAGGCAGAACTGAAAGAGTCATCTCTTGGTGAATTATTTTCTGAGGAGCTAGATTTTTCCTCTGTGAAATAGAAAAATATTTAATTAACAAGCATAATCAAAATAATTGTTATAAATACATGAAAGCATATAAGAAACCAAGATATTAAGAATGCCCTTTTAACCTTGCCCTAAAAAAAAAGAAGAAAAAAAAAAGAAAAAAGAAAAAAGCGCTGTACTATACATAAAACTAAAGCCGAATGCACACGGCCATGGAACACGGACGTGAGCGGTCCGTGGTATCCCGGCCTGGCATCCTGCTGACAGCAGGAGTGCACGGCGGCATTGGTTGCTATGACGCTGTGCGCTTCATGCCACCGCTGCACCACAGTAGGTGGCATGAAGCGCACGGAGTCATAGCAACCAATGACGCCGTGCGCTCCTGCTGTCAGCAGGATGCCAGGCCGGGATACCACGGACCGCTCACGTCCGTGTTCCACGGCAGTGTGCATTCGGCCTAAGGGTACTTTCACACTAGCGTTTTTCTTTTCCGGCACAGAGTTCCATCACAGGGGCTCTTTACCGGTAAAGAACTGATCAGGCATATCCCCATGCATTCTGAATGGAGAGCAATCCGTTCAGGATGTCTTCAGTTCAGTCATTTTGACTGATCAGGCAAAAGATAAAACCGCAGCATGCTACGGTTGTATCTCCGGCGAAAAAAACTAAAGACTTGCCTGAATACCGTATCCAGCATATTTCCCCATAGGAATGTATTAGTGCCGCATCCGGCATTCAAAATCCCTGATCCGTCCTTCAGGTCTGCGCATGCGCAGACCGGTAAAAATGTGAAAAAAGATACAAGACAGATCCGTCTGTCCGCATGACAAGCGGAGAGACTGATCCGTTCTTGCAATGCATTTGTGAGACTGATCCGCATCCGGATGCGTCTCACAAATGCTTTCAGTCACATCCAGAAACGACGACGGAACTGCTTGCCGGATCACACTGCCGCAAGTGTGAAAGTAGCCCAACATACCAAAAACGGGGATGAATTTCATGCATAATTTCCACATATTTAACAAGCATCTTTGGATTTGTAAGGATATGAGAAGAGGAGCCTAATATGGCTCTTTCAAACTATATATGTGTGCCGTCTCTTGTACAGCATTATGTCATGAATATGTCTGTTTGTATGGCTTTTTATCTTTTTAGATGAATAAACTACAGATTTTAATAAAAGCTGGATTTCTCAATATTTTTGTTTGCTACACCTGATCCAAACGATATCCATGCTTCCGAGAATTATCCACAGATGAGCTGGACTTGTGCTTTATATTTAACCCCTTTAACCCCCCAGGCCATTCTGAGATTGTTTTTTCGTCACATATTGTACTTCATGACACTGGTAAAATGAAGTAAAAAAAAATAATTTTTATTTATAAAAAAAAATACCAAATTTACCAAAGATTTGTAAAAAAAAAAAAAAAAAGCTAATTTCTAAGTTTCAATTTCTTTACTTCTATAATACATAGTAATACCTCCAAAAATAGTTATTATTTTACATTCCCCATATGTCTACTTCATGTTTGGATCATTTTGGGAATGATATTTTATTTTTTTGGGGATGTTACAAGGCTTAGAAGTAAATCTAGAAATTTTTCAGAAATTTTCAAAAACCCAATTTTTAGGGACCAGTTCAGGTCTGAAGTCACTTTGCGAGGCTTACATAATAGAAACCACCCAAAAAGGACCCCATTCTATAAACTACACCCCTCAAGGTATTCAAAACTGATTTTACAAACGTAGTTAACCCTTTAGGTGTTCCACAAGAATTAATGGAAAATAGAGATACTATTTCAAAATGTCACTTTTTACTTTTACAAAGCAAGGGTTAACAGCCAAACCAAACTCAATATTTATGGCCCTGATTCTGTAGTTTACAGAAACACCCCATATGTGGTCGTAAACCGCTGTACGGGCACACGGCAGAGCGCAGAAGGAAAGGAATGCCATACGGTTTGTGGAAGGCAGATTTTGCTGGACTGTTTTTTTTGACACCATGTCCCATTTGAAGCCCCCTGATGCACCCCTAGAGTAGAAACTCCAAAAAAGTGGCCCCATTTTAGAAACTACGGGATAGGGTGGCAGTATTGTTGGTACTAGTTTAGGGTACATATGATTTTTGGTTGCTCTATATTACACTTTTTGTGAGGCAAGAAAACAAGAAATAGCTGTTTTGGCACCGTTTTTATTTTTTGTCATTTACAACATTCATCTGACAGGTTAGATCATGTGATATTTTTATAGACCACATGATCTATATGTAGTTTAACAAAAATCACAGCAGTGAGAGGTATTCTTTGATTGCAATTTATTTTTTGCAGGTAATATGCGACATTCATGTGAACGCGTTTTCGGCTGTATTAGCCTTCATCAGACACTATAGAACAGAGAATATCAGTGTCATATACATATATATATTAGGCTATCTTGTTATCTGATTGTTATGTCATCTTCATTATCATACTAGGGGTTATCTACTGTTTGATATGTTGTTCTCATTACCATACCAGTGACTATCTCAGGCTATAACTTATTAGAATGGACAGCATTAGAGGACCCTTATAGATCTGGTTTTTTCCTTAATCAATCTCTTCAGGCACCTCCGCATCGCCATACAAGTCCTATGTTATATGCCAGCGTGATATTATGTAGCTATTGAATTGGAATTCTACATCAGGATGATCCCTCATGAATTATCTGCTTGCCATTTTTTTGCTTTATTGTGCTTGTTTGTTCTTTTTCCTTTTGTTTTACCTTTTATGTACCTTTTGATTTATTGTCACCTACGGTGTATTACATAAGTTTATGCTTTGTGTATATATGTATATGACACTGATATTCTCTTTTCTATAGTGTCTGATGAAGGCTAATACAGCCGAAAACGCGTTCACATGAATGTCGCATATTACCTGCAAAAAATAAATTGCAATCAAAGAATACCTCTCACTGCTGTGATTTTTGTTAAACTACACTCTGGGGTGGGAACCCTATCCACAGCGGAGAAAACCCGGTGTGAACAAATTTGTTCTACTTATGATCTATATGTATACTTTTTTTTTATTTATGTAAGTTTTACAAAAATTGGATTTTTTGTACTCACCGTAAAATCCTTTTCTCGTAGTAGGCATTGGGGGACACAGCACCATGGGTATATGTCCAACTACCACTAGGAGGCACTAGACACAAAAAGTGTTGGCTCCTCCCCGTTGGGCTATACCCTCTCCACAGGCACAAGGCTATTCAGTTTGTACAAAAAGCAGTAGGAGAGAGAAAAAAAGCAAGGAACCAACAACTCCCGTACCGGGAAAGATCAAGAGACCAGCCCGGAAAATCGGAAGTAAAAACATAGGGTGGGATCTGTGTCCCCCAATGCCTACTACGAGAAAAGGATTTTACGGTGAGTACAAAAAATTTTCTCGTGCATGGCATTGGGGGACACAGCACCATGGGACGTCCCAAAGCAGTCCCCGAGGGTGGGAAAAGAACAGCCATGCCACCGGTTGGGTATACAGGTGCAGGAGAACCATGTGACCCAACAGTAGAAAACACGGAATGGGCAAGAGGTTCCATAACAAGGAAGAAGCCTCAAGGAAGAATCAGAGAAGACTGTCAGCAGCCCAGGAAAAATGCCTGGAAGAAAATCCCAAATGCAAGAAGGCGGCAAAAGGGAACACCGAGCTCAGCCAAGGGCTGGAGAAAAAATTAGAACAGCACCGCGTGTTGGGACTACCTAACGCTCTAAATAGTCTCAGACCCAAAGAGCGAAAAAAACCTGTGGTCAACCCCTGACAGGCCAGGGGAGAAAGGAAACAAGGAAGTACTGGAAGCCAAACGAGTGAGGGAAGCCATAGCAAGGCTCACATGTGAAGGGAGCAGGTCTCCCCTCACCACAAGGCAGATGATGAAGTTATGCGCCCTATTTAAAAGGCGAAAACCCAAGGCTGCTAGAGGAAACCGCCAACCCTTGGAGAAGGAGGGGGGTTGTAGGTAAAAGCCAGGAAAAAAGAGTAAGACCTGCGTCCCAAAAACAGGAGATGAGGCCCGAGCCTCGGAAAACAAGATATCACTGTGAAGCGTAAGACCAGAGGAAACTCTGGGCATGTGAAGCATCAGGGGAAAAAAGGAACCAGATACAGGCCCAGGAAATCTCAGCAGGACACACTGGACTGAAAGACATGGAAGTAGAAGGAGAGTACTCCAACCGCCGAAGGAGGAAAGGTTCTACAACAGGAGGAGGTCCCTCCCGAAGGAGACCATACGGCGGAATTGCAAACCGTTGTGCTAAACCACTCAATACCAGGTACTTGACGTGGGAGGATGGGAAAAGAGACACGAATCCCAAGAAGACCACAAGGCTATTGGAACCCATAAAGGGAACAATCAACCCAGGCCCCGATCCCCCCAAAAAAACGATTGCCATGCAGAACCTGAGTGGTCAAATAAACGGGGACCAGGGACTCCAGAAGGAGTACCCCGGATGGGCTCACAAGGAACCAGGAGCTGAACCACCAGAAGACAACGCAAGCCAGAATATCCAGGAAAGGAGAGATGAAACTACCATAGGGGAAGGGACATTGGCCATGGACAACTACCCGTTCCAAGAACAGTGACTAGCAAACTGTATACATTGTCCCAGAGAGGACAAGTACAGCAGCTCGGGATGTACCACAAAATTGACAGACATCCATATGCATAAGGAATGCAGAAGTCGCCATGAAAAAGCCGGGTGAGACTACACAGAAATGTAGAAACCAGCCGCGACCGGCGTACTGAAAACTCCCAGGGGGGAGAAAGTACCTGACAGGTGCAAACGACGGCAAGGTCCAAGGGGACTGCCCCTCTGTCATGAAGTACAACTAAGCAGAGAATATAAGGGAATACAGAGAACACCTGGACCCAGAAGGAACTACGGGACCCTGTCCGATGCCAGAGCAACCAGCTGAAAAATTACCTGCCAGGCAGGTGTGTGGCGCTCAGTGGTCCTGTCCCTGACCCGTCAGGGAGGACGTCCAGCGATGAAAAATGCTGATGACCCCAGAATGATTCTGTGTGGCGGAGGACATCCAGCGATGACCGAAAACTGCTGCAGCGGCCGATGCACACCAGCTACGTGCCCCAACAAGGTAGAAGATCCAGTGGAGATCCCTGTACTCCACCAGGAATGGGCCACTCTGTAATAGGAAACAACGCGAGTACTCCTCTATAACATGGGGTAACGCGAAGCGCAGCAAACCGTAGTACCTTATAGAGATGGCAAGAGCAACCCTAGCACAAAGGCCAACAACCACCTGGCCATGGTGTAGGGAGCATGGTTGAATGTGGACCACCCGCCAGATCAGAACAGATCAGCCATATACTGGAGCTACAATAAGTAGCACTAGACCGACAAGGTGGGGGTTGGGCTGGCCCACCCCTGCCAGATATGGAAACCATGCACATGCAGAACCAGGATGGCCTGTTGTAGACAGTGCCCTGAGAAGTACAAGGAGACCATTGAGTACGACAGAAACGGAGTGGAGATGTATGGAAGAACCAAAAGGGTGAAACCAACATCCGCAGCACAGATTAGAACCTGGGGGCAGAAAGCACCCTGTAATACAGAAACTGTATGGGCCACAGATTGCACCATAGCGCCCAGCACCTTGAGTAATACAACCACACGCTTAAAATATAGGGAAAGTGGCTGCATGTCTAAGGAGAGTGGAAACATAGCCACAGAATCTGGGAATGCTACTGCATTTGGAGGGTACAGGTACTCAACCTGTAAAGTAGAAATATGGCTGCGTAGTGCAGAAAACGACCAGAAAGGTGTAATGGGTACAGCATCTGGAGATGGTAGAGGTACTACCTTTAAGATCGGAGCAATGTGGCCACATGGTGCACCCTAGAACCAGAGAGGTGCAACGGCTACCGCGTTAGCAATGGTACCTATATTCCGCCCGGGAAGGGGAAAATAGGGCCGCACGGTACCACAAAGAACAAGACAGGTGCACACTACAATCAGGTAGGTGAAATGGCAACTGAAGGAGGCCCTCTATTTCGCCTGAAAAAAAGGGAAACAGGGCCGCATAGTACACCATAGAGCCAGACAGGTGTAACGGCTGCAGCATCAGAGACGGTGCAGGAACTCTACCTATGAAGGGAGTAAGATGGCCGTTTGGTGCACACTATGATGAGGTAGGTGCAATGACCACGGCAATTGGAGGAGGCCTCAATATCTCGTCCGGTAAGGGAGAGAAAATGCCACATGGTACACCATAAAGCCACACAGGAGCAACAGCTACAGCATCAGGAGATGGTGTAGGTACTCTACCTATGAAGGGACCAAGGTGGCAGCTTGGTGCCGACTAGAACCAGACAGAGGCAATTCTACGGCAATTGAAAGTGGCCTCTATATCTCGCCCGTAGGGAGAAATGTTGCCGCATAGAACACAATAGAGCCCGCCAGGGGTATTGGCTACAGCATCGGAGATGGTGTAGGTACTCTACCTAAGAAAGGGAGCAAAAAAGTCTGGGGACAGACAGGAGCAATTGCAATGGCAATTGAAGGAGGCCTGTATATCCCGCCCAGAAGGGAGAAATAGTGCCGCATGGAACACCATAGCGCCAGCCAGATGTATCGGCTACAGCATCAGGAGATGGTGTAGGTACTCTACCTAAGAAAGGAGCACAGTGGCTGGGAACAGACAGGTGCAATTGCCAAGGCAATTGAAGGCGGCCTGTGTATCTCGCCCGGAAGGGAGAAATAGTGCCGCATGGAACACCATAGAGCCAGCCAGGAGTAATGGCTTCAGCATCTGGAGTAGGTGTAGGTACTCTACCTATGAAAAGGAGCAAGGCGGATGGAAACAGACATATATAATTGCTTTTCCTTACCAACCAACAGGAGGCGCTTGCCAAGAACAGGGACCCCCGTTATGAGGTAGAGTGACGAACACCAGCACCAGGATGGGGACCCGGTGGAAACACTCTCAAATGTGTAGAGCATAGCCCCTGGTATAGGGGAACCAGGAAGGCTTGTCAGGTACAGCCTATGGCAGTGGTGCAGGTACCCCCCCTGTTAAGGAGAAGGCGTACGTACCAGAGACACCAAGTAGGTGACTCATTATGCTAAACACGGGGACGGCTGCCTTACCTGTGCGGTTGAATACCTGTGCAGTCAGGGGAGCGCCATCCGAAAATCCACTAGAGGGGATACCAACCCTGGGTAGGAGAGGTTCCTCCGTGCACGTTAGTCTTGACCTCCCAGAGGCTTCTGTATGGAGGAAGACCGCCTGATGCTCTGTTCCGAGGGAATCGGTGCAGAGGTGTCCCCCGAGGCAACGGATGGGGTGACGGGAAAGGATTCGTCACCAGCCTCAGGCCTGTCCTGGGGAGGACCCGAGGATGCCGAGGAGGGGTGGAATCCTGTTGAGACCACCCGAGGTTGTACTGTGAGCTACCCCTTGCCGGACCCGGTATCTGAGCATGCCTCATCTGCAGGGAGGACCCTGGGAGGGCATAGGTGGCCGCAATTGGATAGATAGCGGTCCAGCGACTCCGCCAGGGATTGGGAGAGTCGGACAAGGTTCCCATGGCTTTGACAAAGAGGGAGACCATTCAGAAGGGACCTACCCAAAAGGATTTGGTCAGGGGACACAATGGGGTCTGGAAAGAGGTACTTCACACAAGCAGGGACAGGCCGACCGCATGGCAGCCTTCGTAGACAGCGGACGCACGTGAAAAGACGTGGCGATCCGAGGAGAGGCTGGGAGAGGAGACCCTCATAGAGCAGCCAGCAGAGGCTGTCATATCTGGACCCGGATGCCATGTTCCCCAAAGAGGTGCTGCAGCAGCTATAGAGGCTGCAGGAGAAATGAAGCAATTGAGGAGGGGTGGGGGGGGGGGGGGGGGGAACGACTTGAGTGATCCCTATGTACAGCATTAGCTGCCTTCACACAGTACATAGGACAATGACCTAAAGGGGGTCTGTAGTTCTTTTAAACTGAGGATCTATCCACTGGATAGATAACCCACGTTAGATCCAGTAAAGGGAGGAGAGAGATAGCCCCTCCCGAGGGCCGGGCGGGGTCTGAAAAGCCCGGGAAGCAAGGAGGAGGGGCCGGGAAGATCGCGGCCTAGCAGGCCCAAAAGCCGGGGCCTCGATTTATGAGGCGGCCGGGAATGGAGCGAGGGGGGCGGGACGAATCGCGGCCGACCGAGGGGCCTCCGGACCCACAAAACTAGGTGAGGAGGGTGGGGGGGGGGAGCGACGCCTGGGGGTGGGCGGAACAGGGCAAACAGAGCACCTGGGAGCCGGGAACGGGCCATGGAAGATGAGGCCTAGTCCCTGCAAAAACCGGGGACTAAAGTAGCTGGGAAGGCCCAGAAGAAGCGACGCCTGGACTGTGTGGCCAGGGAGGAGAGAAAAACCAACCAAGGGGGAAGAGAAAGGTGGAGGAAGATGGAAGCTTCTCAGGACCCCCAGCTAAGGTGGATCCCACCCCCCTGGCCACAGGAGGGAACCTAACCCTGGGGCAGGGACAGGGGAGTATACTCACTATACTCACCATCTGATGTCTTCGGGCGCCGCAGGGTCACCCCTTCGGCAGACTCAACACGGGAACCGTGGGAATGCCGGCAAGCCACTGCGGATGCAGTCTGTGGGGACTGGGTGACCGGCGATGGTACAGAAGTACGCGCCCGCAGGGGGGGCAACTAAAGTGGAACACGATGGAGCCCCAGCCTGCAGCAGGTATAACGGTGGAGATCACCGAGACCTGCAGAAGAGAGAAAAAAAGAATAAAAAATAAAATAAAAAATAAACAGCAGGACCTGCAAAAAAGCAGGACAGGTCTGCCTCCTACGGACACTAGACAAAAACTGAATAGCCTTGTGCCTGTGGAGAGGGTATAGCCCAACGGGGAGGAGCCAACACTTTTTGTGTCTAGTGCCTCCTAGTGGTAGTTGGACATATACCCATGGTGCTGTGTCCCCCAATGCCATGCACGAGAAATCATGTTTTAGTGTTTCCATAGTCTGAGAGCCATAATTTTTTCAGTTTTTGGGCGATTATCTTAGGTAGAATCTCATTTTTTGCGGGATGAGATGACTGTTTTATTGGCACTATTTTGGGGTGCATATGACTTTGATCGCTTGCTGTTGTACTTTTTGTGATGCAAGGTGACAAAAAAATTATTTAGCACAGTTTTTATTGTTTTACGGTGTTAATCTGAGGGGTTAGGTCATGTGATATTTTTATAGAACCGGTCGATACGAACGCGGCGATACCAAATATGTATACTTTTTTATTTTATTTATGTCAGTTTTCCACAATAACAGCTTTTTTCAAACAAAAAAAAAAAGGATGTTTTAGTGTCTCCATATTCTGAGCCATAGTATTTTTTTCTTTTTGGGCGATTATCTTAGGTAGGGGCTCATTTTTTGCGGGATGAGGTGACGGTTTTATTGGCACTATTTTGGGGCGCGTGTGACTTTTTGATTGCTTGCTGTTGTACTTTTTGTGATGTAAGGTGACAAAAAAAATGGTTTATTTAGCACAGTTTTTATTTTTTACGATGTTCATCTGAGGGGTTAGGTCATGTGATATGTTTATAGAGCCGGTCGATACGGACGCGGCGATACCTAATATGTATACTTTTCCCGCACCCCTATTTTTTACCAATTTTTTTTAACTTTATTTGGGGAAAATTAAGTTTTTGTTTATTTTTACTTGAAACTTAATTTTTGGGGGGGAAAACTTTATTTTTTCAACTTTTTTTTCACTTTATTTTTTGTCCCACTTTGGGACTTGAACTTTTGGGGGTATATTCCTTTACAATGCATTCCAATACTTCTGTATTGGAATGCATTGGCTGTAAGAGTAATACTGTGTGTATTACTCATACAGCTTCCGGGGCCTGTGAGATCCAGGGGGCTGGATCTCACAGGCTCTTCACCGGAAGGCAGCGCAGATGCCTCAGGAAGGCATCGCGCTGTCTTTCATGCCATCGGGTCCCCCCCACGGCCCCATGGGGACCCGATGGCACTGCTGCCGCCGCCGCACCATAAAAGCCAAAACCGCAGGTTTGAATTGAGCATTTAGCCGAGGTGCCTGCTCAATGATTTGAGCAGGCACCTTGTTCCGATCAAAGCCCGCCGGTGATCGGAACACATGACGTACCGGTATGTCGTGTCCTTAAGGACTCGTGAAACATGCCGTACCGGTACGTCATGTGTTCGTAAGGGGTTAAAAAGGTTTTCCAAGATCTTCTAACTGACTTATCTTCAGGATAGGTCATCAGTATCTGATCGGTAGGGGTCTGACACTAGGGACTCCTGTTGATCGGCTGTTTGGGAAGGCACCGGTGCTCCTGTCAGCACCACAGCTTTCTCCCTGCTCACCAACGCCGTACATAGTATAGCGGCTGTGCTTGGTATCGCAACTCAGCCCTATTCACTTCTATGGGGCTGAGCCTCTCCTAGGCCAAGTGACCGATTAATAAGCAGTCACTGGCCTAGGAAAAGCTGTGAGAAGGCCATGGCGCTCACAGGAGCGTTGGAGCCTTCTCAAACAGCTGACCGGTGGGGATCCTGTGCGTCAGACCTCCACTGATCAGATAGAAAGTCTCAGAAAACCTCTTTTAGATATTAAGAATCTTCTTTTAACCTTGACCTAAAAAATAAAATAAAAGTACTATACACAAAACTAACATACCCAGAGCAACAGGGATGGATTTCAGGTGTAATTTCCACATATGTAACACAGAGTGCTTGTTTTTTGTGCATTCAATCACCACCAAGTAGAATTTTTCCGAAAATCCACTTTGAGAGCTTTCTACGAAAAAAAAGAAAAGAAAAAAGACTTAAAAGTCATAACAATTGTATAACCAAATAAGATGTGAAATCTTTGGATTTTGTGGTCCGATATAGTAATCATCCTAGGAGCAGAGAGACGTTATTGTTAATAATCACCAGGCTTACATCAGCGTTGAACACAGGATTGGAATAGTTGTCCTGAAAGACAGTCACATGCATCTGCTTCCCACAAGCATGCGAGGTCACATTTCCTGCGCTGCCGCTTATCAGTACTTTCATACGTTATCTTGCACAATACAAGTTTTGTTTGGAGCCTTCATGCCCTGAAAACATCATTCATCTACACACAGTAGGTGTCGTGCTTTTCTTGTCTTCTGGGTTGCTTTCACGAGCAGCAACCAATTTAATGCAAGATGGGAAATCTCAATTACAGTATTACACCAAGTAAAGCAGTGGAGTCAAGACTGCAGTATTCATTGCCGTATTTAGGACAGAAAAGTAATTATTAGAAATCTTCAGACTTTTTGGAATTGAAGAACTCCCAAATGCCATAGGAAGTGCCATAAGGCCACTTTTACAAAAATACTCCCATGTGTACGTGGCTCAAGCCCTTGACTCTTTGCTTGGTTCACTGACAAGGCAAACGCCCCCAGCCAGTCTACAGATTAGCTACTGCCATGATGTCTATGCAAGTTACAGTCATCACCCGGGAGCCAGATTTTCTGTTCATAAGCAGAACCAACAACATATTCAAAGTCTCAAATCTTCAATTTCACAAAAATTCACTAAAATAATGTTTCTAAAAACCAAACAAGTATTCTGTAATTACAAAACCCTTGTTACCGCTCAGCCGTTGCTCTGGTTGCGGTTTCTCTCCACTTCCTCTCGTCGGAATTTACGCACTGAGAGCGGCTTAGACTGCCTGCTCAGCCAAATACTGGCTGTGGTGGGTCACCTGTTGTGGCCACGGATGAGCTGAACAGACCAGCTGTTTCCAGCATGTCTAACCCAAAAAGAGGAAGTCACAGATTGGGGGATTAGTAACATTTGTTAGGTTTAAAATAGTAATGGGGTCTGAGAGGTAAAACCTATCGGACAGGAATACCCCTTTATGCCCTGCATTTGGCATATATGTTGGGAAAAGTTCCCAGCATGTATATCAAATGTATCCATAGAGCTCAATTTATACAGCAGAAGCTGGAAGAGTGCCCCCTCGTCCCGTGCCAGGCTAGTACATGTTTAATAACAATATGTTTATGCTGTAAGGAATACTGTAGTAGACTACGCTATAACACTGAAAGGCAAATAGTGAAAAATGGATATCACACATTCTGCTTTCACAAAGGAAGCCTAACAGCGACACATCCCTCTGTGTGCCTGTATAATGGGGAATATGTTGCAGCCTTCGTTGGTGGTCAGACTCCATTATGAGACATCAAGTAACATTATGTGACCAGAGCCTTCTTATGGTCAACCTAAACCACAAAAAAAAAAAAAAGCATATTACCAGAATCTGAAAGAAGACCACTTATTCCAGATGACCCTGTTTTCTTTAGATTTCCCAGTATGTAGTCTTCTTGAAAAACATGTAACAGCTGTGTTTTTCTTCCGTTCTAAGCAAAAAATACATAATTTAAATGAGTAGAAATTCAATTGGGCATCTGAAGTAGTGGATGCACTGATGTTCATCTTTCAAAGCTTACCAGGCTGGTAATGGCATCCAGCTCGATAATGCATCCCGGTCTAGCAGTAGATTGCTGACTAATGATGTTGAAAACCTCCCCAACGTATTTCTGAAAAGGAATATTATAATATTAATAACAAGGCCACTTTCATGATGCAATGAGGAAAAGATCACATTTGCATGTCTTCTATCTTGGCCTAAGGGTCCATTCACATGTCCGCAAAATGGTTGCGGAAAAAATCCAGACCCATTAATTTTTAATGGGGCTGCAAAAGATGCGGACAGCACACAGTGTGCTGTCCGCATCCGCACTTCTGTTCACACAAAAAAATAGAATGCGCAAACACGGACAAGAAAAGGCATTTCTATTAAAGTGCCGGCCATATGTGTTCCATAAAATGCAAAACGCACATGGCCGGTGTCTGTGTTTTGCGGATCTGCAATTTGCGGACCACAAAACACTTGAACGGACCCTTAGGCTGAATTATTTACCCAGGACAGTCACTACTTACTGAGATCTCGGGGTTGGACAGCTCACACAGTAGCTTTTTGGCATCAATCACCGCTTGATACAATCTTAAATTCTGGCCATCACTTGCAACGAAACATGCACTCGGTGAATTGCAGTATGTTCCTGAAATGCAGACATTTGATAAATCTCCCTTTTTTGCTTTAACCAGTTGAGCGCCCACTGTAAATATATGTCCACATGTACTGGGCTTTGTGCAGAGTCGACATATATTTACATCCATTCTTCTGCTTCTGATGTGCCCCCACAGCAACACCCAACACCCAGATCCTGACAATACTAAGCCTCTGGTCCTGGGGACATCATCAGGACCCAATTGATGATGTGATCACCATCATGGCGATCACAGGAAAAATGTATTGTAGCCACAAATTTTCACAGGGTTTGTGCCATAAAAAAAAAATCCTCTCTCCTCATGTCTAGTGTGAAAGTTAGAAAGGTATACAGTATAAACATACATTTACCTAAATCTGTTATTAACCCTTTCCTGCCTGTCTCAACTCCAAATAATGCTCTCATGGTATAGTCCTCACCATTTTATGTAGTCTGATAGCACTACGCACAGGAAAATGAGGGGGAATTTATATTTGGAGTAAAATTATTTATTGAACAACCTTATAAAAGAGTATAAAATAACAAGAAAACTATTTGTTTCTGCTCATGCTTCATTACATAAGACTGATACAATAAAAATATTCACTTCAAACTGGAAAATAATGAGAAAAAAATTAAAATATTTGGCACACTAAGAAATAAAGGTAAAACATAATCCCATTTATAATGCACCATTCCAAAATGCTCAATTTTCTCTGGGCATCAAGGCTCAAAAAAGCCCAGGTAATGAAAGGGTTAAACGACACCTTCAGCAAGAATTTGTAATTTTATTGCAAGAATAGATATTACAAAAAGATAATGATCCGACGTAACTAGTAATAATTCTTCAAATGGGATATAAATAAGAGTGCTCACCTAGGCAGTGGCTTGGTATAAGAGTTGGGAGCCAGGCAACATTTGAGAAAGCAGAAACGTGAAGCGAATTAATACGAGCCAGCTCGGAAACGCCACCAGAAAAAGACAGGGGTCCAACAGGGTCCACCCTCCAGAGGATGAGTTCACTATACACTGCATTTGGGTCTTGCCAGGTTTTGTCTACATCTGATTCATTTTGATTGCAATTAAAATCTCCACGGGACGAGTCAGGAGACTCTCTGACCCCATTGTCTTCTACTGGATGCAGAGCGTTGTGATGAGAGGTTGTCAGCAGTAGGGGCAGCACGGAATGACAGGCTAGGTCATTGAGGTGAAAGCGATGACCACAGTATCTGGACTTGTGAGAAATGCTGAGCACGGTTGAAAAGGCGGACTCCTCAGCAAAGCTAACCTGCCATTGATTTAGCGACCCATCTGCGTGCTTGGAGATCATCAAGACATTAGGGGTGAAAATGCTCAGTTTCAGACTGCTGGATGCTTTGGTCTGTCCAGCGGATATTAGCATTGAAGATGAATGTGCCATACCAGAGGGCTTTTGTTTGCCCTGCTGAATAGCCAACTCTAAATTTTTCGTGCTGGCATACATCACAATACTCCTGCAAAGAGAATTGGCATCTCCGGTTGGGAATGCTACTGGAATTCTACATGAAAAAGACACCTAATAAAAAAAAAATTAAAAAAAAAAAAGAGTGAAAGCAGGAAAGTCTTCTAATAACTAGAACTCTAACAAAAAGTGAATTCAGTACGAACATACCTGCACTTGACGGAACATGCCAGGCTGATATTCATCCAGCCAATCGACATGCCATACAAGCAAAGAGCCATCCACAGGATGAATACTAAACAACATGTCTGGGTTCTTGTTCCATTCTGACAGCAGGAATTCTATTTCATGATCAATAACAGATGATGGGAAGGAAACTTGGGAAGCATTTGTCACGGCCTTCTCACCAGTCACCTCTTTCTTTTCGGTGCCCACTTTCTTATCAGTTTCCCCAATATCATCATTTTCTAAGACAAACAAGAGAAACTGTAATGAGCACGAGAATATTTTATTCAGATATGTACATTAAGCCAGAACAAGCAGAAAAGTAGCAGCACAGTATTTAAGAAACTGGACTTTAACTCTCTAAATGACAAAAATAGCTCCCAAAAATGCAGGACTCAATTTTCTTGAAATAAGTGAACATCTTCTAGACAGCAAGGAAGGCGTAGAATACTCCAGCGGTGGATGTGCCGTAGCCGGCGCCTCTACAAAACTTTGGCGGCTCCACCGCCAGGGCAGAGGTTAAGACCAGCGTCTAAAACGCTGGTCTTAATAAGTGACCCCTATGATATCTGAATTGTGCTTCTCAATCTAAAATGAAATAAAAAGGATTTTTTTTCATATTAGCAACACTTTTCTATATGCCCCTTGCATAGTATGTCTATGAGGACACTATCCCTTTAATTTACCTATTAAATGGCATTTTGATTATAAAAAAGCCCCCCCATATGCCGGGCCCCCCACGCTGAACATTGTGAGTAATGCTAGGGAGGCTTGTCCCCGCCCCCGTCTGTCATTGGCTGACAACTGCATTGACAGTGATAGGTTCTGTTTAAAGGGCTTATTCAAGACTATAAAATGCTCTCCCATATGCTGGGCCCATCGCAATGAATATACTTACCTGGCTCCCCACACCGCCACTGCTACTTCTCCCCGTGCACAGATGAAAACATCCGGTGTCGGGGGGGGGGACAGCCAGTGGCAGACGGGGATGAGCCTCCCTAGCATCCTTATTACAGCTTGACATGTTGAGGGTGTGGGATCAATTACCAGTCTCAGAAGTGCAATATTCAGTGGTTGTTTCAGAATGAATACTGGGACAGGACCAATGCCTATCAAATACAGCACAAACCTTCATCTGAATTCCCTTCCACCTGGTTGGTTTCGTCAGTATTAGCTTCTGAAGACTGCTGCTCGACGCTCTTCTTCAGTTGTTGAAGGAAGACTTCCATAGACAAGGAAAAATGCAACTCCTTGTTATTTAGCCAATGTACAACAAAAGGGCCATTGTTTTCTTCAGTTTCTCCAAGACTCATTGATGATATGGAAGGAAGCAGAGGAATGTCTGTGGAAATAAAATGTTACAAGAAGGAACTTAATAAAAAAAATACTGACAGACTTTACTTTCATAAACCTTGCACTATGGTCTAGTATTTAAATGACCCACATATGACCAGGCGATGCTGCTTCTCATCGTCAGTTTACAAATCTGCTGCATCTGAAAGGGCTATTATTGTGGAGTAGCAACAGCTCGGCTCTGAAGTGATCGGCAATGCAACCTCAGAGCAGGTCTGAAGAACATGATGTGGAAAAGTCTCCTCCTGCACCACGCACCACAAAAGATCCAACCTGCATCTGGATGGGACATTAGCACAAGAACTGTCCAAAGCTGCACACAAGCCTGAGATCACTGCAAACAATGGAGAGTGTCTCACTATCTTGCAGTCAATGATGCCTATATTAAAGCATGGTGATCACTGCACAATCTAGCGATAAATCACGTTCCGCAGGCTCTAGATGTTGGAGAAATACAGTACTTGGAAAATCTCTCTACAAGGACAGAAGCGGGTAAAACATTTCCAAGTGGTGAATGGTAAATTCTGCACACGGATCCGGCTTACGACTACTGCGCACATCTCACCTGTGGCTGGATTAATGCTGGCAGCAATGTGAAAGTGACAAAGTGCATTGCCATGGAAGGGTGTATTCCGATGAACCTCATGAGCGTCATGCTGGTGAGGAGGATATCCAGTATGTGCCACCAATGCTAAAGACCGTCTCCTTCCTCTGCGAAAATGCCTCAGATTCAACTGTGCATAGGAAAGTGCAAGCAGTTATTCACAGTGCTTTATAGCAAACCTATCATATTCATTACAAACACATATGTGCCCGATTAGTGGGGGGGGGGGGGGGCCCACTGCTGGTTCTTGCCCATCATAAAAAATGGGGCCCTGCGCCCCCCCCCCCCCGTATAAATGGGGTGTCAGCCACACATGCATGCTTCTGCTCCATTCAACCCTATAGGGCTCTTAGAGACGGCCAAGTACAAACATTCAGCTATCGACAGTCCCATAGAGTTGAATGGAGAGACAGCAAGCATGTGTGACCGCTGCTCTATTCAAATGGGGGAACACAGGGCCCCATTCTTGTGACCGACAAGGGCCCAGCAGTCAGATTCCTCCAGATCAGACACTTATTCCCCATCCTGTGAGCAGGTGATGGCTTTTCTAATGGACAACCCATTCATTGTAGAGTAAATCAACAGTACATGTGAACACATGAAAGTACCAGTAAGGCCCACAGGAACTTTTTAATTTCTGCATTCCATAGCCATAACATTTTTATTTTTCCGTTGTGTGAAGGCTTATTTTCTTGGAGCGCACTATATAACTTACTTTTATTAACTGTTTTAAATAGGGAAATGAAAATTTTTTGATTTAAAATGTTTCACTATTCAGCACGCAGAATAACTAACCTCATAGGTTTTCTACCTATATGATGTATAGGAGGAAAGCTGCCAATCAGCGGCAAGGGTAAGGGCAGAGAGAGCTGGGGTTCTTGAGGTCTCCTGAGCTTGTGCAATGTGTTGAACAGCTCCAACACTCGGCTAAAGTTAAAGGGGTTGTCCGGGTTCAGAGCTGAATCCGGACATACCCAGAATTTCACCTAGGCAGCCCTCTGATGTTAGCATCGGAGCATTTTATGTTCCAATGCTCTCCCTTGCCCTACGCAGGATCGCGCAGGGCAAGGGCTTTTTATTTTATTTACAATAACACACTGCCGGGCAGAGGCTTCCACCCAGCAGTATGTTCGGTGACGTCACCGGCTCTGATGGGCTGGCTTCAGCGCTGCCTTAGCCGTTGTACAGGCTAGGGCAGCGCTAAAGCCCGCTCATCAGAGCCGGTGACTAGGGATGAGCGAATCAACTTTGGATGAAACATCCGAAGTCGATTTACATAAAACTTTGTTCTAATACTGTATGGAGCAGGAGCTCCGTGCAGAATTAGAATGTATTGGCTAAGTTATTGCTTCACAAAGTCACGCGAGACTGCGCAATAACTTCATAAAATAAAGAGTTTAGTAAATGTTTTTTTACAGTACAAATTAATTTTATGAAGTTATTGCGCAAAGTCTTTCGAGACTTTGTGAAGCAATAACTTCGGCTCATCAGAGCCAATACATTCTAATACTGTACGGAGCTCCTGCTCCGTACAGTATTAGAACGAAGTTTTATGTGAAACGTTTTATGCGAAACGACGATGTTTCATCCGAAGTCGATTCGCTCATCCCCACCAGTGACGTTGCCGGGCTCACTGTTGGGTGGAAGCCTCCACCTGGCAGCCCAATACGTCACCGGAACTCCTGAACATGCCTTTGCCCTGTGCGATCGGGATCGGGAGCTCTGCCCATTCATTGTTCCAATGGCTCTGCAGGCTGGCAGCTCATGGGGTGTGTCCTTTCTGTTGCAGGCCCCTTCCTGTCACATGTCAAGGGGCATGTCCTTTCTGCTGCAGCTCTCGCCCTGTAACTGGCACAGCTTCTAACAGTATATAAAGCTGGTGGAAGTTGAAGGATGGAACTGAGCATGTACATCTACCTCAGCAATGTTGAACAGCAGGGGGCAGTAAACAGACGCATTTTATTGAATAACTCAGTGGTTATACTAAACATCTAATTAAAAGCCATTAGAGAAGTTTTTAGATCCAGCCGCTGGTTTGCAACAAGTAGAATATTGTTCTTGAGACAACCCCTTCAACTCCAACTGTAGCAGCAGGAATTATAAATAGTATAGTCAAAGAAAGCTCCATTGATTTAAGCCTTTCTGAAGACGCACATACAGTATATACCTTTGTTATTGCAAAATACATCATTATAGCAAGATACACCATCTACGTTAAACGGACACATTTTGCTAAATCAGTAGTATAAGTAAAGGGACTATATAGTGGCTCCCTTCCCTTGGTCATATACATACACACTTAGGATCTAACTTTGCACGGCCTGGATGATATGTTTGTAGCCACTTTGTTAACATACAGTATATACTCGAGTATAAGCCGACCCGAATATAAGCCGAGGCCCCTAATTTTACCCCCAAAAATTGGGAAAAATTATTGACTCGAGTATAAGACTAGGGTGGGAAATGCAGCTATAATGCAGAGTGTATGTGTATATAATGCACACACTCTACATTATATACTCACATCTGCAAGAGGGTGACTCAGATTGATGGGAGTCTGACTCTGACTCCCTGTATTTAATGCAGAGTGTGTGCATTATATACACACACACTCTGCATTAAATACAGGGAGCCATCCACAGATCCCCCCTAAACAGTGCCATCCACAGATCCCCCCTAAACAGTGCCATCCACAGATCCCCCCTCCCCTAAACAGTGCCATGATGGCACTGTTTAGGGGAGGGGGGGAGATCTGTGGATGGCACTGTAGAGGGATCTGTGGATGGCACTGCCATCCACAGATCCCCCTACAGTGCCATCCACAGATCCCCCTCCCCGACGCTCACAGCAGTATATTTATAAACGAATCAGTAACTACCGGTACTTTAACTTTAATCATTGCTCATTGCTGAGCTCTTTACTCGGATTATTTGGATAACTTACTTTGTCTTAGCTCCGGTAATAGCAGGCAGTGCGGGGGGGCGGCGCTCATTCACTGACGTCACGCGCCTGCTCCCACTAGGCGGCACAGGTGCGTGACGTCAGTGAGTGAGCGCCGCCCCCCGCACTGCCTGCTATTACCGGAGCTAAGACAGACCTAGACTCGAGTATAAGACGAGGGGGCTTTTTGAGCACAAAAATATGTGCCAAAAAACTCGTCTTATACTCAAGTATATACGGTACTACTTTTGTGTGGGCCTCTAACTTGTAACGAGACCGCTTCCAAGCGAATTTCCCCTTTTACAGATCTGCGCTAAAGGAAATAAAAACGCGACAGACCTGACTTAGATAACTGCAGTTCTCACCTCCAGTGCACTTTGCACTCGCTCTTTACTCGATGGATTTCTTTTGAAGTTATTATTTAAGCCGTCTGACTCGGTTTTTTGGCTAAACCCATCGCCATATAAAAGGCTGTCATTGGGCAGCAATGTCTCTGCCCAGAGCCGGCAGACATTGTCTTTGCAGCATGTAAGAAGAACATTACATACAGAGCATCTGTGGGGAGGAAAAAAAAAAAAAAAAGTTATTTTTTTTATGTTTAGGAGTCAATTTTAATCGTTGTGCAAAGCTAAAAATTCCTAAAGGGATGTGTGATTGTAATATAGTAAAACTGATGCAGCTGCCTATGTTTGAGCCCTGTACCCGGCGCGTTTTCAGAACTGCGGCCTGCTTGTACAGATCAGTGCGGACATGCCTCGGTTCCCTCTGCCTGCACACAAGTCTAGAGATTTCTGATTCACATCCAAATTACAGCTGGGACTGCACATCAATATACAATGTACTGTTCTCAGTGAGAGCTACTGAACCATAAAATACATTGTGACTGGCAGAATTATAAGGAGGTAATTCCCTAGTGTCACACGTGGACAATTTGTCTAGGAACGCTCTATGCACGTGAATAAGATTTGTCGGGACTCACTGACCTGCTGCAAAGAAAAATCACACAGAAATCTCTGGCATAAACTTAGTTTTGTAGATACCTAATGTGTAAAATGCAATATGTAACACAATGTGTAGCCATCCAGTGCCAGTAGTCATTAGTATAACTTCAGCATATCAAGAAACCCCCCCCCCCCCCCCATAAAGGGTGAAGGTCACTGTTTTTTTTTACAAAGTCTCCTAATATTTGTTACTTAGCACAATTTAACATGTTTTAATTTTCTCAAAATCGTGGCATGGAGAAATATAAAAGGGAAAAGATTGTTTTCTCCTGGATATATATATACTCGTTACTTTGGCTTAAAATGGTTTTCAAGGTTAAGCCATCAATGTATATTTGATAGGTGTGGAACCCAGGTACTCCCTATGATCAGGAGAACGCAGGGAAAAATCAAAGCTGCGAGCTTGTGTTACTTGAATGGGACTAAACTGCAGTTTCAGGTAGAGTAGCATACCAATGAATGGCGCTGTGAGGAGTCTGTACGATTGGCTTAACTGGGGCTCAGACCGTCTGCAAAGTAGAGGAGACCAAACCTAAAACCTGAAAATGTGACTGGGGTCTCATGTTAGGGAGTCACATACAGTTTGAAAGGATCAGTAGTGTGCACCCTCAGCTGCCGCTTCAGTCAAATGTGGGACATGAGACCCTCAATTCTAGTAAACCTATGGACAGATAAGTTGTCATTTTGGGACGACCCCTTTACAGTGATTGTCAGTTCGCAGTGTTCGCCAGCGAACACATGCGGGCTGCCATCTTTAGTAAGGTAGACTCACTCGTCCAGCGATGCACATGTAAGCCCTTACCTGTGCATGTGCCGGGAGCCGGTCTGAAATCAAATGCAGTCACCGGGAGCAGGCAGTTCCGAGAACAGCCGCCGGGGGCCTTCATCGGGCTGTTCTCGGAACTGCCTGCTCCCGTTGACTGCATTTGATTTCAGACCGGCTCCCGGCACATGCACAGGTAAAAGGCTTACCTGTGCATCGCTGGATGGGTGAGTCTACCTTACTAAAGATGGCAGCCCGCATGTTTTCACTGGTGAACACTGCGAACTGACCATCACTGCCCCTTTATTTCTGGAGACCGAATAGGTTTAATCTCAAAACTGTAACATAATGAACTACAAAGAGTGAACTCCTGTGCAAATCAGAAGATCAGTCCTGTATGCCTTATAAATGCACTGACCGTGGCATGAATTTACTTGTCTTTCTCCAAGAAAACCCAGTCACTGCTCGAGGATGAGCAAGGTAGATAAAAGAGAAATCCACTTCTCCTTGACCTTCTTTCTCTGGGCTGGTAACCGGAGAATTAACAGCTGAGTGCCAGCTTTCAGTATTGTACCAGACCTTCACTAGGCAGTCATCCTGCAGAAGAAACAGATACAGAACATGCAGGTGAAAAAAGAAAACCTCAAGACACTTGAACAACACCCATCTTGTAAGCAGTGCCCACAGTGTAAAAGGAAATATACTGAAGACAGTGCTCTACTAAAGATCTTCTTCCTCTTTCATAAGATGAACAGGCAGATTAAAAAAAAAAACAAAAAAAAAAAAACACTACTCACACATCCCCCCCCCCCCCCCACAGTTGTCAGTCTTACTTCCCAGGTGCCCCTCCAGCCTTAACTTCCTGGTCCCTCTTGATGCCAACATTTGAAGTTGTGCCAACCACCTGCCAAAGTGGTATACCTACTCAAAATAGGAGGATGGTAGGCACACAACGAACAAACTGGCAAGCCAATAATAAAGTATGAACCCAGCCTAAGAGGTCACCTTCCTGGTTAATGTCCAGGCAGTACCCAGATGAACATTATTTTTACCATTTCCCAGGCAAAAAGAAATAGAGAATAAGTTACAAAAATGGATAACAGCAATGACAATGGTAAGGTTTCTGAAAAGGACACCTCCATTCGGAAGGGTTTTTATTTTTAAATTCAATATTCATGGAACATCGGGGGAAATTCATCATGAGGGTAATATCAGGAGTCAGTTTTGCAGTAGTCTTGCTGGAGTACCAAGTTGTTGCACGCCGTTGGTTACATCCAGTTATGTTGTATGTGACTCCAGTTATTCTACACAAACCTTGTACTGCTGGGAGTTTACACCTTTTTTTTTTTTTTTTATTTTATTTTTTTTTCATATAACTTTTTAAAGAAGCCTCACCTATAAATCTGGAGTCTGACTGAGTGCATGGAGTGATAAATCCCCCCCCCCCCATGCTTTTTATTTTGCAATTATTTTGTTCTATGCCATTAAAATTTAACACATTACTTGCTTTCTGTAGCAATAATCACAGAACAATAAAAATCCTGAATGGGATGGAACACTAATCTCAGTTTACAACACGGATGCACAGGGATGGGTACATCAGCAGGGTGATCCTCATCAGAATAGGAGGTGCAGGATTGGAATTCCCGCTCTACTATACTGGAAGATTCTCTATCCATAAATTGATTGGCACTCATTATCACTTTTATTTAAATGGTTTTCAATGGTTGTGAGGTGTTGAACGAATATCTCATCTAACATTACCTCCTGGCAATGTGCTGCTGACAAAAAACCATTTTTGTGGTCCCATAATAAAATGGCATCATCAGTCAAAGGAGCGATTGCATCAAATTTAGAGGGCGGTATAAGACAGGAAGAACTCTCCACGTCTTCCAATTTTTTACCATGTACCTTTGTATGGAATATCATAGTCCATGATACTATTCAATACAAGAAAAATAGAAGCATAATAAATTTATACCAACCCAACAAAGACCAAGAGAACACTATTTTGGTCTCCTTTGGGTTGTTGTAGAGCTGAGCCTGCTGCAACATTACTACATCTAACCAAGACACAGACTCAAAGCTACATCTGACATACTAAACTCTGCTACATCTAAAAACTGAACTCTATGGCATCATTCCTTCGCACAGATCAGTGCTAGTTGCAGCAGTCACTTATCCCTGCATTGAGACGTCATTGATGCAGCAGGAAGTGGAGATCTTTGGGAGACCAGGTGCCTTCGAAACGGGAGTGGTAGGGGGACCAGTAAGGTGAGTATGACCCTTTTTTTTTTTTTATAAATCAATTTACAACACACTGCAGATATTTTTGTTTTCATAGATAAACCCTTTAACCACTTAAGGACCACAGGTTTATACCCCCCTAAAGACCAGGCCCTTTTTTACAAATCGGCACTACACTACTTTCACCGTTTATTGCTCGGTCATGCAACTTACCACCCAAATGAATTTTACCTCCTTTTCTTCTCACTAATAGAGCTTTCATTTGGTGGTATTTCATTGCTGCTGACATTTTTACTTTTTTTGTTATTAATCGAAATTTAACGATTTTTTTGCAAAAAAATGACATTTTTCACTTTCAGTTGTAAAATTTTGCAAAAAAAACGAGATCCATATAGAAATTTTGCTCTAAATTTATAGTTCTACATGTCTTTGATAAAAAAAAAATGTTTGGGTAAAAAAAAAAAATGGTTTGGGTAAAAGTTATAGCGTTTACAAACTATGGTACAAAAATGTGAATTTCCGCTTTTTGAAGCAGCTCTGACTTTCTGAGCACCTGTCATGTTTCCTGAGGTTCTACAATGGCCAGACAGTACAAACACCCCACAAATGACCCCATTTCGGAAAGTACACACCCTAAGGTATTCGCTGATGGGCATAGTGAGTTCATAGAACTTTTTATTTTTTGTCACAAGTTAGCGGAAAATGATGATTTTTTTTTTTTTTTTTTTTTTCTTACAAAGTCTCATATTCCACTAACTTGTGACAAAAAATAAAAACTTCTATGAACTCACTATGCCCATCACGAAATACCTTGGGGTCTCTTCTTTCCAAAATGGGGTCACTTGTGGGGTAGTTATACTGCCCTGGCATTCTAGGGGCCCAAATGTGTGGTAAGGAGTTTGAAATCAAATTCTGTAAAAAATGACCTGTGAAATCCGAAAGGTGCTCTTTGGAATATGGGCCCCTTTGCCCACCTAGGCTGCAAAAAAGTGTCACACATCTGGTATCTCTGTATTCAGGAGAAGTTGAGGAATGTGTTTTGGGGTGTCTTTTTACATATACCCATGCTGGGTGGGATAAATATCTTGGTCAAATGCCAACTTTGTATAAAAAAATGGGAAAAGTTGTCTTTTGCCAAGATATTTCTCTCACCCAGCATGGGTATATGTAAAATGACACCCCAAAACACATTCCCCACCTTCTCCTGAGTACGGCAATACCAGATGTGTGACACTTTTTTGCAGCCTAGGTGGGCAAAGGGGCCCATATTCCAAAGAGCACCTTTCGGATTTCACAGGTCATTTGTTACAGAATTTGATTTCAAACTCCTTACCACACATTCGGGCCCCTAGAATGCCAGGGCAGTATAACTACCCCACAAGTGACCCCATTTTGGAAAGAAGACACCCCAAGGTATTCCGTGAGGGGCATGGCAAGTTCCTAGAATTTTTTATTTTTTGTCACAAGTTAGTGGAAAATGATGATTTTTTTTTTTTTTTTTTTTTTCATACAAAGTCTCATATTCCACTAACTTGTGACAAAAAATAAAAACTTCCATGAACTCACTATGCCCATCAGCGAATACCTTGGGGTCTCTTCTTTCCAAAATGGGGTCACTTGTGGGGTAGTTATACTGCCCTGGCATTCTAGGGGCCCGAATGTGTGGTAAGGAGTTTGAAATCAAATTCTGCAAAAAATGACCAGTGAAATCCGAAAGGTGCTCTTTGGAATATGGGCCCCTTTGCCCACCTAGGCTGCAAAAACGTGTCACACATCTGGTATCTCTGTATTCAGGAGAAGTTGAGGAATGTGTTTTGGGGTGTCTTTTTACATATACCCATGCTGGGTGAGATAAATATCTTGGTCAAATGCCAACTTTGTATAAAAAAAATGGGAAAAGTTGTCTTTTGCCAAGATATTTCTCTCACCCAGCATGGGTATATGTAAAATGACACCCCAAAACACATTCCCCACCTTCTCCTGAGTACGGGGATACCAGATGTGTGACACGTTTTTGCAGCCTAGGTGGGCAAAGGGGCCCATATTCCAAAGAGCACCTTTCGGATTTCACAGGTCATTTTTTACAGAATTTGATTTCAAACTCCTTACCACACATTTGGGCCCCTAGAATGCCAGGGCAGTATAACTACCCCACAAGTGACCCCATTTTGGAAAGAAGAGACCCCAAGGTATTCGCTGATGGGCATAGTGAGTTCATGGAAGTTTTTATTTTTTGTCACAAGTTAGTGGAATATGAGACTTTGTATGAAAAAAAAAAAAAAAAAAAAAATCATCATTTTCCACTAACTTGTGACAAAAAATAAAAAATTCTAGGAACTCGCCATGCCCCTCACGGAATACCTTGGGGTGTCTTCTTTCCAAAATGGGGTCACTTGTTGGGTAGTTATACTGCCCTGGCATTTTCCAGGGGCACTAATGTGTGGTAAGTAGGTAAATGACCTGTGAAATCCTAAAGGTGCTCTTTGGAATGTGGGCCCCTTTGCCCACCTAGGCTGCAAAAAAGTGTCACACATGTGGTATCGCCGTATTCAGGAGAAGTTGGGGAATGTGTTTTGGGGTGTCATTTTACATATACCCATGCTGGGTGAGAGAAATATCTTGGCAAAAGACAACTTTTCCCATTTTTTTATACAAAGTTGGCATTTGACCAAGATATTTCTCTCACCCAGCATGGGTATATGTAAAATGACACCCCAAAACACATTCCCCAACTTCTCCTGAGTACGGCGATACCAGATGTGTGACACTTTTTTGCAGCCTAGATGCGCAAAGGTGCCCAAATTCCTTTTAGGAGGGCATTTTTAGACATTTGGATACCAGACTTCTTCTCACGCTTTGGGGCCCCTAGAATGCCAGGGCAGTATAAATACCCCACATGTGACCCCATTTTGGAAAGAAGACACCCCAAGGTATTCAATGAGGGGCATGGCGAGTTCATAGAAATTTTTTTTTTTTGGCACAAGTTAGCGGAAATTGATATTTTTAATTTTTTTCTCACAAAGTCTCCCGTTCCGCTAACTTGGGACAAAAATTTCAATCTTTCATGGACTCAATATGCCCCTCACGGAATACCTGGGGGTGTCTTCTTTCCGAAATGGGGTCACATGTGGGGTATTTATACTGCCCTGGCATTCTAGGGGCCCTAAAGCGTGAGAAGAAGTCTGGAATATAAATGTCTAAAAAATTTTACGCATTTGGTTTCCGTGAGGGGTATGGTGAGTTCATGTGAGATTTTATTTTTTGACACAAGTTAGTGGAATATGAGACTTTGTAAGAAAAAAATAATAATAATTCCGCTAA
Organism: Bufo bufo; assembly: GCF_905171765.1. Taxonomy (NCBI): domain Eukaryota; kingdom Metazoa; phylum Chordata; class Amphibia; order Anura; family Bufonidae; genus Bufo; species Bufo bufo. The sequence continues at coordinate 176,539,164 of NC_053390.1, read as the reverse complement.
CTTGGGCCAAAAAAATGTCTGAATGGAGCCTTACAGGGGGGTGATCAATGACAGGGGGGTGATCAATGACAGGGGGGTGATCAATGACAGGGGGGTGATCAATGACAGGGGGGGTGATCAATGACAGGGGGGTGATCAGGGAGTCTATATGGGGTGATCACCACAGTCATTGATCACGCCCCTGTAAGGCTTCATTCAGACGTCCGGATGCGTTTTGCGGATCCGATCCATCTATCAGTGCATCCGTAAAAATCATGCGGACGTCTGAATGGAGCTTTACAGGGGGGTAATCAATGACAGGGGGGTAATCAATGACAGGGGGGGTGATCAGGGAGTCTATATGGGGTGATCACCACAGTCATTGATCACGCCCCTGTAAGGCTTCATTCAGACGTCCGGATGCGTTTTGCGGATCCGATCCATCTATCAGTGCATCCGTAAAAATCATGCGGACATCTGAATGGAGCTTTACAGGGGGGTAATCACCACAGTCATTGATCATGCCCCTGTAAGGCTTCATTCAGACGTCCGGATGCGTTTTGCGGATCCGATCCATCTATCAGTGCATCCGTAAAAATCATGCGGACATCTGAATGGAGCTTTACAGGGGGGTGATCAGGGAGTCTATATGGGGTGATCACCACAGTCATTGATCATGCCCCTGTAAGGCTTCATTCAGACGTCCGGATGCGTTTTGCGGATCGGATCCATCTATCAGTGCATCCGTAAAAATCATGCGGACATCTGAATGGAGCTTTACAGGGGGGTGATCAGGGAGTCTATATGGGGTGATCACCACAGTCATTGATCACGCCCCTGTAAGGCTTCATTCAGACGTCCGGATGCGTTTTGCGGATCCGATCCATCTATCAGTGCATCCGTAAAAATCATGCGGACGTCTGAATGGAGCTTTACAGGGGGGTAATCAATGACAGGGGGGTAATCAATGACAGGGGGGGTGATCAGGGAGTCTATATGGGGTGATCACCACAGTCATTGATCACGCCCCTGTAAGGCTTCATTCAGACGTCCGGATGCGTTTTGCGGATCCGATCCATCTATCAGTGCATCCGTAAAAATCATGCGGACATCTGAATGGAGCTTTACAGGGGGGTAATCACCACAGTCATTGATCATGCCCCTGTAAGGCTTCATTCAGACGTCCGGATGCGTTTTGCGGATCCGATCCATCTATCAGTGCATCCGTAAAAATCATGCGGACATCTGAATGGAGCTTTACAGGGGGGTGATCAGGGAGTCTATATGGGGTGATCACCACAGTCATTGATCATGCCCCTGTAAGGCTTCATTCAGACGTCCGGATGCGTTTTGCGGATCGGATCCATCTATCAGTGCATCCGTAAAAATCATGCGGACGTCTGAATGGAGCTTTACAGGGGGGTGATCAGGGAGTCTATATGGGGTGATCACCACAGTCATTGATCATGCCCCTGTAAGGCTTCATTCAGACGTCCGGATGCGTTTTGCGGATCGGATCCATCTATCAGTGCATCCGTAAAAATCATGCGGACGTCTGAATGGAGCTTTACAGGGGGGTGATCAATGACAGGGGTGTAATCAATGACAGGGGGGTGATCAGGGAGTCTATATGGGGTGATCACCACAGTCATTGATCACGCCCCTGTAAGGCTTCATTCAGACGTCCGGATGCGTTTTGCGGATCCGATCCATCTATCAGTGGATCCGTAAAAATCATGCGGACGTCTGAATGGAGCTTTACAGGGGGGTAATCAATGACAGGGGGGTAATCAATGACAGGGGGGTAATCAGGGAGTCTATATGGGGTGATCAGGGGCTAATAAGGGGTTAATAAGTGACGGGGGGGGGGGTGTAGTGTAGTGTAGTGGTGCTTGGTGCTACTTTACTGAGCTACCTGTGTCCTCTGGTGGTCGATCCAAACAAAGGGGACCACCAGAGGACCAGGTAGCAGGTATATTAGACGCTGTTATCAAAACAGCGTCTAATATACCTGTTAGGGGTTAAAAAAAACACATCTCCAGCCTGCCAGCGAACGATCGCCGCTGGCAGGCTGGAGATCAACTCTCTTACCTTCCGTTCCTGTGAGCGCGCGCGCCTGTGTGCGCGCGTTCACAGGAAATCTCGGCTCACGCGAGATGACGCCTATTGGCGTTAGTGTGACCTGGGAGCGCCGCAGAAATGACGCCTTTCGGCGTTAGCGTGGCGGGAAGTGGTTAATGCCCTATTCTCTACTGTTCTCACAATTCACAAGTTGGTAAAAAAAAAAAATCTCAAAAACCACATTATCGGGGGCATTGTAGAAATGTCTAAACAATCATCTTCCAGTTTAATGTCTCTTATATCTTTTATAATAAAGAAAAAGAGGGTATAAGTAAGTAAAGTCATTATTCGAGAAATCAGAAGCATGAAAAAGTGCATAATGGTGAAACAGCAAAAAAGTGCAATCTCAACATTAGATATTGTCATCTTTCCTTTTCCGCATTTTATTTTTTATTATTTTTTGAAAAAGGGACCGAAAATTTTTCAAGGAAAGATAGAACAAAGGCAGGAACATGTGGAAAAACAACATGATCATTTGCCAGGATGTGTAGTTTTTACTGGGTCATGCTGAGATAACACGAGATTCAACATTAAAATCCTCTTTCTTTAGAAGATAAATCATATAATGTGCCCCCCTCGTGTGTACATTTAACACAATTGGATATTTCGTTTTTAGTGTTGTGCAGTTAGGGTTTTACGTGGATGTATTTTTCCAAACAAAATCCGAAGTGGTTCCTAGGGTCCCTTTCACACGAGCGAGTTTTCACGCATCAGTTCTGCGTTGCGTGAAAATCGCAGCATGTTCTATATTCTGCGTTTTTCACGCAGCCCTGGCCCTATAGAAGTGAATGGGGATGCGTGAAAAATGCATTGCATCCGCAAGCAAGTGCGGGTGCAATGTGTTTTTCACTGATGGTTGCTAAGAGATGTTGTTTGTAAACATTCAGTTTTTTATCAAGCGTGTGAAAAACGCATCAAAACGCATTGCACCCGCGCGGAAAAAACTGACAACTAAACTCAACCGCAGACAAAACTGACTGAACTTGCTTGCAAAATAGTGCGAGTTTAACTGAACGCACTCGGCCCCAATCCGCAACGCCCGTGTAAAACCAGCTTAAAGGTAGAATGTGTAAAAGCTTCAGGGCAACGGCACAAGCGGCATAATACAGTACCAGCAAAGTGTATGGGATTAGACAAGTCTCATGTATACTTTCATTTTTCCGTATGTGTGGAAATTGTCCTGCTGTGCAGATTTTGAAATCCACAGCATGTCAATTGTTTTAGATTCTTTTGTGCATATTTCAACCTTTTCAATAGAAGGGTGAGATCTGCAGCAATACAGCATCAAATCCGAACACAAAAAAAACAAAAAAACACCAAAACCATGATAAATACTGCAGATTTATGCATTTGTTTTTGTATGGTTTTGGTGTAGATTTTTTCTGCACACAAATTAAAAACGAATAGCTCACCTTCCCGGCTGTTGCAAAAAACTCTCCGTCTGGGGAAAACTTCATTAGGTGGACAGAGAAGGCAGTTCTGTAAAATAAATTATTTGCTTCACTTCCACAGCAAGTAAAATACATCAGTGATTCCTCACATCAAGGGAGATAAAGGTTTCCTCTCCTGAAGAGTCCCTTATACGCCATTAGAAGGGGGAACAAGCAAAGCATTACAAAACTTTTGTTCAATCCTACAAAGGGGCAGAGAGTGGACGTTTGCTTGCCCTTATGTGAAGCACCTACAAGCAGGCTGAAAGGTGACCGCCTGTACACCAGAAGAGCCTCAAAATATCCGCACGGACAGGGCCCATGCTCCTTGTGTGCCAATCTGTGGCTCAGTAAGTTCATGTTTATTGCATTTTATTTATGGTTTTGTGTTATGTACGCATTTCATATGTACAGAGCCCTGGAAGTAATAGTGCATTAAAATAAATAAAAAAATACAATCAACTGCTGGTTGTAGCCACAGTAAAACCAATTACAAATGAGGCAGTGATACAAAAAATGCTAAATTCTTGTGTACGACTGCTTATTATTCTCATATTCATTCCCCAATCCCATCAAGCTCATGTGATAAGTACTTAGGGGCTAGCACTTTGAACGGAATTCTTTTTTCAAGTCTCCAACTGTGTTTCTCAAGATGAAAGGGAGAACAGAGTTATAGATCACTGCATTTATTAATAGCAAGCTTGTAATTATAACAGAAATTCTCCACATTATTTAAGACCAATAAGGTTTGGGAGACAGATTTTTGTAGCTGCCGTCTCAATGGGGGAGATAACTCTGACGCAGTTTGCTCTAAGAACTGACATAGATGCCTTGCACCACATTTGTCAGGTGATCTAGACAATTTCTTCACCACTTCCAATAGATTAACGGAGATTAAAGGGGTTCTCCGGGAATTAAGAAAATGAAAATACTTAATTACTTTATAATAAATATATTCCCAAATACCTTTCATTAGTTAGAGTGGCTAGTTTTGTCTATGGAGCAATCACTAGGAAAAATAAAATTGCCTCCGTCCTATTAGTATACACAGAACCTGTCAATCACACAGGAGGACAAGTTACTTCACAACACTGAGCTAAAGAGCTGCCTCATCCTCCGCTCTGCGGGAATAGAAATGATGAGGAGACATGAAGTACAGAGAGGAGGGTGGGGGTAATGAGCAGCAGCACTTGTTTGATCACAGTCTGTCCTGTCCGTCCTCTCTGTACTTCATGTCTCCTCTGAACTAAATTCCCCAGAGCTTGAGCTAAAGTTCTTATCAGCTGTATTCAGGATCATAATCATTGACAAGTAAATCAGAGAGGAGGATGAGACAGCTCTTTAGCTCAGTGTTGTGAAGAAACTAGTCCTCCTGTGTGATTAGGAGAGGTTGTGTGTGTACTGGTAGGACAGTGGCCATTTTGTTTCCCCTGATGATTGCTCCCCCGACAAAACAAGCCATAATAAATAATGAAAAGGTATTTGGAAATATATTTATTATAAAGTAATATTTAAGTATTTCTTAATTCCCAGAGAACCCCTTTAACATGAAGAGAGTGTTATATGCCATACAGGGGTTGTTAATCTTCAGGGGATGTTTTGTCAGCCTCCCTGTCTAAATCTTAGGGTTAGTAAATCTGCCCCAATGCATAACTACTGAGAGGCGGAACAGAGGAGAAGAGTAAGAAATATATGAAAATCTGACTGAAGATTTAGTAATAAAACAGCAATATTGTACATATGGGTATCTTACTTGCACTGCCAGATGCATGTCCAGTTGGCAAAATCAGTGTCTGGTTTCTCCTGAGAGTCCTCACTGGATAACTTGTCTCTAGTACCACTGGACCAGAGCTGTAGGCTGCTTGAGCCCGTTAACAGACGTGTACCTACAATACATAATAACTTGTTCTGACATTGAGGCCACTTTCACACTATTTTGTTCAGTATTTGGCATCTGTATTTTCATACCGGCCACCCCATGTGTGGACCCCAAAGTAATATAACCACTGTATAGGTACAAGATTTATATAGTGTGGGTCAACTCATTAGCAATCTCCTGCTACGATATCACAATAAATGTAAGCATGTAAGTCCTGTTAACACGCAGCGGACTCCTCCTCACCCATCACCTGCGACTGACAACAGAACCAGCCGTCCATCAGCAGGTCATGAATGTTCATTATTGAAAACTCAGGGCAAAGAGTCTCAGGAGTAGTTGGTGAGGAGTTGGTATACAACTATTATATAATTGGAATCCGTGTCTTTCACACTATGTAGTGGTTACAGCAGGTTGGGGGCGGGGGGGGGGGGGGTTTGGTAATAGATGCCGACAGTTCCCTTTAAGCCAAAACTAGTAGTGGGTTGAAAACATAGGAAAGTCACAAATCGTTTCATTATATTAGCTGACAACACTGTTGTGTGAACAGGACCTTTCAAATTATCAAGAAATTCATAGGTGAAAAAGGCAAATCTAAACTCAAAGGTCACATATAGAGTCCAAAACTGCTCCTCACCTGTTGGGTCCCAGGTTAAATTATGTACAACAGAGTCCAAGACTATGTGGCCACTTTTCTGCCACTGAGAGGGACCTCCCTAAGAAGATAAAATAAAGTACAGTATTTTTTTTAGAGTTTACCATTTCGCAATCAAAGATCAGGAGATTTGGTAAAAAAAAACAAAAAACAACAAAAACGCAGGTAAGGGCTCTTTCACACTTGCGTTGTTCTTTTCCGGCATAGAGTTCCGTCGTCGGGGCTCTATGCCGGAAAAATCTTGATCAGGATGCATCAGGATGTCTTCAGTTCAGGACCGGAACGTTTTTTGGCCGGAGAAAATACCGCAGCATGCTGCGCATTTTGCTCCGGCCAAAAATCCTGAACACTTGCCGCAAGGCCGGATCCGGAATTAATGCCCATTGAAAGGAATTAATTAAGATCCGGCCTTAAGCTAAACGTCGTTTGGGCGCATTTCCGGATCAGACGTTCAGCTTTTTCTGAATGGTTACCATGGCTGCCAGGACGCTAAAGTCCTGTCTGCCATGGTAAAGTGTAGTAGGGATCGGGGGAGCAGCACATCCACCGTCCGTGCGGCCCCCGGGGCGCCCCAGAGCGACGCCAGGGCGCACCACGCGATCGCATGGATCACGCGATTCATGCGCATGGGGAGCCCCGACGCCACCCCAGAGCACCCCGGGAGCCGCACGGGCGGCAAGCACACTGCTCCCCACCACTACCATGGCAACCAGGACTTTAATAGCGTCCTGGCTGCCATAGTAACACTGAACGCATTTTGAAGACTGATCAGTCTTCAAATGCTTTCAGTTCACTTGCGGTGTTACGGATCCGGCGGGCACCTCCGGCAACGGAAGTGCACGCCGGATCCCAACAACGCAAGTGTGAAAGAGCCCTAAGCAAACGGTACACAGTGTACACGTACAAACAAGACCAAAACAATGGCTGAATGTAGGGTTTTATCCCCAATTTCACCCCCACAACAATGTTCTACCCATTTTTCAATACACAATCTGGTAAGGGTACTTTCACACTCGCGTTTGGTGCGGATCCGTCATGGATCTGCACAGACGGATCCGTTCAGATAAAACAAAAGTCTGAATCCGTTCAGTATTATCTTTAACATAGCCAAGACGGATCCGCCTTGAACACCATTGAAAGTCAATGGAGAATGGATCCGTTTTCTATTGTGCCAGATTGTGTCAGTGAAAACGGATTGGTCCCCGATGACTTGCATTGTGTGTCAGAACGGATACGTTTGGCTCAGTTTCGTCAGACGGACACCAGCGATTTAGTGTCCGCCTCCAAAGCGGAATGGAGGCGGAAAGGAGCCAAACGGAGGCATTCTGAGCGGATCCTTTTCCATTAAGAATGCATTAGGGCAAAGCTGATCCGTTTTGGACCGCTTGTGAGAGTCCTTAACGGATCTCACAAATGGAAAGCTAAAACGCGAGTGTGAAAGTAGGCCAAGTTAAATGGGGCTCTTAAAAATACAACTTGTCCTGCAAAAAAATCAAGCCTATCCTCCACTATGTAGGCAAAGAAGAAGTAGTAGGAGTGCTTCTTTATACACTAAGGCCCTGATTTATCAAGGCTGACATGTGCTACCCTGGCCTTGATGGCACCTGTGCTGTTGCAGCGGGCATGTCATTTATGTCAAGGTGCCAGAATAAAATCTAAGATTTCAACCATTATTTAAGTCAGTTTGTGGCGTAAATAATGATGAATTAGCCCCCTTATAGCACTCGCTACACCCCCTTTTTGCAGAGGGCAGCGTAAAATGCAGATTGCAACTAGAAAAGTTGCAAAATCTGTGGATTTTTGACTTTTCTATGCCACAGAGGTGTAAGGGGAGCGATACATTTGCTTTGCACAACTGCAGACGTAATTACCTTGGATGTATACTTACTTGTAATGGAGCATTCTTTTGTTTTAGCAGATTTACTGGTTCAAAAATGCAAATCAAATTGTTGTATGATGCTGCAATCTAGAAACACAGAAATTGGTCATTAGTGATTTGCAAAAGGGTATCAACACCTTAAAGTCCCTTTACATGGGAAAACAGCAGCAGATTATCAGGAAGGATGCGTTCCTTCCCGACAATCTGCCGATCGCTAGCTGAGGAGAGCGATGCACTTACATGTAGCGATCTCCTCCTCAGTAATCGGGGGAAGTGATGCGATCGCTCATCCCCATACTGACTAGTTTGCCGACAGCAGATCGTGTTTAAACAGCACAATCTGCTGTCGGGAAATAATGATATTTGTGTCTGCACAGACGACTGGATTACCCGATGAGCGTTCTGTGTAACGGGCCCTTTAGGCGATGTTCACATAATATTTTATGTTTTCATTCGGCGTATACACTGAGAAAGCTTTTCACCCAACAGAGGCCCCAAAAATCCCTAAATTTTTGGTCTCTGTAAGAATGGTATGCATCAGCATACTTTTTAATACAATTAAAAAAGTTGAATGCACTTTACTATACAGGCGGCCACCACAAAAGAATCTATAACACACTTTTTTTTTTTTTTTTTTTTTTTTAATATAGCTGCCAAAGGGGGTGAAGTATACCACTGGAGGGCTGTGAAGCTGCATATGACGCAGTCTTCTGCCGGAGTGATGTATGTAGGCTCAGATGTGATGTGAACAGAACCTTCTTTAAAGTCAGATAAGTCAGTCTCACATACACACGTAAATACTATCAACCGATAATCTCTCAATCATCTGTCAATCGCTGAGCCACGGGATTTGTATACAGTCACAATATCTTAATTCAATATTCAACAGGATTTGGAAGAAAACTTTAAACCTAATGTCTATAAAAACCCTAAATAACTACCCCCATTAGCATGGCACTTTATGGTGTAGATTTTCAGCATGGGATCAGCTCATAACAAATAAGCCACGTGAGGAGGAAAGTGCTAGAATATTCATGGGAGCTGCCATTATACATGACTGCTATAGGGACAGTGATCGAGAACATTTATCTAATCTGCTTTATTTAGCGATGTTGTACATTAATAGTAGAAATCTTGTCCTGAAATGTCCCAGCGCTCTCTACATAAGTACTGATGAGACATATCCGTGCAGAACCGACTGACAACGGCTGCTGCTCCTTATATATACCCTACAGTATATTACTATGTCTACCTAAAATATTAAATGGGTTGTCCCACAAAAAATATTCTACAGTTTTTCAAACCAGCATCTGGAGCTGAATACTTTTGCAATTGGATGCAATTAAAAATGTACTGAGTTATTCAATACAATGCATCTGTATAGCGCCATCTGTTCTTTGTTCTTATTTCTTTGTCCTGCTCACTGAGATGGCCGCACATGCTCAGTTTCATCCGTCAACTGCCTCCTGAGCTGTGATAGGGAGAGCATGGACACGCCTCCTGAGCTGTGATAGGGAGAGCATGGACACGCCTCCTGAGCTGCAGCAGATAAGACACTCCCCTTGAGCTGTCAGCTTGATATAAATGTAGCAGAGCAATGTATGGTGAGAGCTCTGGATCCATGAGAAGTACAGGGCTGGTTCTAGCTTTGTTAGAAAGAGGCTGTCATGTACTATATGATGGATAACCCACATACCTGCCATTTCTCACTGATCCTGCTGTAAGCGCTCACTATTGTGAATACAGGGAGTGGCTCTTCTATAGTATGTAAGGACAACTATAGTATAATACTGTATATATAACTATAGTATTTAACTATCCCTATATACTGTACAATAGCTTCTCCCCGTCTCCTCACATTAGAGAGAGAGCTGCTAAGGGACATTTCAGGGCAAGATTTCTACTATACATGTACAAACTCCATAAAAAAAGTACATTAGAAAAATGTTCCCTATCACTGTCCCTACACAAACAGCTCTCTCCTGACAACCCCCATACACATTCGTATTGGACACGTGTGTATGGGACTGGTCCGTACATCATCTGTCACTGAAGATACGGGAGCTCTGCCATCCATATAAGATTGTCAGCGGGTCCCACTGAAAACAGTGTTCGGCCAACAAATGTGTATGGGGATCTCTGTGCCCTTTATACTGCTGTATGCTCAGACTGCTGGTACAGCAGGTCTAAACCTGTGGTTCTCAAGGGCTCTGTTTTTCACAGAGAAATTTCTTATGACTACATATGGTGACAATTACAGAAGGCTTTTATACTATACAATATGCTGGAGATCAAATCGATGCTTTCATTTGCTTCAATGATTAAAGGTTTCCTTTGTGTTCATGGTTTTCAAGCAGGCTTTCAGATCCAGGACCATTTTATTTTATGATCACAGCACAATTTCTGTTTTCCCCTTTTTTATTTTCTTGCATTATTTAAATTTTTAGAAATTTCTGCTTAACCCCTTAAGGACTCAGCCCTATTTCACCTTAAGGACTTGGCCATTTTTTGCAAATCTGACCAGTGTCACTTTAAGTGCTGATAACTTTAAAACGCTTTGACTAAGGCTACTTTCACACTAGCGTTCGGGGCTCCGCTTGTGAGTTCCGTTTGAAAGCTCTCACAAGCGGCCCCGAACGGATCCGTCCAGCCCTAATGCATTCTGAGTGGAGGCGGATCCGCTCAGAATGCATCAGTCTGGCAGCGTTTGGCCTCCGCTCCGCTCAGCAGACGGACACCTGAACGCTGCTTGCAGCGTTCGGGTGTCCGCCTGGCCGTGCGGAGGCGAACGGATCCGTCCAGACTTACAATGTAAGTCAATGGGGACGGATCCGTTTGAAGTTGACACAGTATGGCTCAATTTTCAAACGGATCCGTCCCCCATTGACTTTCAATGTAAAGTCTGAACGGATCCGTTTGCATTATCATGAACAAAAAAAAAAAAAAAAAAAAAATTTTTTTTTTTTTTTTTTTTTTTTTTTTTTGTTCATGGTAATGCAAACGGATCCGTTCTGAACGGATCCAAGCGTTTGCATTATAGGTGCGGATCCGTCTGTGCAGATACCAGACGGATCCGCACCAAACGCAGGTGTGAAAGTAGCCTTATCCAGGCCGTTTTGAGATTGTTTTTTTGTCACATATTGTACTTCATGACACTGGTAAAATGAAGTCCAAAAATTTTTTTTTTTGCACAAAATAATACCTAATTTACCAAAAAATTAGAAAAATTTGCAAATTTCAAAGTTTCAGTTTCTCTACTTCTGTAATACATAGTAATACCCCCAAAAATTGTGATGACTTTACATTCCCCATATGTCTACTTCATGTTTGAATTGTTTTGGGAATGATATTTTATTTTTTGGGGATGTTATAAGGCTTAGAAGCAAATCTTGAAATTTTTCAGAAATTTACAAAAACTCAATTTTTAGGGACCAGTTCAGGTCTGAAGTCACTTTGTGAGGCTTACATAATAGAAACCACCCAAAAATGACCCCATCTAAGAAACTACACCCCTCAAGGTATTCAAAACTTATTTTACAAACTTCGTTAACCCTTTAGGTGTTGCACAAGAGTTATTGGCAAATGGGGATGAAATTTGAGAATTTCATTTTTTTGCCTAATTTTCCATTTTAACCCATTTTTTCCACTAACAAAGCAAGGGTTAACTGCCAAACAAGACTGTATCTTTATTGCCCTGACTCTGCCGTTTACAGAAACACCCCATATGTGGCCGTAAACTACTGTACGGCCACACAGCGGGGCGTACAGTGAAAGGTGCGCCGTTTGGTTTTTGGAAGACAGATTTTGCTGGACTGGTTTTTTGACACCATGTCCCATTTGAAGCCCCCTGATGCACCCCTAGAGTAGAAACTCTATAAAAGTGACCCCATCTAAGAAACTACACCCCTCAAGGTATTCAAAACTGATTTTACAAACTTTGTTAACCCTTTAGGTGTTGCACAAGATTTAATGGAAAATAGAGATACAATTTCAAAATTTCACTTTTTTGGCAGATTTTCCATTTTAATATTTTTTTTCCAGTTACAAAGCAAGGGTTAACAGCCAAACAAAACTCATTATTTATGGCCCTGATTCTGTAGTTTACAGAAACACCCCATATGTGGTCGTAAACCGCTGTACGGGCACACGGCAGGGCGCAGAAGGAAAGGAATGCCATACGGTTTTTGGAAGGCAGGTTTTGCTGGACTGTTTTTGTCCCATTTGAAGCCCCCTGATGCACCCCTAGAGTAGAAACTCCAGAAAAGTGACCCATTTTAGAAACTACGGTATAGGGTGGCAGTATTGTTGGTACTAGTTTAGGGTACATATGATTTTTGGTTGCTCTATATTACACTTTTTGTGCGGCAAGGTAACAAGAAATAGCTTTTTTGGCAGTTTTTTTTTTTTGTTATTTACAACATTTATCTGACAGGTTAGATCATGTGGTAATTTTATAGAGCAGGTTGTCACGGACGCGGAGATACCTAATATGTATACAATTTTTTTAATTTATGTAAGTTTTACCCAATGATTTCATTTTTAAAACAAAAAAAAAGTTTTAGTGTCTCCATAGTCTAAGAGCCATAGTTTTTTCAGTTTTTGGGCGATTATCTTAAGGGCTCATTCAGACGGCCGTATGCTGTCCGCAAAAATACTGAATGCTATCCGTTTTTTTTGCGGATCCGCGAAAAAAATGAAACATGTCCTATACTTGTCCGTGAAAATCAGGACATGGCCCCATTGAAGTCTATGGGTCTGCAAAAATACTGAATGCTATCCGTTTTTTTGCAGATCCGTTTTTTTGCGGATCCGCAAAAAAACGGATAGCATTCAGTATTTTTGCGGACAGCATACGGCCGTCTGAATGAGCCCTAAGTAGGGTCTCATTTTTTGCGGGATGAGTTGATGGTTTGATTTGCACTATTTTGGGGTGCATATGACTTTTTGATCGCTTGCTATTACACTTTTTGTGACATAAGATGACAAAAAATGGCTTTTTTTACACCGTTTTTATTTTTATTTTTTTACGGTGGTCACCTGAGGGGTTAGGTCATGTGATATTTTTATAGAGGCGGTCGATACGGACGCGGCGATACCTAATATGTATACTTTTTTTAAATTTATGTAAGTTCTACACAATGATTTCATTTTTGAAACCAAAAAAATCATGTTTTAGTGTTTCCGTAGTCTAAGAGCCATAATTTTTTCAGTTTTTGGGCGATCTTAAGTAGGGTCTCATTTTTTGCGGGATGAGATGACGATTTGATTGTTACAATTTTGGCGTACATGCAACTTTTTTGATCACTTTTATTACCTTTTTTTGGGAAGTAAGGTGGGCAAAATTTCAATTTCATCATAGTTTTTTATTTTTATGGCGTTCACCGTTCGGGTAAAGTAACATGACAGTTTTATAGATCAGGTCGTTACGGACGCGGCGATACCAAACATGTGTAGGGAATTTTATTTTTTTCATTTTTGATTTTTACTTTTTTTTCACTTTTTTTACTTTTTTTTTACCCAGACCCACTTGGTTCTTGAAGATCCAGTGGGTCTGATGTCTGTATAATACAGTACTGTACTCTATATAGGGTACTGCACTGTATTTTACTTACACTGAACAGATCTCTGCCTTCAGCACAGATCTGTTCAGCACCATGGACAGCAGGAGTCCTGTTGCCATGGGAACCTTCCCCGTCTGCTCAGAACTTCGCAGACGGGGAAGGGTGAGCACGGGGCTGTCTGGGAGCTCTCTCCCTCTCCATAGGGGGACTGCAAAGGCACAGCAGCCCCCCGATTGGAGAGGGAGGGAGCTCCCTGAGCTGTTAACCTTTTCCATACAGCGGTCCGTACGGACCGCTGTATGGAAAGGGTTAAACGGCTGACATCGCATCACCGATGTCAGCCGTTTATACCAGGGTGCCAGCAATGTGCTGGCACCCTGGTATACCCACTGTACACCAACGATTATTCAATGGGAGGCGGGCTGGGGATCGCGATCCCGCCTGCCGCACCGCCCGCCTCCCGCACCGCCCCCACCGCCCGCAACCCCCCCCTGCACCTCCCACCGGGCTAAAATCGTTCAGAGGTGCAGGGGGGTAATAAATATATATTTTTGCCACACTAAAGTTTCTGATCGCCGCGGTCAGGGACCGCAGCGATCAGAAACTGCAGAAAGCGCAACAAACCGCAGGTCTGAATTGACCTGCGGTTTGTTGCGATCGCGGACATGGGGGGGGGGGGTCACGGGACCCCCCCGTGCATTTAGCCGAGGTGCCTGCTCAATGATTTGAGCAGGCACCGGGTTCCGATCACTGCCAGCCGCACGGCAGTGATCGGAACAACACATGACGTACCGGTACGTCATGGGTCCTTAAGGACTCGGGAAACATGCTGTACCGATACGTCATGCGTCCCTAAGGGGTTAAACCAGTAGTTTACCCCCACACAGACACAACTCTCCCCCCATTTTCGGGAAAAGAAAAATCAAGTATGCTGGATATAAAAATTCAGAAGAAGGGCGAGACCTCTAGCAAAACTGCATCAAATCCGCACCAAAAACCACAATGTCAATTGCAAGTTGGGTGCAGAAACGCACAAAAATTAGGCCACCTGCACATGAGTATAGGTGAACGTGCAAACAATTTGCCTGAATGTTCATGGGATTATCTGCACATTCACACACATCCAGGCGGAGGTATCCTCACACTGCAAAGCAGCAGTAAAATGTGAGTGCAGGAACAGTGCGCTGGATATGTGGCACCGTCCACAGCAGTAGAGGCAAGGTCATTTATTTATTTTAGGTCTGATCAGAAATCGGACCAGGGCTCTGACGAGTAACAGGGCTCTGACGAGTAACAGGGCTCTGACGAGTAACAGGGCTCTAATCTCAAGTCTGATAAAAAATTTTCCCCTTATTTTACTCCTCTAAAACCTAGGTGCTTTTTATGGTGCGGTAAATACTGTAATATAAAATTAATGCAATATTCTGTTTACAGAGCCTAACTATATATGCAGCACAAAATTTTACATACAATTTTATGCAAAATAGTTCTCAAAAGGTGACATATACAAACACCATATACAGTTGAAACCAGAAGTTCACATACACTATATAAAAAGACACATATGCAGGTTTTTCTCAATATCAGACATGAAATCAGAATAAACCTTTCCTGTTTTTGGTCAATTAGGATTACCATAATTATTATTATTTGCAAATGCCAGAATAATGAGAGAGAAAGAGAATGTTTGAGGCCCCTTTCACACGAGCGAGTATTCCGAGCAGGTGCAATGCGTGATGCAAACGCATTGCACCCACACTAAATCTGGACCCATTAATTTCCATGGGTCTGCGTACACAAGTGTTTTTCACGCATCACTTCTGCGTTGCGTGAAAATCGCAGCATGTTCTATATTCAGCGTTTTTCACCCAACGCTGGCACCATAGCGAATGGGGCTGTGTGAAAATCGCATCGCATTCGCAAGCAAGTCCGGGTACAATGCTTTTTTCACTGATAGTTGCTAAGAGATGTTGTTTGTAAACCTTCAGTTTTTTTTATCACGCGCGTGAAAAACACATCAATGCGCATTGCGCCCGCATGATAAAAACTGAACAATTGAACGCAATCAGACAAAACTGATTGAACTTGCTTGCGAAATCACAAATTTTTAACTGAACGCATCCGGACCTAATCCGTGACGCTCGTGTGCAAGAGGCCTTAAAGGGGTATTCCCATCACGCTGTTTTATACTTACCTGCTCCTGGCGCGCTGTCCACTTCCTGGTTTCGGCAGGAGGCGGGCTCCATCTTGATTTTAGTCTTCTCCCGGCCAGGCGCTGGACTGAACGCGCACGCCGCCGCGCATACGCCCTGGTGACTTCTTCCTGGCAAGTATACTATACTGGCCAGGAAGAAATCACCATAGCGCATGCGTGGCCTCGGAGTGCGCTTTCGGGACTGCGCGCGGCCGGCCGGGAGAAAAGAAGAAGTCGTCTGCGCAAGCGCGGCCACCGCGATTCCGGAGAAGAGCGATGGCCGTAACCAGGGGAGACGGAAGACAACAGTCAGGTAAGTATATGTTCATTTTCTTCTAAAGGGTGGGAATTAGTTAATTAAATACATTTTAAAAAAAGATCACTGTTAAATCATTAACAGATTTAACAGTGATCATTAAGTTGGGAATACCCCTTTAAGGCATTTTTTATTACTTTCTGTAAAGTCTAAAGTTTACATACATTTCATTAATATTTGGTGCCATTGCCCTTAAACTGTATGACTTGGGTCATACAGTTTCGCAAGCTTCTCACAATAGTTGGCCGGAATTTGGGCCCATTCCTCCTGACACCCAACTGGTGTAATAGAGTCATGTTTGTTGGTCGCTTGCTCGCACCTGCCTTTTCAGCTTTGCCCATACATTTTCAATAGGATTGAGATCAGGGCATTGTGATGGCCACTCCAAAACATTGACTTTGCTATGCTTAAAGGGGTTATCCCATCATAATGATCACTGTTAAATCTGTTAATGATTTGACAGTGATCATTTTTGTAAATATACTTTATTAACAAATTCCCACCGATTAGGAGAAAATTCATCCCCACTTACCTTATTGTTGTGACTCTGTCTCCCCTGGTTACGACCACCGCTCTTCCGCAAAATCCCGATGGTCGCGCTTGCCCAGAAGACTTCTTTTCTCCCGGCCGGGCCACTCGCTGTCCTGAACGCGCACGCTGCCGCGCATGCGCGACGGTGACTTCTTCCCGGCCAGAATAGTACAGAGCTGCGAACGCGCACGCCGGCTCTGTACTATACTGGCCAGAAATAAGTCACATTGCGCATGCGCGGCAGCGTGCGCGTTCAGTCCAGCGCGCGGCTCGGCCGGGAGAAGACTTCAATCAAGATGAAGCCCGCCCCCAGCCAGAATCCAGGAAGTGAACGCGCGGTGGCAGCAGGTAAGTATGAAACTGCTAAGTGGGATAACCCCTTTAAGCCCCTTTGTAACCAGTTTGGCAGTATGCTTCGGGTCATTCTCCATTTGGAAGACCCATTTCCGCCCAAGCTTTAACTTCCTGGCTGATGTCTTGAGATGTTGCTTCAGTATTTCCACATAATAATCTTTTTTCATGATGCCATCGATTTTGTGAAGTGCACCAGTCCCTCCTGCAGCAAAACAACCCCACAACATGATGCTGCCACCCCCATCTTTCACAGTTGGGATGGTGTTCTTAGGCTTCCAAGCTTCTCCCTTTTTCCTCCAAACTTAACAATGGTCATTAAGGCCAAAAAGTTGAATTTTAGTTTTGTCAGACCACAGGACATGTCTCCAAAAATGTAGGTCTTTGTTCCTGTGTGCATTTGCAAACATTAATCTGGCTTTTTTTAGGTTTCTTTTGGAGTAATGGCTACTTCCTGGCAGAGTGGCCTTTCAGGCCATGTTGATACAGTACTCGTTTCACTGTGGATATTGACAAAATCTTACCAGCTTCTGCCATCATGTTCACAAGGTCTTTTGCTTTTGTTCTTGGTTTGATATGCACATGTCGGACCAAAGCACGTTCATCTCTGGGACACAGAACCCCTCTCCTTCCTGAGCGGTATGAAGGCTGGACATTCCCATCTTGTTTGTAAGCATATAATTGTTTGTACAGATGAACGAGGCACCTTAAGGTATCTTGGAATTGCACCCAAGGTTGAGGCAGACATGTGCAAGTCCACAATTCTCTTCCTGATATCTTGGCCGATTTCTTTAGACTTTCCCATGATGCTACACAAAGAAGCAGTGTGTTTCAGGTGTGCATTTAAATACATCCACAGGTGTGTCTCTAACTCAGAGGTTGCCAACAAACCTAACAGAAGTTTCCAAACACATGACATCATATGGGCAGTCCAGAATTGTTTGACCCTTCCCGACCAGCGCCGTAATAGTACGGCGCAGCGGGATGTGACTTGCCACCCAGCTCTGTACTATTACGGCCTGATAATCGGGCGGGTGCAGGAGCTGCGCCCGCCCAATCAGCTGCAGGGGACCAACTGTTCCCGTTAGTCGGACCCCTGCTGTATGCGCTGGCATAGGGTGCATTAACCCCTTCTATGCCACGGTCAGCGCTGACCGCGACATAGAAGGAGTTTGCTGCAGGTAAGGGAGCCCATCGGGTCCCCGTGCTGCTGTGGCGGGGACCCGATGGGAGAGAAGGCAGCCTGATGCCGTGCAGAGGCTGCCCAATGCCTTGCACGGCATCAGGACTTGCCTTCTACAAAGTGCCCAGGAGATCCAGCCTCAGGCACAGAGTAATACACTAACAAGCAATGCATTACAATACAGATGTACTGTAATACATTGCAGAGGGGATCAGACCCACAAAAGTTAAAAAGTCAGAACTGAAGTTAAAAAGAAAAAAAAAAAATTGTTTTTAATAATAAAGTAAAAAAAGAAAAAAGAAAACGCACCTTGGAAAAAAATATATATATATTAGGTATCGCTGCGTCCGTAACTACCTGCTCTATAAATATATCACATGATCCCCCCCGTCCGTTCAACATTATAAAAAATAAATAAATAAAAACGTTAAAAGCCATTTTTTGGGTCACCTTACATCACAAAAAGTGCAACAACCAAGCAATCAAAAAGGTGTATGCCCAAAATAGTACCAAACTGTAACCTCATCCCGCAAAAAAAGGAGACCCTACTTAAGACAAAAAAGCTATGGCTCTCAGACTATGGAGACACTAAAACAATTTTTTGGGTTTAAAAAAAGCTATTGTGTAAAACTTAAATAAGAAAAAGTATACATATTAGGTATTGCTACGTCCGTAACGATCTGCTCTATAAAAATGTCACATGACCTAACCCCACAGGTGAACACTGGAAAAAAAAAAAAAAAATTTATATATATATATATATATATATATATATATATATATATATATATATATATATATATAAAAAACTGTGCCAAAATTAGCAATTTTTTGGTCACCTTGCCCCATAAAGTGTAATAATGAATGATCAAAAAAATCTTATGTACCCAAAAATGGTACAAAAGAAAAACGTCAACTCTTTCTGCAAAAAAATTTGCCCCTGCACAAGATGATCGGCAGAAAAATAAAATAAAAAAACGGAATTAGACTTACCGGTAATTCAGTTTCCACAAAACCACCACGACGGCCACTAGGAGATTGACCCCTGACCTCTGTAGGGGCAGGAACAGAGAGAGGGTTTAAATCCCCCCCCCCTCCCACCACCAGCACCAGTGTGTCTAAAATTACAGAGACAGAAAAAAAGGTGGTGAGCAAAAAAATAAATAATAGTTAAGTCAAGAGGATATTACTTCATAACCTCCCAACTAAGGACCAAATCAAGGGTAGAGAATATATATGTGCCGTCGTGGTGATCTCGTGGAAACTGAATTACCGGCAAGTCTAATTCCGGCTTTCCACCTCATCATCATCACCACGATAGCCACTAGGAGATATAAAAAAAAAAATTATAAACTAGGGGGGGGGGGGGGGGGCGACCGCCTGAAGGACTTTACGTCCAAAAGACAAGTCTGAACTACTAGATAAGTCTAGTCTATAATGTTTCGGAAAGGTGTGAATGCTAGACCATGTGGCAGCTTTACAGATGTCTTATAGAGAAGCTCCAGCCCGCTCGGCCTGGGAGGAGGACATAGCTCGGGTAGAGTGGGCTCTTAGATTTGAGGGGCAAGGAAGGCCCTGGATTTCATAACAGAGAGAAATAGAATCTCTAATCCATCGTGCTAGAGAAGACCTGGAGGCTTTTTTACCCTTATTCTTACCTGAGAATAAGACAAATCGATTATTGGTTTTACGGAATTCTTTTGTAACCTCAAGATACCGTACAACCGAGCGTCTTACGTCTAGTGAATGGAAACTGGATTCTCTACTGTTAGAGGGATTACAACAAAAAGGAAGGCAAAACTATCTCCTGGTTTCGGTGGAAATCGGATACCATTTTAGGAAGAAACCCTAGCCTCAAAATAATTCTATCATCGGTGATACGGAGATAGGGTTCTTGTATAGATATGGCTTGAATTTCGCCTAGCCTTCTTGCGGACGTGATGGCAACAAGAAAAGCAGTCTTTAGGGATAGATGTTTAGTGGAACAATTTGACAGGCTTGTAAGCACTGTATTGAGGTCCCAGTTGGGGATCCAGGAT
Source organism: Bufo bufo (assembly GCF_905171765.1). Taxonomy (NCBI): domain Eukaryota; kingdom Metazoa; phylum Chordata; class Amphibia; order Anura; family Bufonidae; genus Bufo; species Bufo bufo. The sequence continues at coordinate 176,519,049 of NC_053390.1, read as the reverse complement.
TTTAGAGAAGGGCGGAGCCGAGAGGCTGCTTTCATAAATCTTTTGATCCAGCGGTGGTTGGCTAGGTCTTGATCGAAGAAACAAGCTAGGGCTGAGACTTGTACCTTTAAAGGTGGAGGGTCTAAGACCTAGCTCGAGACCTTGCTGGAGGAAGTCTAGGATTTTCAGAAAATTAGGCGGCTCTAAGTTTGGGGCAGGGTTACCGATCCAGGAGCAAAACCTCTTCCAAATCTTCAGATAGATCGAGAAGGTAACCTTCTTCCTACTTGCTTTCGGGGTAAATTTTACCCGATCAGAAAGACCCTGTGATTTCAACATCTGGACCTCAGGATCCAAGCTGATAATTTGAGGAAACCCAGGTTTGGGTGTAAGATTGGCCCTTGATGAAGTAGGTCCCTCCTGGAAGAGAGGCCACGGGTTCTCTACGGATAGGTTTTTTATGGAAGGGATCCAGCTCCTCTTCGGCCAATAAGGGGCTATTAATATTAGGGTTGTATCCTCTTGATTGAGCTTCTGGATTATCCTGGGAAGTAGAGGCAGGGGTGGAAATGCATAACAGAGGTTCCAGTCCTATCGTATCGTGAGTGCGTCCAGCGCCCAAGGATTGTCTCGTGTATTCAGGGAACAGAATGTTGGTACCTTTGTGTTCTTCTTTGAGGCAAACAGGTCTACTTGAGGGGTGCCCCATCTGTCTATTAGTATCTGGAACACGTCCTGGTTTAGAGACCATTCGGTGTGTTCTATTAGTTGTCGGCTGAGGTAATCTGCTTCCACGTTTAGTGTTCCCTTCAAGTGAATCGCGGAGATGGATCTTACGTGGGACTCCGCCCAATTGAAGATCTTCCCTGCCACGAACATCAGCTTTTCTGATTTCGTCCCTCCTTGGTGAGAGAGGTACGCTACTGTTGTAGTATTGTCGGAAAGGACCTTCACATGCCGGCCCTCGAGTAGGTCTTCTGCTGCTTTCAGAGCTCTCCAAACCGCTTTCAGCTCTCTGAAGTTGGAGGATTGAGAGCGAGTTGTTGACAGCCAGGAACCCTGAAAGTAATGATCTCCCACTTTCGCTCCCCATACTTTTTCGCTTGCGTCTGTAAGGACTTGTATGTAAGGAGTCTTCTCCCAAGGAACTCCTAAGGACAGGTTGTTTGCGCTCTTCCACCAGTCTAGGGAGACTTTTACTGTTGGAGGGATCAGCACTTTGTGATTTAAAGAAGTCTGCTGCCTGTCCCAGATTCTGAGAATCCACAACTGGAGAGATCGGAAGTGGGATTAACTCCATGGGACAGAAGGAATGCAGGACGAGAGGAGACCCAGAAGGCTCATGGCTTCCCTTATGGGACAAGACGTCCTGTTCTAAAACAGTCAGATTTTCAACTGAAAGTTCCTGAACTTGTCTGGTGGGAGAAGAGTATGTTGAACCCGGGAATCCAGGATGACCCCTAGAAACTGGATTGTGCTGGAAGGTAGCAGATTTGATTTCTTCTGGTTCACCAACCACCCTAGATCCTGAATGAGAGACAGGAATGTTAGTAAGTATGCTTTGAGCTAGTTCTCTGAATTTCCAATCAGGAGAAAGTCGTCCAGGTATGGTACGATCACCAGGCCCTTGCGTCTCAGGAAGGCCACCATTTCTACCACCAGTTTCGTGAAGACTCTGGGAGCAGATGATATCCCAAAGGGAAGGGCCGTGAACTGGAAGTGAAGGGTTACTCTCTTGTGATCTTTGATGGCGAATCTTAAAAATTTCTGAGAATTTGGGTGGATTGGGACGTGGTAGTAGGCATCCCGTAGGTCTACTGTACACATCAGAGCGTCTCTCCCTATTAGGGGTATCAGGGATTTTAGGGATTCCATCCGGAATTTCCGATATACTATAAACCTGTTCAGGGCCTTTAAATTTATGATGGTGCGAAATGAACCTTCTTTCTTTTCTACCAGGAAGAGATTCGAGTAGAACCCCTGTCCTAGCTGTGCTGATGGTACCTGGATTATCACATCCATTTCCAGAAGGTTCTGAATTCCCTGCAGGATCTTCTTGCGTACGGTGGAAGAACTTGGGTTGGTAACAATGAAGCGGTCTGGGGGAGATGAAGAAAATGCGATCTGGTATCCGAATTTTATGATGTCCCGGACCCAAGGGTTCAGAGTAATGGATTCCCAAGGAGCCAGAAAATTCTTCAATCTCCCCCCGACTTTGGAGTCATTGTTTGTCTGAAGATTTGTTTTGAGAGGAGGGAGGGGTACCTCTCCCCCTGCCACCCTTCGGATAGCTCCAACGTCCCAACTTCCCTTTATCCCTATAGGTCCTATTCTGGCTGGTGGGGGCACGAAAGGGATATTTTCTTTTATAGGGTCTTTCCTCCGGGAAGCCCTTTTTCTTATCCGCTGCTTTCTCTAAGATACGGTCCAAAACAGGGCCGAAGACATACTCCCCTGAAAACGGGATGGAGCATAACTTCATCTTTGAGGTGTTGTCCCCTGACCAGCATTTCATCCACAGAGCCCGGCGGGCCGCGTTAGAGAGGCCGGCGTCTTTAGCAGCAAATCTGACAGATTCTGCCGGGGCATCTGCCATAAAAGCCGTGGTGGACTTTAGTAAGGGGAGAGTCCTTAAGATTTCTTCTCTAGGGGTGTTGTCCCTAATGTGAGACTCCAAGTCGTTTAACCACAACCCCATGGACCTTGCCACCGAGGTGGCAGCAATATTAGCTTTTAGGTTAGACATAGCGGCTTCCCAAGAATTTTTTTTAACATACTATCAGCCTTCCTATCCATAGGGTCGCGTAACTGGGAGGCGTCCTCAAAGGGCAAGGCAGTCTTTTTATTGACTTTTGCCACTTGAACGTCAATTTTTGGTGTTTCATTGAAAATGTTGCATTCATTAGGATCGAACAATAGACTATTCTTGAAGGACCTGGATACCCCCACACGTTTCTCTGGATTTGACCACTCATCAAGCACCATGTCGCGTATATTTTCGTTGATCGGGAAGACCCAGGTTTTTTTTTTTTTTTAACGCAGAGTCTCCCGAACATCTCGTCCTGCACGGAATGAGCTCTTGGGGCTTCTTCTACCCCCATAGTGGCTCGGACTGCCCTTAGTAGGTCTGGCATTTCATCCGAGGAAAAACGAAATCTTCTGTCAGATTCAGAAACTTCTATATTAGAGGAAGCTGCCTCTTCCTCCCAGGGTCTGGAGGATGAAGCGTTTTCCGCTATCTCCTCTGAATCTGAGGGAGAAAAGGACGGTCCCCTCTGTCTTTTAGATGGAGGCCGGTCCCTAGGTAAGGAGGAGAGCTGGGATACGGAGGATTTTACTTCCTCGTGTATCATAGATTTTAACTCCTCAAAAAAGGAAGGCTGTTCTTCATGTACAACGCTAGAGATACAATCTTTGCATAATCTCTTGCGGTAATCATCCGGAAGTCACTTAAGACAGGATACACACTTACCCGACTTCCTGACCTTCTTCTGAGCCTCCTTAGGGACCTGGGGGAAAATAGCCCCAGTCAGCTAGCTTGAACATACACAAAGGTATAGAAGCATGTAAGCCAAAAGCCAGAGTAGTGGAGGAGGAGGAAAAGGCAGGGAACCTGGTACAGTGCAAAAACAGTAACAGGGAACATAAGTGCTTTCCCCACAGGGGAACTTACGGCAGGCGGCACGGAAGGATCTCCTGGGGAGCGGGGTTCGGTCGACATGTCGGCACATACAACGCTTGTTGCTCGGCACTTCCATGTGCTGTGCCGATATTTTTAAAAGGAGACGCGTCCTAAAAGACGTCACTTTCTCCGTCCACCGGAAGGGACGTCTGCCGCCTTACCTGAAGCGCTGTGGCGTGCACCCGGCTACAGCCCCGGCGGGAGATTGCGACCAGGGAGCAGGCTCACGTATAGTAACGGAGCGGTGGAAGATCGCGACCAGGGAGCAGGCTCACGTATAGTAACGGAGCGAGGCCTCCCCCATCACCCCTGCCCAGCATTAGTACGAGGACCGCAGGAGGGCAGGGGAACACCAGGTAAGGTGTTACGGAATGGCATCAGCTTCATCTCCGCCCCCCTACAGAGGACAGGAAACACTGTTGCTGGGAGGGGGGGGATTTAAACCCTCTCTCTGTTCCTGCCCCTACAGAGGTCAGGGGTCAATCTCCTAGTGGCCGTCGGGGTGATGAGGTGGAAATATGGTGTTCAGAATATAGAGACTCAAAAATGCTTTATTATGCAAAACTGAAACAAAGAAAGTATACATATTTGATATAATTGCGTCCATAAACCTGCTCTATAAAAATAGCACATGATAATGTCAGATGAATGCTGTAAAAAATAATAAACAGTGCCAAAACAGCCATTTTATGGTTACCTTGCCTCACAAAAAACGTGATACAGCAATAAAAAAAAAAAAAAAAAAAATCATATGTACCTCAAAATAGTACCAATAAAACTGGCACCTTATCCCCTATTTTCCAAAATGGGGTCACTTTTTGGAGTTTCTACTGTAGGGGTGCATCATGGGGGCTTCAAATGGGACATGGCATCTAAAAACCAGTCCAGCAAAATCTGCCTTCCAAAAACCATATGGCGTTCCTTTCCTTCTGCGCCCTGCAGTGTGCCCATACAGCAGTTTATGACCACATGTGGGGTGTTTCTGTAAACCGCAGAATCAGGGTAATAAATGAGTTTTGTTTGGCTGTCAACCCTCGATGTGTTAAAGAAAAAAATGGAAAATCTGCCAAAAAAGTGAAGTAATTTCCTTTAATTCTTGTTGAACACCTAAATGGTTAAAGTAAGTAAAATCAGTTTTTAGTAGCTTGAGGGGTGTAGTTTCTACAATGGGGTTTTTTTTTATGTAAGCCCCACAAAGTGACTTCAGACATGAACTGGTCCTTAAAAAGTGGGTTTTGGAAATTTTCCCCAAAAAAATAAATTAAATGACATTTACAAAATGATGCCAACTTAAAGTAGACATATGGAGAATGTTAGGTAATAAATATTTTAGGAGGTATCACTCTGTTTTAAAAGCAGAGAAATAGAAATTTTGAAAATTGCTAATTTTTCAACATTTTTGGTAAATTTGTGATTTTTTTTCATAAATAAAGATGAAATATATTGACTCAAATTTATGACTATCATGAAGTACAATGAGTCACGAGAAAACAATCTCAGAATTGCTTGGATAACTAAAAGTGTTCCAAAATCAATACCACAGAAAGTGACATGTCGGATTTGCCTGGGCAGGAGGGCGAAAACTGGCCCGGGGTAGAAAGAGTTAAAGGCATAGTAATCTTAGTGTATGTAAACATTTGATATTGCAGAAAGTAATAAAAATGCCTTAAAAACAATTCTCTCTCTCATTATTCTGGCATTTGGCAAATAATAATAATTATGGTAATCCTAATTGACCAAAAACAGGAAAGGTTTATTCTGATATTCTTATGTGTCTTTTTATATAGTGTATGTAAACTTCTGGTTTCAACTGTAGTTCCCATGGAAGCACCATAGAAACAAAACACTATCATTTATTACACAATATTAAAATAAAAATAAAAATGACACAAAAGAAACAATGATCCTGAATACCATGGCATGGCAGCATGACCTAGAAGTACCAGTTACACTTCAATTAAAGTCCCATTTGTTTGCCGGCCACTTCCTCATTTACCTGTGGTGAGGCACAAAATAAAAAGCAATCTCTTAAAATATACATTTATAAACACAAAGTTATCAAACCAGAACTTCTACACTCCTCCTATTACTTCTAACAGCGACGACGCCAGTCTACTGTGCAGGGTGTGATGTCTTGATGTCTTTTTTAACTTTTGTGATGTTCCTACTCTTTTCTTTTAAATACTATAAGCCTTAAAAAAAAAAAAAAAGAGTAAAATCCTTTCTACCATAATGGAGAGTTTCACACATCTAGGACGTTCTGCTGGCAGCGGCCAGGTCACTCCTCCTAATAGTGAAGTTGTAGATCAAGTGGCGCAAAACTGCCTAGATGTAGACGTGATTGGCAGTAACTACATTGCCCGGGCTACAGACAGTGATGACCTATTGGCAGGAAGGGTTATCAATGTATGATCAGTGGGGTCCAAATCCCGGTAGCCCGCAGATTGAAGGGGCTGTAGCGCTCTTCCATGTTCACCTGCACGCAGTCTACTTGTAGTTGTGGCGCAGGGTAATTACCAACTCCTCTCACCTTCACTAGAACATTACAGCTGATCAGCCCAGTCCCTCTGTCTCCAGCCAAAAATGGAGAAGCTGCAGGAGATTAACCCCTGTGTTTTCTGCAGAATTGTTAGACTGTTTGCATTGGGATTATTTAGAAAGTGCTGCAGACTGACACCAGTGAGGGCAACTAGATTTTGTGTTGACTTTTAGCCTTTATTAATAGGTCTTCCTATAACCAGAGGTAGTGACCTACAGACCACAGCAAGACGTACTAAGGAGAACGGCAAAACAAAAAAGGATTACATCCTTATACAAGGATGACCGTCTGAAAACCGGATTCCCAAACCCTCGCCAGATCTGGGAAATGTTCTCATCAGGAGTTTATTGCCCTCTGACACACAAAATGGAACTTCTCCCTGCGATGCGAGGAGCTGCAAAACCTGTTCCCAAATAATGAGCTCAGGATCTGCGGCCCGGAGAGGAACTCTATTTCCTGGGGCATTCACATGTTCTACAGCCAATGCTGTGTAGCCGATTCTGTGCACTAAAAGTCATATTGGGGGTCTCTATGCTGGAGAAACAGGACAAAACCACAAAGCAAGGATGAGTCTCATCAGCATAAACACACAAAAAAAAACACAACATTTTCCTGTAGCAATTTTGTAGGACACAATGAAGAAACTATGCAAGTAGTGATATCAAAAAGGCCATTTCAAATCCAACAGATGCAGGAGAATTGAGGAATATAAATGTATGACCCTCTTGACTCACTAACCACAGGGCTGAATTGGTAACAAATATTTATGTCATGTTAAAAGATCTAAAGAGATTGAGGGGGGGGGGGGGGGGGGGGGGGGGGGGCGCACCAGGTCTCTAACATCAATTCAGAGACCATAAAAGACGTTCACACTGCTCATCTTTTTTGGGATTTCCATACCAATTCCCGGGACCCCTGCCGATCAGCTGTACAAAGAGGCTGGTGCACCCCAGAGATGCCACGCTCATTGGTCACGTGTCCTCGGCGCAGACCTGAGATTCTAAATCTAGCATAGCTGCTATATAATGTACAGCATTGTGCTTGGTAGACTGCGGCCTCCTCAGTTGATCATCAGACCCACCTAATCTCATATTAATGATCTATCGTGAGAATAGGTCAGCAATATGTAAATCCATTCTTTACATCTCTATATAGATATACAGTACAGACCAAAAGTTTGGACACACCTTCTCATTCAAAGAGTTTTCTTTATTTTCATGACTATGAAAATTGTATTTTCACACTGAAGGCATCAAAACTATGAATTAACACATGTGGAATTATATACATAACAAACAAGTGTGAAACAACTGAAAATATGTCATATTCTAGGTTCTTCAAAGTAGCCACCTTTTGCTTTGATTACTGCTTTGCACACTCTTGGCATTCTCTTGATGAGCTTCAAGAGGTAGTCCCCTGAAATGGTTTTCACTTCACAGGTGTGCCCTCTCAGGTTTAATAAGTGGGATTTCTTGCCTTATAAATGGGGTTGGGACCATCAGTTGCATTGAGGAGAAGTCAGGTGGATACACAGCTGATAGTCCTACTGAATAGACTGTTAGAATTTGTATTATGGCAAGAAAAAAGCAGCTAAGTAAAGAAAAACGAGTGGCCATCATTACTTTAAGAAATGAAGGTCAGTCAGTCAGCCGAAAAACTGGGAAAACTTTGAAAGTAAGGGTTATTTGACCATGAAGGAGAGTGATGGGGTGCTGCGCCAGATGACCTGACCTCCACAGTCACCGGACCTGAACTCAATTGAGATGGTTTGGGGTGAGCTGGACCGCAGAGTGAAGGCAAAAGGGCCAACAAGTGCTAAGCATCTCTGGGAACTCCTTCAAGACTGTTGGAAGACCATTTCAGGGGACTACCTCTTGAAGCTCATCAAGAGAATGCCAAGAGTGTGCAAAGCAGTAATCAAAGCAAAAGGTGGCTACTTTGAAGAACCTAGAATATGACATATTTTCAGTTGTTTCACACTTGTTTGTTATGTATATAATTCCACATGTGTTAATTCATTATTTTCATGACTATGAAGGCATCAAAACTAAGAAAACTCTTTAAATGAGAAGGTGTGTCCAAACTTTTGGTCTGTACTGTATATATATATATTTTTTTTTTCTTGTGACACAAAAGAGACCAAAGTCGTCTGGAAAGCTTGCTATGCAGCATCATTGCTTCCATTTTTGTTGGCCATTAAAGGACAAGGTCCGTGCACGACTCTTTCCGCGCTTCTCTTAATAAGAACACACTTTTCTAGTGGATAAGACGGTAGCAGGCATTCTCATACAAGTACTTACCCTGCCCTGCTGCATCGAACAGTCTACACATCCCACCAGCACATTGCCATGTTGGACTCCAGGGATTACCTGTAGTCTCTCAAAATCGCTTCCCAAAATGACAACATCACACCCAGATGCATAGGCCTGTGGAGTGAAAGACAGAGACACACATTTATATAAGATATAATATCATTCAGAAAGGTACAATATGGGGGTCTAAGGCGAGTGTAAAGCTCCCGCCACACAGGTTTTACAATGAGATATCTGGAACATGCAGTACGTTCATATCATAATAAGCATCCTGCTTTAATCTACTTAAAAGGAAAGACGACACTTGTCCGTGTAATGATGAGGGTGAGGTCACAAGTTGTGGCTGGACGCATGAGCCTAAAAGTTATGTAGCAACCAATGGCTGCACAATTTTGGTAAAATTGTGTGGCCACATATTATGAGTCAACTATAAGGGTCCATTCACTGAGTTTTTTGGCGCATTTTCCAATTGGAACCAGCACCAAAAAATACCTACAAACAGGCACAGCCTACCATTCATTTCATGGAAAGCAGCACTTACATGGAGAAAAAAACAAGCAGCATGTCTTATTTTGGTACAGAATCTATCACTTAAAGGGGTTCTACAGTTTGTTTTAACTGATTAACTATCCTCTGGATAGATCAGCATCTGACCGGCGGGGGTCAGACACCGAGGACCCCCGCCGATCAGCTGTTTGAGAAGGCAGCGGCCTCCTCACTGTTTACCGCTGGCCCAGTGACGTCACGACTAGTATCAACTGGCCTGGGCGGGGCTAAGCTCCATTCAAGTGAGCAGAGCTTAGCCCCACTCAGGCCAGTTGATACTAGTCGTGACGTCACTGGGCCAGCGGTAAACAGTGAGAAGGCCGCGGCGCTGCTTTCTCAAACAGCTGATCGGCGGGGGTCCCGGGTGTCGGACCCCTGCCGATCAGATGGTGATCTATCCAGAGGATAGATCATCGGTTAAAAAACTGCAGAACCCCTTTAAAATGACAGCAGTAATGTATACACTTATACAGTCGCTTATCAAACTGGTCTGAAGTAGAACTGCCTTAGTTGCCCATAGCAACCAATCAGATTCCACCTTTCATTTTCCAAAAGAGCTGTCAAATTCGAAAGGTGGAATCTGATTAGTTGCTACAGTCAACTAAGTCTACTTTTACACTCGCGTTTTTGGCTTTCCGTTTGCTAGATCCGTTCAGGGCTCTCACAAGCGGTCCAAAACGGATCAGTTTTGCCCTAATGCATTCTGAATGGAAAAGGATCTGCTCAGAATAAATCAGTTTGGCTCCGTTCCGTCACCATTCCGCTCTGGAGGCGGACACCAAAACACTGCCTGCAGCGTTTTGGTGTCCGTCTGACGAAACTGAGCCAAACAGATCCGTCCTGACACACAATGTAAGTCAATGGGGACGGATCCGTTTTCTCTGACACAATCTGGCACAACAGAAAACGGAGCCGTCCTTTATTGACTTTCAATGGTGTCCAAGACAGATCTGTTTTGGCTCTGCTAAAGATAATATAAACAGTTGTATTATCTGAACGGATGCGTTTGTACAGATCCATGACGGATCCGCACCAAACGCGAGTGTGAAAGTAACCCAAGTCAGTTCTACTTTCCACCAGTTTGATAAGCAACCCTATAAGTGTATACGTAGTGGTCAGTTCTTTACACCAGTTTGATAAATGACCTTCGTCCTCATGCACAAATCGTATTTTGGGTCAGTGTCCAATTCACATTTTTGCAGATCACACATAGATCCACTTATTTCTATGGGTCTACCAAAATTGTGGACTTCACATGGGGGTCATCCATGTGCTCTCCGAATCTGTACGGCCACTCCGTGAATTATAGAACATGTTCTATTGCCGTCAGCTTTGCTGACAAGAATAGCCAGTTCTATTGAATGGCGTGAGAAAACTGCGGCATGCACACGGACAGTAACCATATTTTGCAGATCCGCGCACACCAAAGCGGATACGGTCATGTGCATGGGGCTTTATACAGAGAATGCCATCACTGATAACATCTCCCCTGTACTGAGAGGTGTTCTTGGGGGTGGCCAAAGATATAAATGTATAACATTTTAAGCTATACTGAATCTTTTCCCACTAAAACTAGATATAGATCTGCTCATCTGCTCCTGCTCTAGAACATACTGCCTGCAAATTGCACTGCATTTTATGGTGATAGATCCTCTTTAACCCCTTCCGGCATGGTCTCTTGCCGCACCCCCACGTACATGTACGTGTTCTGATCAGGAGGGTGTAGGAGCTGTGCCTGCCCGATCAGCAGTATTGACCTGCCGTGCGGATTTCCAAATGTGCAGCGTGTCAATCATGTTTGCGGTTTTAGCTGCGGATTTGAAATCCTAGCCATAAAGCACAGTTAGATGATGCAGATGAGCTCCGTACAGAGCACACACACAGAAGCATCTGCTACACGTGCAAAGAAGGAAAACATTTTCTACCGCCCCTCTCCTGACATGTTGACTAAACACTGCTTGTGTATATGTGCTACCGCAGCAGAGGAGCCGGAACCAGTCCAGAGCACTCCTGCTGGGACAGATCCGGCGCTGTTATCCCAGGTCATCACTGCCACATACAATACACATGCTCTAATTGTAGTGCCGTTACCGTCAGGCCAGACTGAGGTAAATGACACAGCGCAGTATGAGACGCTACTATTTCCAGGCCCGTGTCTAAATGACAGGGTTATGAAAGCCACCTGTACTTAAAGCAGCCACAATCCATTCATTGTGGCCGGATTTCACAAGAGGCTCATAGAAAACTGCCCCAATAAGGACATGTCCAGGATTACAGGAAATGCACATGTAGAGAAAATGCTGCAGATTTCCACACAATGGGGGTCATTAAAGGGGTTGTCTAACTTGGTCTAAAAGCCACTTACTAGATTATTATTTTGCATATGGCTTCCTTTGCTGGCTGGATTCAATTTTCCATCACATTATACGCTTCTCGTTTCCATGGTTACGACCACCCTGTAATCCAGCAGTGGTGGCCGTGCTTGCACACTATAGGAAAAAGCTCCCGGCACTGGACAAGCACGGCCACCACTGCTGGATTACAGGGTGGACGTAACCATGGAAACAAGAAGCGTATAATGTGATGGAAAAATGAATCCAGCCAGCAAAGGAAGCAACTTAGTCGGTCACAATACATTAGTAAGTGCCTTGTATTAACTTTCTTTAGTGAGACAACCCCTTTAACAAAGACTGGCTTTTTACGCTTCCGATCTTTGTTCCTGTCTGCACTGCCGAAGGACTCACCTGATAAATGACAAGGTGTGCGCCTCGTCCTAAATTAAGCACATTTCCGAAAGTCAGTGCACAGACTTAAACTACTCCAACCCCTTCATTTCTATTTTCCTGGTGTAAATGCTAGTAAATTTGCTGGGCCTAATGCCCCGGCCCCTGCCACTCCTAAGTGGCGAGGGCAGAATAAAAACGCCCATGTAACAAAATAAATAAATATTGTCCCACAGGCTTAAAAGAGTTTTTTTTACACCAGAAACTGGCAAAGGTTTCTTAATAGATGACCTCCAACATATACGGGGGCTGTTCGTCACGACAGCAATCGCATACATGATTCACGCTTTCACACGAGCGCTCCGGATGAGTTTAGTGAAACTCGCACCATTTTGCTTGCAAGTTCAGTCAGTTTTGTCTGCGATTGTGTTTGGTTTTTGATGCGCTGGTGCAATGCGTTTTGATGCGTTTTTCATACGCGTGATAAAAAAACAGAAGGTTTACAAACAATATCTCCTAGCAACCATCAGTGAAAAACGCAATGTACCCGCACTTGCTTGCAGATGCAATGCATTTTTCACTGAAGCCCCATTCACTTCTATGTGGCCAGGGCTGCGTGAAAAACGCTGAATATAGAAGATACTGCGTTTTTCACGCAACCCAGAACTGATGCATGAAAAAAGAAAAAAAAAAAGAAAAAAACTCACGTACACAGACCCATTGAAGTAAATGGGTCAGGATTCAGTGCGGGTGCTATGCGTTCACGTCACGTATTGCACCTGCGCGGAAAACTCACTCGTGTGAAAGGGGCTAAGGGTAAATTCACACATCTTATCATAAATTAGGTGCTTCCTCCGGCAACGCACAGGCTATTAGAGACAGCCATATAAAGCTGGTCTTTGATAATGAGCCCACTGACGCTAATGTGTGTATTCACACATCAGTGGTTTTCCACGGATTGTGGGTCTATGGGAACACCATAGAAGCATGCCCTATTCTTGCCTGCGATTACGGACCTATGGGTCTGTGAACACCACGAACACACCACGAATGCCATCTGTGTCTGGTCCGCAGTTTTAACGCATCATTGCTAGAATATGCTCTGCAAAATTCATTTTCAGCCTGGTAGTGCCCACGGAAGAGGGATGACAAAAAAAAAAAAAGACACACGGACCAAACGTGGACATCTTCACAGATAAACCATTGACCATCTTGTCACAGATGTCATCATGAACATGGATGTGTGAAAGATGCCCAAAGCGTGGGCAGCACACAGTGCGCGGTCTCCATTTTTTGCAGACACATTGAAATGAATGAATCCGCATTCTATCCACAAAAAATGCGGATCGGATGTGGACCACAAATACGGTTGTGTGAATGGGGCCTTATAGTGATTTCTAATGCTGTGTGCCTCTGCATGACCTTATTGCTACAGAATCATAGTGACATGAAGCTGTCTGTATGATCCTGTAGAAGGAAGGTCATGCAGAGGCACACAGCATTATAAATCAGTGTAAGGCCGTGCGCTGCTGCAAGACGAGCAGCGTCCAGAACAGAAGATAACGCTCACACACGGAGAACCCGAACACGGACCAAATGATACAATTAGTGACTTCATAGCAGTGCATTACTCAATTTGAAGAAAATCATACTGGGTTAACACAAGTGCTTATATGATGTCATCTAAAAATTCAGGTCGCTTTCTCACATTTTATTTTTGCATGGCTTAACAACAGGGTAATGGTAACGCCCCTGTTGCTCCTAGAGGCTCATTTGCATATATTAACATCAAATTTCTCAGCGATGAGGGCACATATGAACATGGGACCAACACAGATGCCTTCAGCTGTCAAGCGCACATGTAACAGGTCAGCCAGTTTCATAGATAGAAATCTTTTGACAGATGCCCTGTAAACACATAGGGGGCAGGGGCGGACTGGCCATATATATTCTACAGGGAAATTTTCCGGTGGGCTGCTGCCCAAAGCAAAAGCCCTCCTCTTAGCCGCACACGGGTACATAGCAATCTGATGCTCTCAACATTAACGCTGGGAGCATCTGATACTTCTGCATCTGGCTGGCAGAAGAAAGTGCCCTCCTGCATTCAAATGTTGTCCTCAGGACGGTGATAGACAGTGGAGTAACTAGAACTGACTGGGCCCCACAGTAATTTTTTGAATGGGACCCCCCCCCAAGCAACTTCTTCATAACCCCCAACTCACGTGCAACCCTCACTCCAGTGGTAGTGAAGATCAAGCTCTCAGACGAGGCCCGGCAGCTGCTCTGTATATAAGGTCGGTATATAATACTGGTGAGGGGAACGTATTTTGAGCAGTATGTTGTGCTGTACTGTGTATTTGGTTCTGCTGGGACAGCATTTTGGGCTGCACTACTATATTGCTGGCCCCGCCGACTTACAGGTTCTTCTAAAAAAATTTGCATATTGTGATAAAGTTCATTATTTTCTGTAATGTACTGATAAACATTAGACTTTCATATATTTTAGATTAATTACACACAACTGAAGTAGTTCAAGCCTTTTCTTGTTTTAATATTGATGATTTTGGCATACAGCTCATGAAAACCCAAAATTCCTATCTCAAAAAATTAGCATATTTCATCCGACCAATAAAAGAAAAGTGTTTTTAATACAAAAAAAAGTCAACCTTCAAATAATTAAGTTCAGTTATGCACTCAATACTTGGTCGGGAATCCTTTTGCAGAAATGACTGCTTCAATGCGGCGTGGCATGGAGGCAATCAGCCTGTGGCACTGCTGAGGTGTTATGGAGGCCCAGGATGCTTCGATAGCGGCCTTAAGCTCATCCAGAGTGTTGGGTCTTGCGTCTCTCAACTTTCTCTTCCCAATATCCCACAGATTCTCTATGGGGTTCAGGTCAGGAGAGTTGGCAGGCCAATTGAGCACAGTAATACCATGGTCAGTAAACCATTTACCAGTGGTTTTGGCACTGTGAGCAGGTGCCAGGTCGTGCTGAAAAATGAAATCTTCATCTCCATAAAGCTTTTCAGCAGATGGAAGCATGAAGTGCTCCAAAATCTCCTGATAGCTAGCTGCATTGACCCTGCCCTTGATAAAACACAGTGGACCAACACCAGCAGCTGACATGGCACCCCAGACCATCACTGACTGTGGGTACTTGACACTGGACTTCAGGCATTTTGGCATTTCCCTCTCCCCAGTCTTCCTCCAGACTCTAGCACCTTGATTTCCGAATGACATGCAAAATTTGCTTTCATCCGAAAAAAGTACTTTGGACCACTGAGCAACAGTCCAGTGCTGCTTTTCTGTAGCCCAGGTCAGGCGCTTCTGCCGCTGTTCCTGGTTCAAAAGTGGCTTGACCTGGGGAATGCGGCACCTGTAGCCCATTTCCTGCACACGCCTGTACACGGTGGCTCTGGATGTTTCTACTCCAGACTCAGTCCACTGCTTCCGCAGGTCCCCCAAGGTCTGGAATCGGTCCTTCTCCACGATCTTCCTCAGGGTCCGGTCACCTCTTCTCGTTGTGCAGAGTTTTCTGCCACACTTTTTCCTTCCCACAGACTTCCCACTGAGGTGCCTTGATACAGCACTCTGGGAACAGCCTATTCGTTCAGAAATTTCTTTCTGTGTCTTACCCTCTTGCTTTAGGGTGTCAATGATGGCCTTCTGGACAGCAGTCAGGTCGGCAGTCTTACCCATGATTGCGGTTTTGAGTAATTAACCAGGCTGGGAGTTTTTAAAAGCCTCAGGAATCTTTTGCAGGTGTTTAGAGTTAATTAGTTGATTCAGATGATTAGGGTAATAGCTCGTTTAGAGAACCTTTTCATGATATGCTATTTTTTTGAGATAGGAATTTTGGGTTTTCATGAGCTGTATGCCAAAATCATCAATATTAAAACAAGAAAAGGCTTGAACTACTTCAGTTGTGTGTAATGAATCTAAAATATATGAAAGTAATGTTTATCAGTACATTACAGAAAATAATGAACTTTATCACAATATGCAAATTTTTTGAGAAGAACCTGTATATTGGGGCCACTTTTAGGTTTGTTTCATTTTTCAAGTTCGGGTGTTATTTCCTTGCCTGAACGCTGCACCATGATGGTTTATAATGCGGTGGGTTCCTGCCTGAGCTCCGCTGTAATGTACTCGACTGGTGGCTTTGTCAGCACAGTTCATCACAGCAGAGTTCAAGCAGGAACCCACAGCATCATAAATCATTATAGTAATGCCTGGAACATTGGCTCAAGTTATAAAGAATATTCTCTGCCACCTGCTCACTGTAGCTAGGATGGTTATCCCAAGACATTGGAGATCGACGGTAGAGCCCTCTGTCCATGAATGGTCGGAAGAGGTTCCATTCATTCATAGAAT
Organism: Bufo bufo; assembly: GCF_905171765.1. Classification (NCBI taxonomy): domain Eukaryota; kingdom Metazoa; phylum Chordata; class Amphibia; order Anura; family Bufonidae; genus Bufo; species Bufo bufo. Next base: position 176,502,894 of record NC_053390.1, on the reverse strand, counting down.
TAGTAGCTGAGGCTCACGACCGCACATCCGATTTTTCAGCCCTCTGGAACCCATGGATGGCTTTCATGGCCTGCGGAGTTGGAATGACTGCTGATGGATCCAAGAATCCTATATAGTCCCTGTATGCAGAGCGAATATCAAGTTCTTATCAGGTTTATCTGCGTGATATCTGCCCCCCCCCCCCCCTATTCTTACCGCTCTTGCTTTCTTTTTCTTTCACAACTGGGATTAGTCGTCAATATGCCCTCTGCAAACAGGAGATGCCAAGATGGGTGAGATTATTATATTGCCTGTTTATTATCGTGCTCATTTATGTCACCTTGTCTTTATACATGATGTGGACAGGTTACACTGTTACGCACTTTTTGTATCCGAGAATTGTACTAATAAAATAAGATTATACAAGCGCAGTGTTCGAACCGGGAACTGATGCTCAAATTAACACGTCTAAAACTAGCCTTACAAAACTCGAGAGAAGTCCACTCTGGCCCTGTACTGCGTGGATGTTCCACGATTTTAAATCCACAGCATGTCAGTTTATGCTGTAATCTGTGGCAGATCTGCATGTAAAGCTTGTGGATTTTTTGTTTTTAATGGATTTTGCTGCTGGAATCCACTGTGGATTTTTCTCATGTGGACATAGCATAAGGCCTCATGCACATTGCGGAACCGCAAAACACGGAAGCCGCCCGTGGGCCTTCCACAATTTGCAGAATGGAACAGGCGGCCCATTGTAGAAATGTCTATTCTTGTCCGCAAAAACAGACAAGAATAGGACATGTTATATATTTTTTTGCGGGGCCACGGAACGGAGCAACGGAGTTGCGGCCCCATTGAAATGAATTGGTCCGCACCTGAGCTGCAAAAACTGCGGATCGGATGCGGACCAGAACAACGTTTGTGTGCATGAGGCCTAAAAGTGAGAACCCCCTTTATCATTGTACCACATTATAACTGATGTAAAGATTCTTCCCTGCAGAGGTTATGCTGCAGCCCTTACCCCCCTAGCTCCGGTCTCTGTACTAGAACAGGAAGTCCAGGTCCTTCTTCAGACTTTAGCTTTGTGTACTGTATACAGTGTGCACTGACAGAAGCCTATTGTCAGAAAATAGCTCTGACCGCCTTGTTGTACAGCTCCTTGCTTCAGGCTTGTTTCTTAGCCCTAAATTTACATGCCATTTTTTTCCAGTAAAGGTGCATTCTGTCAGTTTTTTTACCTGTTGATCCAGAGCTAAAAGGTACTTTCACACTTGCGTTATTCTTTTCCGGTATTGAGTTCCGTCCTAGGGGCTCAATACCGGAAAATAACTGATCAGTTTTATCCTAATACATTCTGAATGGAGAGAAAACTGTTCAATATGTATCAGGATGTCTTCAGTTCAGTCCCTCTTACAGAATTTAGCCAGTGAAAATACTGCAGTATGCTGCGGTATTTTCTCCGTCCAAAATTCCGGAACATATTGAAGACTAATCCCAGTTGTGAAAGAAAAAGCAAGAGCGGTAAAAATAGGGGGGGGGGGGGGCAGATATCACGCCGATAAACCTGATAAGAACTTGATATTCGCTCTACATACAGGGACTATATAGGATTCTTGGATCCATCAGCAGTCATTCCAACTCCGCAGGCCATTACAGCCATCCATGGGTTCCAGAGGGCTGAAAAAGCGGATGTGCGGTCGTGAGCCTCAGCTACTAATTCTATGAATGAATGGAACCTCTTCCGACCATTCATGGACAGAGGGGTCTACCATCGATCTCCAATGTCTTGGGATAACCATCCTAGCTACAGTGAGCAGGTGGCAGAGAATATTCTTTATGACTTGAGCCAATGTTCCAGGCATTACTATAATGATTTATGATGCTGTGGGTTCCTGCTTGAACTCCGCTGTGATGAACTGTGCTGACAAAGCCACCAGTCGAGTACATTACAGCGGAGCTCAGGCAGGAACCCACCGCATTATAAACCATCATGGTGCAGCGTTCAGGCAAGGAAATAACACCCGAACATGCTGGTCTGAAACTAGGGGTATCTTCATATGGTGGTTCTTTTAGGGTCTCTTTTACACATATTGAATCATGGACGTGCGCTGTCCGTCCTCTCCACAGACAGCACATGGAGCCATTGACTAATGTGGTTATTCACACCTCAGCAATTTTCCACTGATCAAGGGTCACTGGAAAAACAACAGACGTGCACCACTTTGGTCTGTGATGCGGACCTACAAACCCATTAAAGACTATGGGACTGTGAGCAGGCATGCATCTTGTTTCAGGGGCCATGCTGCACGGACTTGTTAAAAAATGATTTTTACTGGGGGGAGGGGAATGGGCACACAGGAAGTTTTTCCGTTAGAGAAGTCAACAGAACAGCAGAATCCTGCGATTTCAGTAGGACCAATCACTATCTCAGGCCTCTTACACACGAGCGATCTTTCCATCAGGATGCAATGCACGAGGTGAAAGCACAGGATCTGGACTGAACCCTGACCCATTCAGTTCAATGGGTCTGTGTGTGCACATGTGCGTACTTTTTCACGCATCCTCTTCGCGATCAGGGAAAGGAAGAAAAAAAAAAGAAGAAGAATTTCAGCGTTTTCTATATTGTGCGTTTTTCACGCAGCCCTGGCTCCATAGAGGTGAATGGGGAGGCTGATGATTGCTAGGAGATGTAGATGGTTATTCTTCAATTTTTCTTCACGCGCATGAAAATCCAGATACAATCTGGACAGGACACACTGAACCCAATCAGAGACAAAACTGATTGAACTTGCACGCAAAACCATCAGTTTTCCCCTGAACCGACCCTGGCGATTGGATGACTGCCCATGCAGGGAGGGCGGTGAAGACAGCCTTGGACATAGAGCTGGGTCAGAGCAGCGGGACCAAGTATACTGCCCTTTACAGGTCCTGCAGGGTCAAGGGCGGGATTTAAAATTCTTTTAAAATATGTGAACCAATCCCTTTAACGATCACTTGTCCACATGCTATCAAAAACTGCCGCAGTTACTGACCCGCTAAAGTGTAATCTGTCCATGTAAAAGAACCCTTAGTAAGAGGCCTGAATTAGGAACAGTGATAGATTTGTGTGTTATCTGTAAACAGATTATACAAAAAAAAAATATATATATATATATATATATATATATATATATATATATATATATATATATATATAAAAAAGGTGATGAGTTGCCCAGGAATAGAGAAGAAAAAGGGATGGCACAATGAGTCTTGCGGTACACCGACTCAAAGAGGGTATAGAGAGATTCATTGGGACTCAGGGACTCTAAAAGGCCTTACAGAAAGATAGCAAAGGAGCGAGTCCTTGGAAGCCTAGTGAGAAGAGAATCTGGGGGAGCAGAGGGGACCATGTGTGGAGAAGGCACCGGATAGTTCAAGAAGGGTTAGTATGGAGTAATGGCCTTTCCATTTAGGCTACTTTCACACTGGCGTTTTGGTTTCCGTTTCTGAGATCCGTTTTGGACCGCATGTGAGAGCCCTGAATGGATCAGTTTTGCCCTAATGCATTCTGAATGGAAAAGGATCCGCTCAGAATGCCTCAGTTTGCCCCTGATCAGTCTCCATTCCGCTCTGGAGACAGACACAAAATCGCTGCCTGCAGCGTTTTGGTGTCCGTCTGACGAAACCGAGCCAAACGGATCCGTTCTGACACACAACGTAAGTCAATGGGGACAGATCCGTTTTCTCTGACACAACAGAAAACAGATCCGTCCCCCATTTACTTTCAATGGTGTTCATGACGGATCCGTCTTGGCAATGTTAAAGATAATACAAACGGATCCGTTCTGAACGGATGCAGACAGTTGTATTATCTGAACGGATCGTCTGTGCAGATCCATGACGGATCCGCACCAAACGCGAGTGTGAAAGTAGCCTTAGCAGTTTGCATGTCACGGTTGAGAGCAGTTTCTGTTAAATGCTTTGGCTACAATCCAGATTCTGGGTGATCAAATAAGGAAATGGGTAGAAACTTCTGAGCAGTTTGGAGAGGATTGGGTGTTGTAATGCAAACCACCAGTGTAAGTTAAGATGTGAAACTCTGCTATACATCTACTCACAGAAACGTGCCTCTTTCTCCACTTATCAGGCTCCTTTCCTCCTCCCCTCAGTGTTAAACCCAATCACAGCTCTTTGCTCTGACATCCACTATAAATGATCCCCCTTCCCTACATCATACACTGCTTCAGTCCATTACTTCTAATAAGACATAATACACCTTCACTGGAGGAGACACCCGGCGCAGGAGGCAAAATGAACTCTGAGGATGTGGTGGATGGCAGGGCCCTGCTGCGCTAGGGGAATCATGAGGAGACTCATCACCCCATCCTGGGTAGCTGCGAGGAGAGGTTTAACATAATTCTCCCAAAGGTCACATAGTGGGAACACGGTTCAGCCCAAGTACAGAACATGCCTTTTCTGCACCATTAATTTTAAGTGGCGGTATAGTAACACTTCTAAACACTCAGCAAAGTCTCTAATCTTCTGCTAGAAATCACCACACACAACTAGGAAGATTACAGGTATTCATAGGTATGGCGGGGGCTTATGTAACTACACCGACACTTTACAACATACCCATCATTATAGTGGTGTTCTGGTTGCAGAGATGAGTAGTAGATATGAATATATAAAACTTTGTAATGTATCTTATTCAAAGTAAGGCTGAATTGATAATACCTCCATTTATTTCCATTAGAGGAGCAGAACGATGATAATAACAGAACTGCCCGGTACTGGCAATAACTGACCCAAACAGATCCCACTGATTACAATGAGGTCCGTTTAGTTAACTTTTTTTAGCTGAGAAAAATCATTTCTTCTGCATGAAGATGAACGAGCACTACTATGATTGTTCATCCCCACACAGATACATTGGGGGAGATTTATCAAACTGGTATAAAGTAGAGCTGGCTTAGTTGCCTATAGCAACCAGTCAGATTCCACCTTTCATTTTTGACAGCTCTTTTGGAAAATAAAAGGTGGAATTTGATTGGTTGCTATGGGCAACTAAGCCAGTTCTACTTTACACCAGTTTGATAAATCTCCCCCATTGTTTGTTAGTAACATATCCCTGGGCGATGTGCTGCTGAGAAATGGGTTCAATTAAATATGCCTTCATCTGATGGACCAGCGTTTGCTCGTCCTTCCAGCAATCGGCATCACCTTACACGGGGCAATTATCAGGAATCAGTGTTTATCCAAACGGTCGGCCATGATAACTGTATTTTGAAAATCAGATGTGTGAACTGACCCTTAGACTGCGACATCTTTAGCCACCTAAAACACGGAGACCCATGAGCCCCATCTTCATTCCAGGTTCAGCATCCAGTGATAAACCTACTCTCTCTGTCTTCTCTGCTGACGGACATTATAAAGGATCGGCTCCAAGTTTATTTATATTCCAACCTATATGTCTATCAAAGAAACACACACAGCAAACAGAACTGCAGTATAAAGCATAGAGTAAGAACCGAGCGGCAGCATGTTCTTCTGAAAAGACCAATGGTGGAATCAGAGCAGACAGCACTACCTCATGCACACAACACCGCCCTAGGTTAAAAATGCCTATTCTTGTCCATAAAACGGACAAGAATAGGACATGTTCTATTTTTTTTTGCGGAACGGACATACTGATACGGACAACACACCGTGCGCTGTCTGCACTTTTTGAATGGGTCCAAGTCTGATCTGCAAAACATGCGGATCGGATGCAGATGAAAGACGGGCGTGTGCAGGAGGCCGCACTGCGATTTGGACTCTTTCTTCCAGGAGCAGCATTACTTCTCCGACAGAAGTGGGGGAATCATGTGCTGTAATAAGAATATTAGATTCTGCTTTCAAAGCACTAAAGCGAGCTGAGCGGCATTCGTTCTAGCCTCACACCTCCGGACACTTGGAGTAATGTCATTATTGCAAATGTCAGACAAAATCCAGGAATCCATTGAAGCAGAGAAGCACTGGCTGAACAGGAGCGTTACCGCGCTATCCGACGGCCCGTGGTTATAGTCATCATGTAAAGGCTCCTATTAAATACAAGATTCTAGGGTTACATTTTCTGCAGCGCTCGATTTAAACTGATTCCCGGGTGTAGTTTAGGCCTCTTTTACACGAACGATACGGATAGTGTCAGGACGCGTCCAGTGAAGCTCGCAACATTTCGCAAGAAAGTTCTGTAATTGCGTTCAGTGTTTCAGTTTTTTCCACACAAAGCGCTTTGATGCGTTTTTCACACTCGTGATAAAAAAAAAAACTGAAGGTTTACAAACATCTCTTAGCAACCATCAGTAAAAAACTGACAAAAATTGTTCTTTTTTTTGCGGGGCTGCGGAACGGATATACGGAAGTGGACAGCAGACAGGGGCGGTGTCTGCATCTTTTGTGGGGCCATTGAGATGAATGCTCCCGCATCCGACCCACAAAAAACGTGGATCGGATGCGAACCACGACCATGGGCATGAAGCCTAAGGCTGGGTTCACACTTGAGCGCATTTTATATGCGCGTATAACGCGCGTTTTTGTCGCGCGTTTTTATGCGCGTTTTTTGCAATAGTAAACGCGCGTTTGACGCGCGTTTGTGTGATTGACTGCAGTGTCCTATGGCCACAAACGCGCGTCAAAACGCCCCAAAGAAGCTCAAGAACTTGTTTGAGCGTAGGGCGTTTTTCAGCGCGTTCAAACGCGCTGTAAAACGCTCAAGTGAGAACTAGGGCCATAGGGAAGCAGTGGTTTTCATCTGTTGAGCGTTTTACAGCGCGTTTGAACGCGCTGTAAAACGCTCAAGTGTGAACCCAGCCTTAGGCTTGGGCTACACAGACGTTTTGCAGCACAACTGATTGATTAACATGAATGAACCAGAGCTGCAGTCCACATCCAGGCAACTGCACACCTAAATCCTCGGGTTGGAGATTCTGACCAATGTGCCCCAGATGTCACCGTCTGCATCGCAAAGGATGACATGTGCACTGAAAATCAACACATACAATTGACATGATGCGATGTAAATATCCAGACAATTAGGCTACTTTCACTCTCGCATTTGGTGCGGATCCGTCATGGATCTGCACAGACGCATCCGTTCAGATAATACAACCGTCTGCATCCGTTCAGAACGGATCCGTTTGTATTATCTGTAACATAGCCAAAACGGATCCGTCTTGAACACCATTGAAAGTCAATAGAGGGCAGATCCGTTTTCTGTTGTGCCAGATTGTGTCAGAGAAAACGGATCCGTCCCCATTGACTTACATTGTGTGCCAGGACGGATCCGTTTGGCTCAGTTTCGTCAGACGGACAGTGTCCACCTCCAGAGCGGAATGGAGGCGAAACGGAGCCAAACTGATGCATTCTGAACGGATCCTTATCCATTAAGAATGCATTAAGGGCAAAACTGATCCATTTTGGACCACTTGTGAGATCTCTGAATGGATCGCACAAACGGAAACCAAAACGCCAGTGTGAAAGTAGCCTAAAATGTGTTTTTTGAAAATCTCATCTTCTTAGCTGGTAACGCAATATGCTGCGGATTCCCCGCATAAAAGAGCGCCTGCACACGCAGAAGATTTTGTGGCAGAAAATTCCGGGACTCAGTTCCAGAATTTTCTGCCACAAAATCTGCTGCGTGTGAAGGTGCCCTTAACGTGGCCTCATATACAAGGCTTCGTGTATAAGAAAAAAAAAAAAAAAAAACACGAATGCAGGCAGAGGCCTAGTTTGGGCCTATAGAAGGCTACAGGTGCAGATTTCAGGGTACATCCGTGTAGCCATGATCACCAAGGTACAGTACGATGCCACTAGAAGTCCCTGACGTTGGGTCACATTCAACCACGGTGCCATAACCCAGATACAACCAGAGAAAGACAACTAAGTTGTGTAGGTGGGTAAAAGTGCCAACTATACCACACATACTATTACCGCGTCTACGCCTTTTTATCTAGCCCACTACTATGGTGTCACTTTGAGAATGGGCACGATACTCATTTCAGACCGCAGATAACTCACCTAAACGTATGCACATAACATCTATCTGTACCCTTATGTAACAGGTTTTACTAAAATAACACTTTCACATGTGGATAGAGAAAACCTACACATCTGGTGATGTAACAGACTGCAGGTGTATGCACCGGGATAGCAGAGCTGTGTATGTCTTGTTACATAGAGCTGAATAAACATTCCTTCATTGCCTGAATGGGTGTGAAATCCGGCTTCATTCAGTCCTGGAAATATTACACCTGTATAGCCCTAAACCTGGAGTGACATGCAGTAATCCTGCCCAGGGCGGCAGGTGACCTTGTCTGTTATCGGCTGCGGTGACGGACGAGCTGGCTGAACTCCAAAATCTACTAGAACCGATGGGGCTGCCCGTGGATGGGGCTCCTGCTATGTTATCTCTCATCAGCGAGGGTGCTGGGTGTCGGACCCCCACCAATCTGATACTGGTGACATATCCTGATGACTCGAATCCAGACAACATGGTACACGGCGCCGTTAATTGCAAACTAGGATTTTTGGAAAAACGATGAAAGTGTCAGTAACAATCAAAAAAATACATGATGAGTAGTGATCAGCGGCATAGGCAATATTCAAATTCATAATATTTCGTGAATTTTTGTCCGAATATTCACCATAAGGGCTCTTTCACACCTGCGTTGTTGTCTTCCGGCATAGAGTTCCGTCGTCGGGGCTCTATGCCGGAAGAATCCTGATCAGGATTATCCTAATGCATTCTGAATGGAGAGAAATCCGTTCAGGATGCATCAGGATGTCTTCAGTTCCGGAACGGAACGTTTTTTGGCCGGAGAAAATACCGCAGCATGCTGCGCTTTTTGCTCCGGCCAAAAATCCGGAACACTTGCCGCAAGGCCGGATCCGGAATTAATGCCCATTGAAAAGCATTGATCCGGATCCGGCCTTAAGCTAAACGTCGTTTCGGCGCATTGCCGCATCCGACATTTAGCTTTTTCAGAGTGGTTACCATGGCTGCCGGGACGCTAAAGTCCTGGCAGCCATGGTAAAGTGTAGTGGGGAGCGGGGAGCAGTGTACTTACCGTCCGTGCGGCTCCCCGGGCGCTCCAGAGTGACGTCAGGGCGCCCCAAGCGCAAGGATCATGTGATCACATGGATCACGTCATCCATGCGCATGGGGCGCTCTGACGTCATTCTGGAGCGCCCGGGGAGCCGCACGGACTGTAAGTATACCGCTCCCCCGCTCCCCACTACTACTATGGCAACCAGGACTTTAATAGCGTCCTGGGTGCCATAGTAACACTGAACGCATTTGGAAGACGGTTCCGTCTTCAAATGCTTTCAGTACACTTGCGTTTTTCCGGATCCGGAGTGTAATTCCGGCAAGTGGAGTACACGCCGGATCCGGACAACGCAAGTGTGAAAGAGGCCTAAATTCGCTAATTCGAGAATTTGTGATCCCCAGTCATTGTTTACTTGATTGCAAAAATCGGCAATGTAATATATTAGTGATAAATTTGCGATTAGAATATTCAACACTAATCACGAATACGAATATATAGCACTATATTCTAATTATTCGCGAATTCTCGAAGTAGCGATATTCGCGATTAAAATTCGCGAGACGAATATTCGCGCCAACACTAATAATGAGTTTTCTCGCAAATGATTCAACTTTTCATTGGACAATTTTGTCACCACAGTCAGATTATCGCCATGAACACTTCTTGTGCAAGCTATTATTTTATGTAGGGAAACTGCCCATCCAGCGCTGCAGTGGTTACATGAGGTAAGTCATTGGCTGCAGTGCCTTCCTCATCTCTGGACTGCAGCCAGTGACGCCCCGTGTACCGCTGCAGCCAATGGCTAGCCTCCGTAGTGGACGGCCATCACCGCTGCGGCCAATGGCTAGCCTCAGTAGTAGACGGCCATCAGCGCTGCGGCCAATGGCTAGCCTCCGTAGTAGACGGCCATCAGCGCTGCGGCCAATGGCTAGCCTCCGTAGTGGACGGCCATCAGCGCTGCGGCCAATGGCTAGCCTCCGTAGTGGACGGCCATCAGCGCTGCGGCCAATGGCTAGCCTCAGTAGTGGACGGCCATCAGCGCTGCGGCCAATGGCTAGCCTCAGTAGTGGACGGCCATCAGCGCTGCGGCCAATGGCTAGCCTCAGTAGTGGACGGCCATCAGCGCTGCGGCCAATGGCTAGCCTCAGTAGTGGACGGCCATCAGCGCTGCGGCCAATGGCTAGCCTCAGTAGTGGACGGCCATCAGCGCTGCGGCCAATGGCTAGCCTCAGTAGTGGACGGCCATCAGCGCTGCGGCCAATGGCTAGCCTCAGTAGTGGACGGCCATCAGCGCTGCGGCCAATGGCTAGCCTCAGTAGTGGACGGCCATCAGCGCTGCGGCCAATGGCTAGCCTCAGTAGTGGACGGCCATCAGCGCTGCGGCCAATGGCTAGCCTCAGTAGTGGACGGCCATCAGCGCTGCGGCCAATGGCTAGCCTCAGTAGTGGACGGCCATCAGCGCTGCGGCCAATGGCTAGCCTCAGTAGTGGACGGCCATCAGCGCTGCGGCCAATGGCTAGCCTCAGTAGTGGACGGCCATCAGCGCTGCGGCCAATGGCTAGCCTCAGTAGTGGACGGCCATCACCGCTGAGGAAGGGAAGTTTTTATTACTGTATTTTATCAGGCTTCCCGGTAACTTTCCTACATAAAAAATAACTTGGACAACCCCTTTAAGGGATACACTGCTGACATCTTATTGCAGCTATATGGCATTGAGTATATAACAGGCCATGTGCACTTATACAGGTCACTGAACTCTACGGCTTAGTCGTGTGGAAAATCAGCAGCGTCATACAGGACCATGCTGCGCACAAAAACCACAGCGGAAACTGATCTGTCTGAATTTATGCGGTTCTCCTCTGTGGATATCACCCCTTGTAATTAAGACTGAGATCCACAGCAAAAACCGCATGCGATACGGTGCATTCTCGGGTACTTCCACGCAGGATGAAGAGTCTGCAGATTTATCACTTTGGGTTTTTCTTGCAGCAAATCTGCAGCGTTTTACCGTGCCAGCAAAGTAAAGGTGATGTTAAGAAATCTCATCCCCGTGCTGCTAAGGCTTCATGCGCACATCCATGTACGTATTTGCAAAATACGGAAGCCCCCTGCGAGAACGCCACATTTTTCTCCCACCCATTAATAGAAAGGGCAATTATCATCCGCAATAAAGACAAGAATAGGACATGTTCTATAACTTGTGGACCGACCACACGGATCCGTATAAATTATAGACAGGGTGTTGTCTGCAAAAAAATACAGGTAAGGGTACATTCACAGTTGCGACTCTAGTTCCGGCAGGCTCTTCTAGTAGCCTGTTCCGGCATAAATGACGGCTGTCGGCCGGACAAAAAAAAAAATGCTACAAGCTGCATTATTTGTCCGTCTGAAACCCTGCCATTATTCCAGAAAGCGGCCGGATCTTGCAGGATCCCGTTATAGTCAATGGGGATGCAGCGGTTATCCGGATCCAGTAGCCTCTGGTCGGTCGTTCCCTGCCGGATCAGGTTACCGGAGATGTGAACAAGCCCTTACACATGGATAAGGAATACGGTCGTGTGCATGACATCTGCAGCGTAAACCGACCTGCAGTGCGGTTGGCAAATATCCATTATGTCCGTCTACACTCGTGGATTAAAAAACCATGTCAAATTCACTGCAAAACCTGTGGAGGAAATTCCGCCCTGGAAAATGGACTCTATGAGACTGTACCCTAAAGGGGAACTCTAATGTTCTTAATAATTTATGGCAGGGTTACTGTAGCTCAGCTCCACTTACACGAATGGGAGCCGGGACGTAGTACACGGACATGGCCGCTACGTAGTGACCAGATATTTCTACAGAAATCAGCTGATCAGACCGCCACCGATCTAATACTGATTACCTATCCTGAGGATGGGTCATCAATACCAAGACAATGGAAAACCCCTTTAAAGTCAGTGTATCAGTGAACAGCTGGGATAAGCGGCGCCCACTTAGCACCGCCCGTCTCTGTACACTCAGCAGGTTTACATATGTACATATACACACCTAGACGTGTGACGCGTCCTGACACATAAGGATGAAGAAACCGGTATTCCACCGCGGCGGTCCTACCTAATAACATCTATGATGGGGATCCTGGAGCCATACTTAGTACCAATGCTTCTACCACAGAAAGTGTTATCCCAGGGTAGGGCACTACTACCTGACATTGGCAAGGTTGGCGCACAGGCACTTCTTCAGCCATGGTAAATAGGGGCACAACTTAATGTAAAGGTACTGGCCCCCGCACTGTACTCTTCCATTGACTTCTATGTGGGGGGGTCATAGTGAGGTGCTCACCGTTATGGGCTGCTCCTGGAGGCTCCCCACAGAGAAGCAGTGATCCCCTGGGTTGACGGCTCCTGTTAGCACCTGGTGCAGATTCATGGTCCAG